>NC_035163.2:18995449-19595449 GCF_001659605.2 Manihot esculenta
TAGGATCAGGCTTGGTGTTCCATTTGGAACCCCATTTGCTGTTGGAGTTTTGAGCAGCCCTGTTGCTCCCCCATCTATTTCGACCTCTTTGTCTTTCCACCTTAATTGCAATGTTCACCAAGTCTTCCAAATCAACATATGGTTGCAAATCAACCACATCAGCAATCTCCTTGTTAAGACCACCAAAGAAACGAGCCATAGTCTAGTCTTCCTCCTCCACTATGTTTGTTTTGATCAGGAGCAACTCCATCTCCTTATAATACTCATCAACAGATTTTGATCCTTGGATTAGTCTTTGCAACTGATGATGGAGATCTCTATGGTAATAAGTAGGCACATATTTCATCCTCATTATTCGCTTCATCTCATCCCAACTAGCAATGGGTAACTCTCCATTCCTTCTCCTAGATTTCACAATCTCATCCCATTATATTAGTGCATAATCTGAAAACTCAAGGGCAGCAAGTTTTACCTTTTTATCATCGGAATAGTTTTGACAGTTAAAAACCATCTCCACTTTACGCTCCCACTCTAAATAGGCATCAACATCAGCCTTACCATTGAAGCTTGGAATCTTCATCTTTATGGAGTTCATACTGTTATCTACATATGGTACACGATCATTGAACCTTCTGGCTCAGACAGGGGCTGATTGTGCCTCATTTTCCTCTTCATAGGATGGATCGTGTGTATCATCATCCCTCTAAATGCACTTGCCCTTTGAAGATCTAAGGTTGTCCTCAAGGTTATCCATTCTCGAATTTAGCTTCTGAAAGCTATCCATGAAAGCTTTATATATATCTTTAAGATCAAATGTAGGGTCAGAAGTATCACCAGTATTATGCCCAGACATTATAGAAAAAAAATTCACAATTCTCCTAACTCACGTGTTTAATTTTCAAGCACTCACTTGGTATCTCAAAAGTGCACTTCAGAATAAAGACTCAATAAGCCAAGCTTGTATGATTCAAATAATAAGGAAAGCAAGGAAAGACCTAAGAAGAAAAGATAGGAAACAACACTAGATGCAAACTGACCAAAATGAACAAATAGATTGATTTAGCACACAAAAGTTAAATTTCGTGTACTAAGTGTAATTAGATGTTCAACAATGTGCAATTTGTCAAACTAAATGTAAGGAACCAACAGACAGAAAGACACCAAATTGACAAACTAAGAATCAAAAATTGACAAGACGGATGTGCTTAACACGAAGTTTTCCCTAAGCATGCAATCCTAGGTTAACTGATATTAATATTGACTCAACAAAATTAATTCAAAGCAAGCAAACAAAATAGACACTTAAAACAGCAAGTATTAAGTACAACTGTTTTGTGAAAATACTACCCAAATTTGTCCTAAACCTACCCCAAACATGTATTTCGAATTCCAAGTCCAGAAATATGTTCAAGGTATATGAAATATGATTTATATCAGTAGATATCAATCAGAATGAAGTTTGAACAAATGAACCAAAGTGGCAGAAATTCTTTTTTTTTTCCTTTTTTTTTTCTTCTTGTTTTGATTTTTTTTTTTATATGGACAGAAGTAAAACACTGGAAATACTATTCTAAGAGTATTAGAATAACAGCATATGAATTAGGGCAGAAAGCATAAACCAAATCACTAAAGATAGTAATTCAGCCTAAACAAGAATTTAGGGTAAAATTTGATTTGAACAACAACCAAACAATGTATTCGGCTCTAATAGGTATCCCAAACCAGATTTCCAAAGTGATATATTCAGCCAATAATGGACAAAATTGAATGCAAAGACGCAAAGAATAGTTAAGAAATTATTACTAAGCCTAGCTCTGATACCAATTGATGCGGAACCCCAGCCTATTAGAGACTGAAACGACACATACCCTAGTAAAAAGAACTTAATTCAGAAAATAATTCCCCAATCTAAAGCACCCTTAATTAACATGCAATTAAGAACACTTATAATGGATTGATTTTAAGAGCAGCAAGAATAAGAAACATACAAGTTAGTATCAAACCTTATTCGTGATGCAATGTCAAGAACCAAAATCTCTCTTAAGCTCTTAAAGAAGAATCGCATAAAGCAATTGTATTGAATAATTGATAATCTGTGTCTACAATAGAAAAAGAGATGCTTTATATAGCCTAAATTAAGACCCATGATCTTTGCCACTTCCCACTACTATACATGGACCCATGATCTTTGCCACTTCCCACAACTATGCATGGACCCATGATCTATGCCACTATCCACTACTAGATAACTATCCACTACCAAATAACTACCCACTACTGGTTAACTACCAACTACTAAATGATTACCCACTATAAATACAAAATTTGATTTGTCAATAAGGACACATTTGGCCTAATTGACTTGGAATGACCAGATTATTTTTCAACTTCAAAATGAACTTGCAAAGCTTCAACATATTCCTTCATGAATCCTTGAAGTGCTTCCTTCAACCTCTTGGATCTCAGCCTTGTAATTGGTCCTTGAAGCAATGCTAGCTCATCATTTTTGGTGTAATTGGTCGTGCTTACATCACCCCGTACCTGGAATATCTGGAAAAAGGAAAGCTCCCTGAAGACAAGGATGAAGCAAGAAAGATAGCAGCTCGTGCTGCTAATTACCAAGCAGTAAGAGGGACCTTGTACAGAAGGAGGAAGTCCAGCCCATGGCTCCGGTGTGTGAGCCCGGAGGAGGCAATAAAAGTGATGGAAGAAATACACAGGGGATTGTGTGGAACTCACGAAGGCGCAGGAACACTGGCCAATAAAATATTCAGGCAAGGATACTACTGGCCCACTGTTAAAAAAGAGACAGAAGAGTTCGTCCGGAAATGTGATGTATGTCAGAGGTTTGCCAACGCCATCAATGTCCCTGCTACTCCGCAATCTAGCATATCCAGCCCGTGGCCATTCTCACAATGGGGAATAGACATCCTGGGACCTTTTCTAAAAACCATAGGGCAGAAAAAGTTTGTAGTAGTGGCTGTGGAATATTTCTCAAAATGGCCGGAGGCGGAGGCAATTCCCACAATTACAGCTCGCCAAATGATAGATTTTGTATGGGGGCACATCATCTGCAGATTTGGCATACCCAGGGTGCTCATCTCAGACAATGGCAAGCAATTTGATTGCAGCGCCTTCAAAGCGTTTGCAGCAAACATGGGCATATGGCACAAGTTCTCCTCAATGGCCCATCCTCAGACCAACGGTCAAACAGAGGTCACCAACAGAGCTATCCTCCAAGGATTGAAGAAGCGTTTGGATGGGGCCAAAGCGAACTGGGCGGAAGAGCTCAACAGCATCCTGTGGGCACTCCGAACTACCCCCAGAACGTCCACTAAAGAAAGGCCCTTTGCACTTGCTTTTGGTACAGAGGCCATAGTCCCAGTTGAGCTGTAAATCCCCACTCATCGAGTCCGATTCGCTAACGAAAGCGCTAACGATGACAAGTTAAGGAGCAACCTGGATGCTCTAGAAGAAGTTAGGGAGGAAGCTCAAGTTCGAACTGCCGCTTATCAACAACGGGCAGCTCGTTATTATAATCAAAAGGTCAGAGAAAGAAGCCTAAAGGTGGGAGATTTGGCCCTAAGAAACCTGGAGGCCACGGGAAAAAGAGCGGCAATAGGCAAGTTGGCACCGACCTGGGAGGGCCCCTTCAGAATAGCAAAAGTGGTCAAGCCAGGAGTATACCGAATTGAAGATATGCAGGGAAATCCTGAGCCCCATGCCTGGAACATCCAGCACTTGAAAAGGTACTTCCCCTGAGGTATCGTCAGATGTAAAGACCTATTGTATCTTAAAATATGATAATAAAATAGACGTTGATTATCGTCTGTATTCATTGTTTGTCTCTACTCATAAATGCCCAAGCACCACAGAACCGGTTGGAGCAACAGTAAGGCCAATGAACCCGAATCTTGCGCCAGACCTCAAAGAAAAACGGCCAGCGGGATCTCCATGATCCCCCCGGAGCAAAAATGGCCAGGATCTCGTAAGATCTCTGATAGAGCATAATTTAGTCCATTTTATATTAATATTATTGATAAATATTTACATGATTTCTACTTAATTTAGTGTTTTTAATATTATTTTGCAGAAAATGGTGTAAAAGGATAATTTGGAGAAAATTTCCCTAAAACTACCTTATTTGAGCACAAGAGCGCAATGAGCCCGCCAAAGCAAGGACCCACACACGGATCCGCAAACGGACGGCCCGCCTTCAACATCCAGAGCACTTGGAACCACGCACTGGCAGCCCATTCTTGCAATGAATCAAGCCGCACCGCCACTTGCACGGGACCAAAGCAGCACTCCATTCCCACTTGCACATGGGCCCCGCCAAGGCACTTCAGCCGTCTTCAACCGTGGACCGCACATTGACCAAAGCTCCTCATCACTCCACCAACGCAAATGGGCCATGCATACCGTTTCCACAAAACCCACTTCACGCGGGCCCGCCAAGGCGCTCCACCATTCACTTCAACGAGACGCACAGGTGGCCCACCTTCAGCATTCATGCACAATGGTCCAAGGACCAGCACGTGGACCGCACTCACATCCCCACCTTCACGCAACCTTCGAACACGGACAGCCCGTGGACCGAGCTCTTCACATGGGTCACTGCCACTTCGCAATTCCCTCCAGTGGCCCAAAGCCACGCACAATGGACTCTAGCCTCACATGGACCGCTCGCGCACTCAATCCACTCAACCGCGTGGACAGCGTCGGTACTTCCTAATTAGGGCGCTCTCTGCACCTATTTAAAGAGCTCTTCAGTGAACAATTGAGGGGAGAGACAATCTCTTACATTTGGCAATTCTGCCAGCCTCTGCGCTCCATCGGTTCTCTCTTTTCCTTTTATTTTTATTTTTCTGTTTTTAAATCGGCCATGAATAGTTGATTTCTTTAATCTAGTTGGATATTGGTTGAAGTTTTAGTTGTTTAATGGGTTGTGAGACTTGATCAAATATTGTTTAATTTTTGGGAATTCAATATTCATGCAATTTCATATTTAATTCTCATATTAATTTGTTATTGAGATCTACGTTGATTTTTTATTGCAAAATAATTATTTGTTAGTTTGAATAATTTAAGTCCGTAATTGCTTGGGTTATTCTTACATGAGAACACTTGGGATAAAACCCAAGGAAATTGTATGATCTAGCATTATCCCCATACGTTTGGGTAACTAGGATTGGATCTCTCTCTTTCTTAATTCAATTGACAATTGTTTTGATGCCTAAGGTCCAAGGACGTTCCTTGGCAATTTATTAATTAGTAATTAATTAGAGGACGTTCCCTAATTGGTTTAATCATAAGGAGAGATAATGGTGGTGAGAAACGTCTTCCATCTCCATAACTAAATCTATTGAATCAACCCAAAAGAACAAAGTGTATGTGATCAATCCCAACAACTAAAGTGGATCCAATACTTTAACTAGAGCTTTCTCATTATTGATTACTTTTTATTTAATTATTTACTTTCCATTATTTTTCTCATTATTAGTTTACTACAATCAATCTCAAACCCCCTGTTATTTTGTTGACAGTTTTGATCCCAATTTTCAGTTTATCTCATTTGATCCCACTTTCAATCTTTTATCTCATTTTTAATTTATTATCGTTCCAGTTTATTTTATTGGTCATAGAAAGAGAAATAGGTGAGTTCTCAATTCTCTGTGGATTCGATCCTTTCACCACTATCTGCAGTTGTAAATTGTTGATAACCAGAAAGGTTATTTTTGACCGGTTTCGACAACCGCGAGTCAATCTCCTGGAGCAAAAATGGCCGGCGAGATCTCCATGATCCCCCCGGAGCAAAAACGGCCAGGATCCCGTAAGATCTCCTGGAGAAAAAACGGCCGGCGAGATCTCTATGATCTTCCCGGAGCAAAAACGGCCAGGATCCCATAAGATCTCCTGGAGCAAAAACGGCCGGCGGGATCTCCATGATTCCCCCGGAGCAAAAACGGCCGGCAGGATCTCCATGATCCCCCCGGAGCAAAAACGGCCAGGATCCCGTAAGATCTCCTGGAGCAAAAACGGCCGACGGGATCTCCATGATCCCCCCGGAGCAAAAACGGCCAGGATCCCGTAAGATCTCCTGGAGCAAAAACGGCCAAGATCCCGTAAGATCTCCTGGAGCAAAAACGGTCGGCGGGATCTCCAAGATCTCCCCGGAGCAAAAAGGCTGGGATCCCTGAAGCACAGCCCATATAAGGCTCGACAAGAAAGCAAGAAATGAAGTCTGATTTTACAAGTGAGGAAAACAAAATTCCGAACTCCTGAGCTTGTAACACAGATAGCATCACAAATAATAGGCATACAAGCCTAAGCAAAGAGCGAAAATCCGAGCTCCATGTCTGCTGAATGGACGGACTCACGACAAAAGCGAAAACCTTTCTTGCAGCTCGAATTAACTTACAGTAAGCAAAACACTTAGCAAAGGCGACCCTAGAAAGGAAAACGACAAAAGCCGAACTCCCCATCCCAGTGGAGCGCGCAGATCAAATTGCACCGACCGACAAAGGATCACCTCGAGGAGGACCAGACATCCGAGCTCACAACCAGAAAGAGAAGTAAAATCGCCTAAAAAGAAGCCGTGCAGGTACAAATGAAGTATAGGGATTTACCCCCTCACTATTCATGTAATAAATACTAAGGAAGTAAAGGGGCAATCCGAGGAAAATCTAATGGCACGAAGCAGATAAAACCTCAGCTCCAGTCCCTGTCAAGACAGAACTAAAGGCAGAAAGACGAGCCCTGCTCATCATCACGAATGGTACATGATCTGACTTATTATTACTCAGCAAAGGCTGTGCGCCCGAGCTCACATTAATAAAGTAACGAGGATAAAAACTCGTAAGTTGAAAGCCTTGATCACTGTTAAAAACAGAGCTTAAGGGTACAGCTAGTCCAGCTCGGAAAGAGCTTACGGATAAAAATGCCTTAGTGAAACAAATAAATCTATAGGTCGAAAGTTCACAGCGGATTCCTTAGGAAAATTCCGAAGCACATAGTTTAAGTGCTTCATTCTTGATCAACAGAGATAAGTTCAAGTATGAATGAGAAACAAGAAGTGGTCCGAATAAGTGAAAGTAAAAATTCATTAAAAGAAAAAATATATATGACAGTCTATTCTAATCACCTACTCTGATGAAGGAAAAACTGTCCTTAAAGGACTTACATGTCTAGGCATATTATCATCCACATTTACATCATTATCATTTACACTATTCACATTACTGTCTATGGGAGGACAGCCTCCTCTTGCTCAGACCCCCCAGTACCTACAAAAGGCACCATTTCCTTGTCCTGAGGCCCAATGCCTTCTTTTCCCAGCTCTGCGTCCTTGTCCTGAGGCTCGGCGTCGTCCTCCTCGAGGTCAACGACCTCCACATCTTTCGCATCCAATCCAGTGTTTGCCTCAGAAGGCCCAACCGCAGTACGAGAAGCCCCTTTGGGCAAGGGTCTGTCATCCTCCCCATAAACCACTTCCTCGCCATCGGAATCCTCCTCTTTAGCTCGAAGTTCAGTCAAAGGGGTGGACGGGTTATGCCTGGCCTCCCTCAAGCCTCGATTGAAACTCGAGACGAACATGCGGAAGCCCTTATTCCATATGGCCCTCTTCATCTCTTTAGAAGCCTTATATTCCACAAGTCGCCTCTCGCAGGCCTCAGCCACCTCAGTTTTGAACTCAGAAGAGTCCTTATAATTCTGAAGATGAGCTTCACAAGCCTGCTGGATCTCGTTCTTCAGCTCGGGGGACTGCTTATACTCCCTCAGACGCTTCTCGACCTCGGGTTGGACCCTATCCTCGGCTAATTTGACCTCGTCAAGCAGGGCTGAGCATCTCACCTCCAGAGTTTTGACTTGTTGGCAGAATTGCTGATTCTGAAGTTCAAACTTCTCTGCCGCCAAAGTCAAACTCTTAATGCTATCAACTTGCTTACTCAGCTCCTGCTTCAGGACCACCACTCGAGCTATGGCCTCACTCTTTTGAGCCAACACAGCATCAAATTTTACTTTCAGCTGCTCATACTGGTGCTGGACTTCCTCCTTTTGGCTCACGGCCTCATCCCTCTCACGCAAAGCATCCACTGTGGAGGATAGCTGCTTCAGAACCCCCTCACAACGGACCTCTGCTGCAGTTGCCCTCTCATCAGACTCTTTAAAAACCTTTCGAGTGTGGGAAAACTCTGCTTCCAGGGACTGGGCACGCTTTTGCACCTCAACTGCCTTTCCCTCAGCCTTCTTACAGGCCTCCAAGGCTGCGTGCAAGTCAAACTGGAGGGACCTGTAGTCCTCCTTGACAGCGGCGAGATTGCCCCGGGCATCACTAGTCGCGGATAAATTTTCCTCAAGGTGCGCCTCTTTGACACGACGGTTCACAGAGTCCCTGAGAGCGTGGTCCCGGGCATCTATCTCCATGAATAGGCCAGTGACCTAGTAAAAGGGAAGACAAGTAAGGCTAGGGGGTAAGGAAAGGCAGAAACAAATTAAAAACAGAAAAGAATCGAGCAAGACTCACCATCAGGAGCATCTCCCTAGCAATATTCCCCAGCTGCTCTCTAGATTGAGCCCGGAAGGCCACCTGCTCTTGAGTAAAGCTGGCCAGATGGCCAGAGAGAGCCAACAAACGAGGATTTGAAGCCTGTGTAACTCCACCGAACATTCGCTCTCGGATTATTTCAGCGACCACGGTCGCCGGAGACTGATGGGTGATGTCCTCTGCGTTCAGGATGTCATTGTCTGGAGCAGAAAGCAGGGGCACCACCGAAGTCTTCTTCTTCTCGAGTGGAGGTAAGGCAGAGCCAGTACGTCCGGAGGCTCGGGATTTCTTAGCAACAGGGGCAGGAGCATCAGAAGGAGCAGGACGCTTACTCCCGACCTCATTGGTCACGCCCCGAGAAACAATTGTTGTCTCCCTTCAAGGAGGGGCCCCCTCCGCGGGCTCAGATTCAGTCTCCTTCGTAAGAACGACCCCAGAAGAGATTTCTTGGGCATTTTGACCTTCGGGGTAGACTTCATTCGTGTCCCTAGGCCCCCCTCGTCGGCGGGGGCAACCTCCAAAAGCCCCGTGGAGACGTCAGCAGAAGACTGAAGGTCATCTGTCCGCATGAGCTCGGAGTCCTTAGTTGATTGGGCAACAATCTTCGGATCCTCCTTCGCTTTTGCACCAGAAGCCCGCTGAGACCTCGAGGATTCAGAAAACTTGGAAGCCGAGCTCGACCTGCTGCAGCAAGACGGTCTGGCAGATTTAACTCCCCGGGTGCTCGGTTTGGGAGCTCGGGAGGAAGGAGGAACCAGAGGCTTACCCACCGTCCTAGTAGAAATAGTCTTGGCCACCTCTTCGGTAGCCTCTTTCACTGATTGCCCAGATCAGAGGGCATCCAGCGCCGCGTTCATGCTCTCACGGGATAGTATGAGGTTCTTCGGAGGCTTGATCTGTTCCATCTTCACGGCGGAAGCTGCAAAAGTCCGAAATTAATACAAAATATGACAACTTGCCACAAAAATCACAAGGACAAAACAACACAACTAGATGAAGTAGAATACTCGCGCCTCTAATATCACGGAGGTTAGACACAAACATACATTTCTCGACATCATACTTCTTTTCAACAGAAGTCAGTCGAATAAACCCGACTTGTTCGGTAAGGCTCAGCTGGGGCAGGTCATTGCAGTTCAGTGAAACATCTTCCCAGGAGAGTTCTAGGTCCCAGATGAGCCCGGACTCCTTCTTGAGCTCCACTATTGCAAAGGCCTCCATCCAGCCCTTTATTGAGTCTTTATGATCTGAAAAGATTGAAAGTCCTCCCCGAGGGGAAAAATAATAAAAACCCTGGCTTGCTCTGACTAATCGAAAAAAGGAGACAAACAAATGCACCGTGGGCGTGAACCCCCAGCTCAGACATACAGATTCAAAGGAGGACATGAACAAAATGGAATTGGGAACTAACATCCGAGGAGTTATCCTAAAGTACCGGAAGACCTCGGTAAAGAAAGGAGAGAAGGGGAAAGTTAAACCAAACTCTCTTTGTTTGGCAAAAAAGACCAGGCTAAGATCCTTTTGGGGATCGATTAGGTCAGAGGGAGGAGGGTCAGGAAGAACGATCCTCTCGTTCGGATAGGGGGCCCGGATACGAAAGAGAGGGGTATCTAAATACTCCCTAGAAAAGAAATTTTCCAGGACGGACAGAGTGACTATAGACTCTATTCTAAGAACTTCGGAAAGTTTTGAGCTATCCATGAAAAGACAAAGAGAAGAGCGTACCTTGCGAGAAGCTGGGGCAGGAGGACGATATAGGTAAAATCGCGCAGAAGAGCGGAAGAAAGCAAAGATGTGGAGAAGATAAGGAGAATTCAAAACGTGAAACAGTAATAAGACGAAAAGCGATTCTGAACAGTTTTGTCCTAGGGCAGCGCGATCATTATTACTCTCGATATTTACCCCCTCGCCAGTTGAATAATAACTGACGAAAAGGTAAAGGGGCAATTGATGACCGCTGGACTTCTCCACCTCGGTCAGGAGCTCGGCCCACGATTACGGTCCATCATCTGAAGGCCCATACATTTTCTGCGCCAATAGGTCCAACTCGCTTGAGCCTTGATACCGGGCCCCATATGGATTTCTCAACCAGACCGGCCCAGCCCTCACTACTTCTCAGGCTGATCCCCCCTGGGCTCAGTCTTATTCCTATCTCCCGGCCCAGCCCGGAATCGGAAAGAAGACCCCTTCATCAGCCTTGTGGACCCATCCACACGCGCATGGAGAGAATCAGGGGCCGTTACGCATGAGACAGGTACCTGATATCCTCGTACAATCGTATCAGTATGGCAGAGACAGGTGTTCCAATAAGAACCCGGCCGATACACATCACTGGCAGACAATAAAAACAGATAAAAGGAGAATTACCTTCCCCTAAGCTCTAAGTTTTTTCAATATTCCAAAAATCTCTGTAAAACCCTATTTTTCTGGATCTCAGATCATCACTGTGTATGATTAGTATTATAATGATAGGTTATAAAATTATTGTTTTAATATTATAAAAATAATAATTTGACCAGTAAACTCTACAATTTAATTTATATTAAAACACTGTTGTATGATCACTATTTTAGACTTATTTTTATAGTAATAACTTCTGTCATTTAATTTATATTAAAATGTAAATAGTTTAGACGTATTTTTATAATAGTAATTTATTTTTATTTTTATAATAGTAATTTTTATAATTTAATTTATATTAAAATATAAATATGATAATTTTCAGATGTAATGAAAATAAAATTATTAATTAATATATTTTTAAAGAGAAAAATAATATAATATTATACTTAGAAAATAATTATAAAAAATGAGAGTTATTAGACTATAAAGAATTGGAGTTGCGGCTCGCTTAATCTTTTGACATGGTTATAAGTGCTCGATCTTATTAATAGTATCAAAGATAAGGTTATAGATTCAAGACCTAACAGGTATTTGAGAGAGATTATTTATCGGATGATATCCGTTATGATTTATAAACTTTTTTTATTATATATAAAATGTAAGAATAAAAAAACGTGCATCATGTTTTATTTAAAAAAGAGTTAAAATATAATTATTATGAAGTCGAAATTTTCCATCCTGCACTTTATTTTTCTATTTTTAATTTTTATCCACTTTTATGTCTCTTTTAGCATTTAAAATTTAAAATATGAGAATATCTGCATAAAAAGTAATACATGTATTAAAAGTGTTGCCGATCCTTTTGGGATGCTTTCGCGAGGGTATGTTTTCTAGATATATTTTGGCGGTTTTGATGATGGCATTTGGGTCAAGAGGATTTCTGCATGAGTATTGATATGGCATTTCAGGATCGCACATATTATTTTTTGGATAAACTATAATTTAATCCCTCTGATTTAGTAAAATGTAAACTTTCGTCCATCTGTTTTAAAAAATCATCAATTTAGTCACTGTGATTTTTAAAAACTATGCCATTGGTCCCTCCCGTTAGATTTTCAATTAAAGTCGCCGTTAGTCTTAGTTAAAAGACTAAAATACCCATTATTAATATCATTCTCTTCTTCTTCTTTACACCCACATCCCAAACTTAAAAATGAGCACTAGCCTGAATGGCAGCTTTAGGCGGAGGAAACTAATCCCTCGAAATGCCGCCACCTACACAACCAAGCACTAGCCTGAATGGTGACCACAGACCATTACGCCCACCGCAGAGTTCAAACACCCACCACCACCATCCTTACTACCCAACGTCGTCGTCTTCCAAGTCAGCCTCCTTGAAAGGCTGCTGCTGCTGCTGTTGTCTCTTCCTTCTCTTCTCCTTCCTTGCTCTCCTTGTTCTCGCTATCTTTCTTATCATTATTCTCACCGTCAAGCCTAAGAAACCTGAGTTCGATCTCCAACAAGTCGGGGTCCAGTACATGGGCATCCCCGCTTCTAATCTCAATTCACTTGACCCGACCATCGGCACAACCACCATGACCACTGGCGCCACCACCGCTTCACTCTCTTTAACTATCCACATGCTATTCACTGCCGTTAATCCCAACAAGGTAGGGATCAAGTACAGCGAGTCTAAATTCACTGTCATGTATCATGGGATTCCTTTGGGGAAGGCTTCGGTTCCTGGGTTTTATCAGGAGGCTCATAGCGAGCGGCAGGTGGAAGCCACCATCTCCGTTGATCGCTATAGCTTGATCCAGGCCAATGCTGTTGATTTAATCAGGGATGCTTCGCTGAATGATAGAGTGGAGCCTCGGGTTCTGGGTGAAGTTGGTGCTAAGATCCGTGTTGTAGACTTCGACTCACCTGGAGTCTAGGTCAGCCATTAGCCATCCTTCTTCTCTTTTCTATCTTTCAGCATCAGCTTTTCTTTTTTACTTCTAAGATTGGCTTTACCTTGCATTAAATATCCAACATTGCTCATTTCTAATTTTGGCTTATAATTCCTCTTCCCTAAGTTAATTTTGGTTCTAGTTTCTGAAAAATTGGATGTGGGTTCTTTTCTAGGCATGGATTTTTGGTTGCTAACTAAATTTTGGCTTCTGGGTTCTTCTCTACGAATAAGACGTTTGACATTGCTGCTCCTTCTTTTGCTTCCTCTGCTGATAATCGGTTCACGTTAAATACTCTGCCTGATTCAACCCAGTTCAAACACCACCGTAAGATTAAAAATAAAAAGTACCTGCAAGTTAATAAGCGGAATATGCAAAACTCAGATCTTCAACACCATAGCAAAAATGTGATGCGTTAAAAATCACAGAATAAAAAGGCAAAAAGAATTTTTTTTTTTCTTTCTGGAGAGAGAAAGAAAGAAAATGTACAAAGTCGTGGAAAGTATTGAAGAAGAAACTGATATGGGTATTTTAGTCTTTTAACTAAAATTAACGGTGATTTAACTGAAAATCTAACGGGAGGGACTAATGACATAGTTTTTAAAAATCACAGTGACTAAATTGAAGGTTTTTTAAAACAGAGGGACGAAAGATTACATTTCACTAAACCAGAGGGACTAAATTACAGTTTACCCTTATTTTTTTCATGTCGTGAAATTGAATTTTTTTTATGATTCGATTTGCGTTGTATGGTTTAATTTATTTTTTTACTTTTGATTTTTTTAGATTCATCATATTTTTTATTCTATAGTCCTCTCTGATTGTATATTAACTTGTTAAATGCAAACTTTATAAGACTCGTTAAATGCAATACTCAATGTATTAGTAAAAGAAAAAAATTTAATTTGAAATCTACACGTTATTTTACATAAATTTGTAACAAGAAAATAAAGTAAAAACATATTTTAATAAATCAAATTAATACTAATAACCCAATTCATCCCATTAATATGCATTAAACTTCATCCCTTTACCGAAATGAAAAAACCTCCCACAAATTTGGGGCCACAGAAACCAATTATTCCTTGAAGTGGACGACACAACTCTCCCATTCACAACCATTCACCAATCACAATAGCCTTCTGTCAGTCGAATGAATCTTTTCATAAATACCCACATGTTTCACTAAATGCATTATTTAATCTTGACATTTACGAAAGAATAAATTAATATTTTAATTATTTTTAGTTAATTAAATACTGAATAAGGTATAAACATTTATTTTTAACCTTCTCTTTCTAATAGTATCACAGGATGATAATTATACTGATAGCCCACCGACCACTCAATATGAATCTCTGACGTTTGGACCCATCAGAGAAAATATTAGGCATGGAATCCAACTCTCCACGTCTGCAACTCCTTCCTCAGCCGCTACCACCACCTATCACTACCTTCACCGCCGCTGAGACCGCCTCCAAAACCTCCAAGAAACTTGCGTTACTCCCACTTGTTTTCCTCATCTTTTTTGAGGTCTCCGGCGGGCCATATGCTGCTGAATCCCCCGTGGGAGCTGCAGGGCCTCTTTGGGCTATACTGGGCTTCCTCGTTTTTCCCTTTATCTGGAGCATCCCTGAGGCTCTTATCACTGCTGAGCTCACCACTGTCTTCCCCGGCAATGGCAGCTTTGTCATCTGGGCTGATCAGGCTTTTGGGCCCTTCTGGGGTTCGATGCTGGGCTCGCGGAAATTCCTTACTGGTGTCCTGAACTTGGCCTCATACCCAGTTCTTTGCATAGATTATCTCAAGCTGGTGTTTCCAGTTTTCTCTGCTGGTTTGCCTCGCTATGTTGCAGTATTCGTCCTAACTTTGATGCTATCGTTTCTGAACTACACAGGGTTGGCTATAGTTGGATACACTGCAGTGACTTTGGGAGTTGTATCACTCTCGCCATTTGTAGTAATGACTTTATTTTCAATCCCCAAGATCGATCCTTCCAGGTGGATCAGTTTAGGTGAAAAGGGGGCCCAAAAAGATTGGACTTTGTTTTCCAATACTCTTTTTTGGAAATTGAATTCCTGGGATAGTGCCAGTAATTTAGCAGGGGAAGTTGAGGATCCACAGAGAACTTTTCCAAAAGCACTTTTTGCTGCTGCTTTGGTTACTTGTTTGGGCCATTTAGTGCCTATTTTAGCTGCTACAGGAGCTATACCCCCGAAACAAGAAGATTGGATTAATGGGTCTTTTGCTGATTTTGGCGAAGTGATTGCAGGGAAATGGCTAAAGGTTTGGATTGAAATCGGTGCATGTTTGTCAGTTGTTGGACTTTACGAAGCTCAATTAAGCAGCTGTGTATACCAGGTTGTGGGCATAGCTAAGTTAGGATTCTTGCCTGTGTTTTTGGGAATGAGATCAAGGTGGTTCAACACGCCTTGGGTTGGAATTTTGGTCTCAACGATAATAGCACTAGCAGGTTCTTGTTTGGATTTTGCTGATATAATTTCTTCAGTGAATTTCTTGTATTGCTTGGTTATGTTATTGGAATTTGCATCATTCTTATGGTTGAGAAGAAAATTGCCAAATATAAAGAGGCCATTTAGAGTGCCAATGGGGTTGCCTGGTTTGGTAATAATGTGCTTGATTCCATGTGGGTTTCTGGTGTATGTGATGGCTGTGGCAACCACAACTGTGTATTTGGTGAGTGCCATTTTAACTTTTCTGAGTATTGTTTGGTATTTTTTGATCAATTTATGCAGATCAAAGATGTGGGTTCAGTTCAACAATGCAGGAGGACAATTGGAGTGCGAGGACTATCCTCTTGACAAGCTTTTCTAATTAAATTCCATAAATCATGTTATGGATATTCCTTTTTTATTGTTAAATGATATAGATTAAATAAATTTGAATATTATTTAAATAACAATAACAATAATAATAATAATAGCATTTGAGTAATTCAAAATAACGTATAATTAATTTTGAAACAAAATTTAAATATTAAAAATACCAATAGATTTATATTTGAATTGAATAATTTTCAGTGTACTCCATTAATTGCTTCCTCTAATTAAGTTGAGATGGGATAAGTTTAGAGGAATGGTGATGGAGCAACGGCAAATGGAACGAAGGAGATTGGATATCAAAGACTTGAATAAAGGGGTATATGAAGAAATTTGATAATATTAATAAATATTTTTATCATTGTTGAACTCTGAGCAGTCTTCTCTCTAACCTTTTGTTTGCATCGACGGTAAAGAAGAAAAGAGAAAACAGAAGAAAAAAAAAAAAATCGACCTTTTCACTTGCTTGGAAAAAAATTAGAGGAGAGAAAATAGGAGAAAAGAGGAGAAAGAGAGAAATTTGATTCTCCAGTGCCTTCATTAATTCAAAATATTTCTCTTCAATTTAGAGAGAAATAGAAAGAAATAGAGATCATATAAATACTATTTATGTTGAAATTACTTTTCCATCTTTTATATCATGTAAAATGAAAATTATAACTTATGACAACAAAGTAATTTCATTGGGAGAAAATTTTCTTTACATCCGAACAATAGAAAAAAAAATTTTAATTTCTTTTTCTTTCTCTTCATTTCTCTTCTTTTCCATTGCATAATTAAGAATCAAATAGAGAGTAAAAGATTTTCCTCTACTTTCTTTCCAAACAGTTTTCGTGGAGCGCTTTTGGAAGGATCCGGCCTCCGGCAACCTCATCACCTCCCAGTGATTTTATTATTATTATTCTTTTAGTTTAGTTGCTTAGTGTTCTGTTTATGAGAGTTTTGATTTTCCTCTATTCCGCCGGGTTCCTACTAGTACAATGGCAACGATATCCTTAGCTTTTGGTTATTGATGGTTGTCTCAAGGTTCTGACATGGGGAGGCATGGATCCTTGCCTTTGCTTGTTAGTTGGCTCTGTTGTGCATATCAGTCCTACTGATTGAGGCTGTTATTATTATTATTATTATTTTTTGGCCAATGAACAAGTTGCTTTTGATGTCGATTTCCGAGATGAAGGCTGGGAGTCCTCTCTAAAGCTGAGCATTTAAACGTTATTAAATCTGTCTCTCTTTAAAACTATTTTTTCAACTTAATTTTTTTTTTTTTGAGAAAATTTTTTCAAATTATTCCTTCTCCAACTCTTCCAAAATAATTATAGTAATACTCAAATCTACTCTCAATTTAATAATTTCTTCAATAACAATCAAAGCATAAACCATAACTAAATCAATTGCCATTTGTGAAGGATTGACTGCATGGGAGATTGCACTGGAGGTTGCGAGAGAATGAATTGGAGCATGGAGGTGACTCATGCTAGGCTATCGGTAAGAGCATCATCTGGAGGCGATTTCTTCTTTGCACTGTCCATGTGCAGAAGCGACGGTTTCTTCTTTGCTTTGATTGCTTCTTCACATTGTCCATGTCATTGAGCAAACTAGAAACAAGAGGGATTGAGACTCGCAGAGAAACGATTCAAAAAAGAAGAAGAAAGGAGGGCAGGAAGGAGCGATTCCATTGGGCTTGGGAGAGAAGAGAGAGGCTGAGAGGGATGGAAGAAGAGAAAAAAGGAAGGGGAGGCAGTTATAGAAAATGAGAGTTATGGTTTTGCTAGGTTGCATGGACAGTTCCGTTTTTCTCATTAATTTCAGTTTTTTAATCAAATTAAATTGAAAATTGAAATTTTAAAAAAAAAATTAGTAATAGAATCAAATTTTTAAATGAAAATTATTAATAAAAAATATTTTTTTATATAAATTATTAATTAAAATATATTAAACTAAATGAATATAAATTTTATTTAAATAATAATAATAAATTTAAATAATTTATATTTATCTTAAATCGATAAAATCAAATTTAAATATTATTAACATGAATTAAATTCAAATTCAAATAATAATTTAATTTTCACAAATAATTTACCCATTTATCTACCTAAATTTATTCCTTCAAGTTGTAATACCCGGCTAGACTCCGGTATCGGAATTCCTACCGTCCGGTGAAATCTCGGATGTCGGAAGTCTCTAGTAGGGTAGAAACATGTTTTCATAAAATGTTTTAAGGTATTTCATGGTTTTAAGTATGAAAATTTAATGAGTTTTTTAATAAAAACACCCTTGGAGGAAACTTAGGTTCGGCCGCCGAAACTCAAAGTTCGGCCGCCGAACATGCATGCACTTCGGGAGTGCTTTAGGCCCCCGAAGGCATAAGTGAGGGAAGCCCAGGTTCGGCCGCCGAACATGGCATGCATGTGGAGGCACTTTCGACCCCCGAACGTGGCCTGGCCAGCCACTATAAAAGGGTCACTTAGCCGAAATGGGCGAGCTTTCTCCCATTTTCGGCCATAGCTAGCTTCCGACCTCCCTCTCCCCAGATCTTGTGTTCTTTCTCCAAATCTCCTCCATTTTTCTTGAGTTTTCACCTCTCATTGCAAGTTTTGAGCATTTAAGACAAGTTTTGGAGCTTTGGGAACTCAGGAGCTCATTTGCTTGGATCTCCGAGTTTTGGTCATCTCTCTCTCTATCTTCAAGAGGTAAGAGCCGATCTTAAGCTCATTGGATGTTTTAAGTAAGTTTTAAGTGTTTTATGGGGTAGAATGGCATGTATAGGGTTGTATGAGTTTTTAAGCAAATGTTATGTTTTTGAACAATGTGGCATGTTTGAAGTGTTGTAGTTGGGGTATTTGATAGTTTGAGACCCCTAGGTGTGATGTATGATGTGTATGTATGTTTAGAACAAGTTTATGCATGATTGGTTAGTTTTGGAGGCAAATGTGCATAAAGGAGCCAAGTTTCTGCCCTTTGGCAGAAACCAGGTTCGGCAGCCGAAGGCACTTTCGGCCGCCGAACATGGCTGGGGAGGCAGGCCTTTCGGCTGCCGAAGTTGCCCCTGAAAGGAGACTTTCGTCTCTGTCTGGGACTTTCGGCCGCCGAAGGTGCCGCCGAACATGCATGAGTTTCGCCTCTGTCTGGGAGTTTCGGCCGCCGAAGGTGCCGCCGAACCTGCCTGACTTTCGGCTCTGGAGGGACTTTCGGCCGCCGAACCTGCCGCCGAAAGTGCCCTGTCCAGCCATTTCTTGCATGTTTTTATGTAGTTGTTTTATGATGTTTTAGGGGGTTTTTGGGGAGTATATTAGAGTTATGTTTATGTATTTTTTTGGTCCCTCATTGGAGTCCACCTGTGTAGGTTCGGACCCGAGGAACCGAGGACCCCAGCAGTGAGCCAGCTGCTACAGAGTTTGTCAGAGCTAGCCAGAGGTGAGTGGAATAAACCTTAAGTTTTAAAATAAATGAAATATGAATTTTGAGCATGATCCATGCATTATGAATGCCATGAGATATAGTAGGTTGTTTGCATTAGTATTCACGAATATGTTGCATTGCATTTATGATGTTGATGTGGATTGGTTATTGGATGATCCTTTAGTCCTCATATGGCATGATGATGTGACGGCATGATATGGTATGGAAGTCCAGGTTGTACCCATTCTACGTCCCTGGCACGATGTAAGAGAAAGTCCAGGTTGTACCCATTCTACGTCCCTGGCACATTGATATGTTATGATATGTATGATAAGAGAAAGACCGGTTGTACCCATTCTACATCCCGGCACAGTTGGACTATGTAGAGGACTATTGGTGACAATACCATCCGAGATGTGATTTGTTGTGATGTGTTGCATTACATAATGACATGAGATTTTTAAATATATGATTTCACTATTCTGCTCACTGGGCTCTAGTAGCTCACCCCTCTCCCTAATCCCCCAGGATTGCAGGTACGGGCTAGACAGAGAAGTCGAGAAGAGTAAAGTCTCATGTTTGTAATAGATAGATAGTGGACATGATAAATTGTAAGATAAATGTAAAGTTGTATAGTCATGATATGTATATTGATATTGAGGATTAGAGGTTGTGCTTGACCATATGGATGTGTTATCCCTTTTAAATACATGATCTTAGATGTTTTATGATATAGATGCTTAGCCAACTCAACACATGTATATCGCCCATTGGGGCATTGATGAGATCCCCCAGAGGGATCAAGTTTATGATTATGGTTATGTTCAGTGCATGCACAGGTTGAGTTTGGCGTATGATAGAATGTATGAAAGAAAAGTTTTAATTTTTATGTATGATTGTTGATCATGTATGGGATTAAACAGGTTTTCAGGATGTATGTTTGGCTTGCTACGGGTCCTGGCGGCCTTAAGTCGACCCGGATCCTAGCGCCGGTAGCGGTCCGATTTTCGGGTCGTTACAGAATGGTATCAGAGCCCTAGGTTCATATGGTCGGACCTAGAGTGTCGGGCTCATAGATGTTATAGAAGGTCAAGCACAATAGGAAGATCATGTCCACTAGGATAGGATGTTGAGTCCTGTCTTGTATGATGATGTGAAATGCCATGATTATATGCATGTGCATTAATGATATGCTATGCTATGTGATGTATGTGATAAGGGTTCATGTGTGCCCACATGAACCATATGATGCTAATGCTTGTATGATGTGTACTGTTTTTCAGAAAACAGGATGAGAGGAACTCGTCGATCTGCACGATTGACTGGAGTGCCACCTGAGGATGAGGGCACGAGCGCCCGTCCTCCTACATTGCCTAGGGCAATGTCTTGTAGAGCCAACAGAGAAAGAGTGTCAAGGGACCCTAGAAGGTCTTTTGATGCTAGCAGAAGGGGGACAGATAGAGGAGGAAGTTCTTCAGATGTGAGGGAGGTTATGGAAGAGGATCAGAGGAGGGATGGGAACCTGGATGTGAGCATGGAGGAAGAGGGGACAGGGGAATCTCAGGGAGGCGTTCAGGCCTCGGGGTATGGTTTTCCACCCCATTATCCACCCTTCCCACAGGGTTCAGGGTATCCGATGGGAGGTACATCGGATTACTCCAGCTTTAACCCTTACCCTACCTACATGCCTTATCCACCTTTCTATCCACCTTACACACAGTACCCAGCTTATCCACCCTCACCCTTCTATCCAAACCTGGCAAACCCCACCTCGGGGAATGCTGCACCTCCACCTCCACCACCTACAGAACCAACAGCCCCAGTTACTCAACCTCCTAGACCTAGCTCAGCTGATGGGAGCAAGGTAAAGATGACAGATTACCTCAAGCTAGATGCTCCCAAATACAAGTCAGGGGATGACCCCTTTGAGTATCTGAGAGTGGTGAAGACAATAACTGATGAGCTAGGGGCAAGTGACAGCAGGGCCATTCAGATGGCAGGGTTCACTTTAAAGTGCAAAAAGGCACGGGAGTGGTTCAAGTGTTATGTGGACCTGAGACTAGACGGTATGACATGGGAAGAATTTGCGAATGAGTTCGCTGGATGAGCTTTTCCAGACAGTTCCAGAGAACTGAAGATGATTGAGTTTGAGCAACTGAGGCAGTCAGAGCACATGGGTGTAGAGGAGTTCACAGATAAATTCTTGCAGCTATTGCCTTTTTCAAGGCAAGCTCTAGATACAGATACGAAGAAAGCCAAGAGGTATGTTATGAAGCTGCATTCCAGGTACTCCTCGTTGATTCAGTCAGCTGAGAGAGAAAGTTTCCACACTGTGGTGGATATGGCTCGAAGAATGGAAGCAAGTGCTATAGTTGAGGGGTCAGTGAAGCAGTCAGTGACCCAGTCTTCAGGGGTTAAGACCCCAGGTAGAGGAGGACCAGGTTTCTCTTCTCAGAGCTCAGGTAAGAAGAGGTGGGATAACACCACCAGGAAGCCGAAGAAGAATAAGTTTTGGAACAAGTTGAAATCCGGTCTGGGATTTGGCGGTGGCTCGAGCTCAGGCTCAGATGGTACAGAATGCCAGAGATGTGGAAGACCGCACAGGGGAGTGTGTCGAGCTGGGACTAATACATGTTTCAGATGTGGACAGGAGGGACACATAGCTCGGGAGTGTCCTAGAGCGCCTTTTATGGGCCAGCCCCAGCAGACGGCTTCTGGTAGTGTGGCACAGCCAGCAGTTCCAGCCACAACTCAGGGCAGTGGCAGAGGTAGAGGGAGAGGGGCAGCCTCTTCTTCTGGTTCCCGAGGTGAGGGTCCATCAGCTCCAGCCAGGATCTTCACCATGACTCAGCAGGAGGCTAACACATCCAACACCGTGGTGTCAGGTAATCTCATCATTGGGTGTTCTGATGTGTATGCATTAATGGACCCGGGTGCATCTCATTCTTTTATTGCTCCGACAGCCGTTGAGAGGTTGGGTCTGATAGTCTCTGGGTTAGAGTGTCCCCTATGGGTCAGTGGACCCAAGTGTGACCCGTCAGTGGCAGTGTCAGTCTGCCAGTACAGTCCAGTTTTTGTTGAGGGAAGATGCCTCTCCGCCGACCTTGTGGTTCTAGATTTGACAGACTTTGACGTCATTCTAGGGATGGATTGGCTATCTACCCATGGTGCTACCTTGGACTGCAGGGACAAGGTAGTCAAGTTCAGAGATCAGAACGGGTCAGAGGTCGTCTTCAGAGGAGACATGAGGGGCACACCTAGAGGTCTGATATCAGCTCTTCAGGCTCGTAGGTTGCTTAGGAAGGGATGTCAGGGGTACTTAGCTCATGTGAGAGAGCTAGACAGTCAGGTCAGGGAGCCGGCCTCGGTGCCAGTTGTCAGAGAGTTTCAGGATGTTTTTCCGGATGAGCTGCCAGGTTTACCACCTGCTAGGGAGATAGAGTTCGAGATAGAATTGATGCCTGGAACCCGACCGATCTCTATCCCTCCCTACAGGATGGCGCTAGCAGAATTGGAAGAATTGAAAGAACAGTTGCAAGAGCTGGTAGACAAGGGCTTCATCCGACCGAGTACCTCACCCTGGGGTGCTCCAGTTTTGTTTGTCAGAAAGAAGGATGGATCCCTTAGACTTTGTATCGACTACAGGCAGTTGAACAAAGTCACTACCAAGAACAAGTACCCTTTGCCAAGGATCGACGATCTATTCGACCAGCTAGCTGGAGCAGGTTGTTTCTCCAAAATAGATCTGAGATCGGGGTACCATCAGCTAAGGATAAGGGATGAGGATGTGCCGAAGACAGCCTTCAGGACCAGATATGGGCATTTTGAGTTCCTTGTAATGCCGTTCGGGTTAACCAACGCCCCTGCAGCATTCATGGATCTCATGAACAGAGTGTTTAGTCAATACCTGGATCACTTTGTTATTGTCTTCATAGATGATATCTTAGTGTATTCCAGGAATGCAGAGGAGCATGCCCATCATCTGCGGTTGGTCTTGCAGACCTTGAGGGAACATGGCTTGTATGCCAAGTTCTCTAAATGTGAGTTCTGGCTGAGGAGCATTTCGTTCTTGGGGCATGTAGTGTCAGAGAATGGGATAGAGGTAGACCCCAAGAAGACAGAAACTGTGGCTAACTGGCCTAGACCCACTTCAGTGACGGAGATCAGGAGTTTCTTGGGTTTGGCAGGTTACTACAGGAGGTTCGTTCAGGACTTCTCGAAAATAGCAGCTCCTCTGACCAGACTAACCAGGAAGAATCAGAAGTTTCTGTGGACCGACCAGTGCGAAGAGAGTTTTGAAGAGCTTAAGAAGAGGTTGACTTCAGCACCAGTGTTAGCTCTGCCATCTAGTGATGAGGACTTTACAGTCTTTTATGATGCGTCCCGTGTGGGACTGGGTTGTGTGCTGATGCAGAATGAGAGGGTGATTGCTTATGCTTCTAGGCAGCTGAAGAAGCATGAGCTGAATTAGCCCACGCATGACCTAGAGATGGCAGCAGTAATCTTTGCACTCAAGATGTGGAGGCACTACCTCTATGGGGTAAAATGTGAGATCTTCACAGATCATAAAAGCCTGCAGTACATCCTGAGTCAAAGAGACTTGAACTTGAGACAGAGGAGATGGGTAGAGCTGCTGAGTGACTACGATTGCAAGATTCAGTATCATCCGGGTAAGGCGAATGTCGTGGCAGACGCCCTAAGCCGGAAGTCACTAGGCAGTCTATCCCACATCACGGCAGAGAGGAGACCAGCGGTGAAGGAGTTTTACAAGCTCATTGATGAAGGTCTACAGTTGGAGTTGTCTGGTACCGGTGCTTTAGTGGCCCAAATGAGAGTGACACCTGTGTTTCTGGAGCAAGTGGCTCAGAAACAACATGAGGACCCAGAGTTAGTGAAGATTGCCAGGACTGTTCAGTCAGGCAAGGACAGTGAGTTCAGATTTGACAGTAAGGGGATCCTCCGTTATGGGAGTCGATTGTGTGTACCAGATGACATAGGGCTAAAAGGAGACATTATGAGAGAGGCTCATAATGCGAGATACAGCGTTCACCCCGGAGCCACCAAGATGTATCAAGATTTGAAGAAGGTTTATTGGTGGCCAGCTATGAAGAAAGAAGTGGCACAGTTCTTGTCAGCCTGCGAAGTGTGTCAGAGGGTGAAGCTGGAACATCAGAAGCCGGCTGGAATGCTTAACCCGCTACCGATTCCAGAATGGAAATGGGAAAATATAGCTATGGACTTCGTAGTGGGGTTACCGGCGGCGTCCAACAGGGTGGACTCCATATGGGTGATTGTGGACAGACTCACCAAATCTGCTCACTTCATCCCTGTCAGGAGTGGCTACTCTGTGGACAAGTTGGCGCAGGTGTATGTAGATGAGATCGTCAGGCTGCATGGGGTTCCTGTTTCGATAGTGTCTGATAGAGGGCCCCAGTTCACCTCCAGGTTTTGGCGGAGTCTGCAGAATGCCATGGGTACTAGGTTGGATTTCAGTACTGCCTTCCACCCCCAGACTGATGGACAGTCAGAAAGGACCATCCAGACTATCGAAGATATGCTCAGAATGTGTGTGCTGGACTTTGGCGGTTCTTGGAGGCAGCATCTACCTTTGGTGGAGTTTGCCTACAACAACAGCCATCATGCTAGCATCGGGATGGCTCCATATGAAGCTTTGTACGGAAGGAAGTGCAGATCACCTGTTTGCTGGGAGGAAGTTGGAGAAAAGGCCTTGGCAGGGCCTGAGCTAGTGGAGATCACCAGCAGGGTGGTACCCATAATCAGAGAGAGAATCAAGACTGCTGCCAGCAGACAGAAAAGCTATGCAGACGTCCGCAGGAGACAGTTAGAGTTTCAGGAGGGGGATCTGGTATTGCTCAAGGTGTCTCCAATGAAGGGAGTGGTTCGCTTCGGGAAGAAAGGTAAACTAGCCCCACGATACATCGGACCCTTTGAAATCTTGCAAAAGATTGGGAATGTGTCGTACAAGCTGGATTTACCTGCTTCAATGGAAAGAATCCATCCGGTTTTCCATGTTTCCATGTTGAGGAAATTTGTGTCAGATCCGAGCAAGGTTCTTAGTGAGCCTGATGTGGAGGTCCAAGAGGATCTCACCTATGTCGAACAGCCAGTTCGGATCATAGACACCCAGATCAGAAAGTTAAGGAACAAGGAAATCCCAATGGTGAAAGCCCTGTGGAACCACCACAACTTGGAAGAATGCACTTGGGAGACACGGGAGTCCATGCTCCAGCAATACCCTTATCTTTTCTGAGGTTAGTTCCCTGTGAGTTTTATGTGCTATGTATGTATGTTATGTTTTATGTCATGCTATGTGTGCTAGTTGAGGTACATTCGGGGACGAATGTTCTTAAGGGGGGGAGAATGTAATACCCGGCTAGACTCCGGTATCGGAATTCCTACCGTCCGGTGGAATCTCGGATGTCGGAAGCCTCTAGTAGGGTAGAAACATGTTTTCATAAAATGTTTTAAGGTATTTCATGGTTTTAAGTATGAAAATTTAATGAGTTTTTGAATAAAAACACCCTTGGAGGAAACTCAGGTTCGGCCGCCGAAACTCAAAGTTCGGCCGCCGAACATGCATGCACTTCAGGAGTGCTTTAGGCCCCCGAAGGCATAAGTGAGGGAAGCCCAGGTTCGGCTGCCGAACCTCAAGTTCGGCCGCAGAACATAGCATGCATGCGGAGGCACTTTCGGCCCCCGAACGTGGCCTGGCCAGCCACTATAAAAGAGTCACTTAGCCGAAATGGGCGAGCTTTCTCCCATTTTCGGCCATAGCTAGCTTCCGACCTCCCTCTCCCCAGATCTTGTGTTCTTTCTCCAAATCTCCTCCATTTTTCTTGAGTTTTCACCTCTCATTGCAAGTTTTGAGCATTTAAGACAAGTTTTGGAGCTTTGGGAACTCAGGAGCTCATTTGCTTGGATCTCCGAGTTTAGGTCATCTCTCTCTCTATCTTCAAGAGGTAAGAGCCGATCTTAAGCTCATTGGATGTTTTAAGTAAGTTTTAAGTGTTTTATGGGTAGAATGGCATGTATAGGGTTGTATGAGTTTTTAAGCAAATGTTATGTTTTTGAACAATGTGGCATGTTTGAAGTGTTGTAGTTGGGGTATTTGATAGTTTGAGACCCCTAGGTGTGATGTATGATGTGTATGTATGTTTAGAACAAGTTTATGCATGATTGGTTAGTTTTGGAGGCAAATGTGCATAAAGGAGCCAAGTTTCTGCCCTTTGGCAGAAACCAGGTTCGGCAGCCGAAGGCACTTTCGGCCGCCGAACATGGCTGGGGAGGCAGGCCTTTCGGCTGCCGAAGTTGCCCCCGAAAGGAGACTTTCGTCTCTGTCTGGGACTTTCGGCCGCCGAAGGTGCCGCCGAACATGCATGAGTTTCGCCTTTGTCTGGGAGTTTCGGCCGCCGAAGGTGCCGCCGAACCTGCCTGACTTTCGGCTCTGGAGGGACTTTCGGCCGCCGAACCTGCCGCCGAAAGTGCCCTGTCCAGCCATTTCTTGCATGTTTTTATGTAGTTGTTTTATGATGTTTTAGGGGGTTTTTGGGGAGTATATTAGAGTTATGTTTATGTATTTTTTTGGTCCCTCATTGGAGTCCACCTGTGTAGGTTCGGACCCGAGGAACCGAGGACCCCAGCAGTGAGCCAGCTGCTACAGAGTTTGTCAGAGCTAGCCAGAGGTGAGTGGAATAAACCTTAAGTTTTAAAATAAATGAAATATGAATTTTGAGCATGATCCATGCATCATGAATGCCATGAGATATAGTAGGTTGTTTGCATTAGTATTCACGAATATGTTGCATTGCATTTATGATGTTGATGTGGATTGGTTATTGGATGATCCTTTAGTCCTCATATGGCATGATGATGTGACGGCATGATATGGTATGGAAGTCCAGGTTGTACCCATTCTACGTCCCTGGCACGATGTAAGAGAAAGTCCAGGTTGTACCCATTCTACGTCCCTGGCACATTGATATGTTATGATATGTATGATAAGAGAAAGACCGGTTGTACCCATTCTACGTCCCGGCACAGTTGGACTATGTAGAGGACTATTGGTGACAATACCATCCGAGATGTGATTTGTTGTGATGTGTTGCATTACATAATGACATGAGATTTTTAAATATATGATTTCACTATTCTGCTCACTGGGCTCTAGTAGCTCACCCCTCTCCCTAATCCCCCAGGATTGCAGGTACGGGCTAGACAGAGAAGTCGAGAAGAGTAAAGTCTCATGTTTGTAATAGATAGATAGTGGACATGATAAATTGTAAGATAAATGTAAAGTTGTATAGTCATGATATGTATATTGATATTGAGGATTAGAGGTTGTGCTTGACCATATGGATGTGTTATCCCTTTTAAATACATGATCTTAGATGTTTTATGATATAGATGCTTAGCCAACTCAACACATGTATATCGCCCATTGGGGCATTGATGAGATCCCCCAGAGGGATCAAGTTTATGATTATGGTTATGTTCAGTGCATGCACAGGTTGAGTTTGGCGTATGATAGAATGTATGAAAGAAAAGTTTTAATTTTTATGTATGATTGTTGATCATGTATGGGATTAAACAGGTTTTCAGGATGTATGTTTGGCTTGCTACGAGTCCTGACGGCCTTAAGTCGACCCGGATCCTAGCGCCGGTAGCGGTCCGATTTTCGGGTCGTTACACAAGTAGAGTACAAAACTCTCCCACTCATCACCTTCCTGCTTTCCTCAAATACCCACCTGTTTCACGAAGTGCATTATTTAATCTTGACATTTACAAAAAATAACAATAATTAAAGTAATAATTGTTTTAATCGTTTATAGTTAATATCAAACATTTAATATTTGATTGATCATATAAACATTTAACAACAACTCAGAATTCCGTGGGATTTAGAATTGAATTGAATATACTAAAATTTAAAGTTTTGATATTTATGAAAATTAAATCAAATTGATTTTAATTAAAAACTGAATTAAATTAAATCGGTCTGATTTGATTCGATTCAATTCAGTTTTATCATTTTAAACTTTTAATAAATTTTTTATTTTTTATATTTTATTTTTAATATTTTAAAATTTAATTAAAATATTTTAATATTAATATAATTTAATCTATCTATATGATTAAAATAATATATAATTATCACTAATCGATTGGATTCAATTTTTTCTGATTAAAACCAAACCGAACTGAAATAATTGAAATTTTTAAAATTAAAAATTAAATCAAATCGAAATGAATAAAAAATCAAATTAAAATTTTAAATTAATTCAGTTCGATTAATTTTTAGTTTAAACCGAATATTGATCACTCTTAATATTATATATATTATATGCATATTTAATAAAATAATAAAATTAATTATTTAATTTTTTTATTTTAAAAAATATATTAAAATATTTTTAATATTTTAAAATTTTTATTAATTAATATATTAATTAATTTTAAATATTAAATATTTTACCATTTAATTTTTATAATTTTAGGAAATTTATTAATTAATTTTTAAAATTTTTAAAAAATTTATTTATTAATCTTTTCATATGAGTGATATTTTTTTATTTTTTATAATATTTAAAGATTATAATTAATACAAAATTTAATTAATATATTTAATAAAATATTTAAAATTTTTTAGTATTTTATAAAAATAAAGATATTAATTAATAAATTTTGGATAGTTAATTTCTCTTTTATTTGTTTATTATTATTATTATTTTCTTTTTACACTATCAAGATGATAATGATATTGATAGCCCACCAACCATTGCAACATGGATATCTGAAGTTTGAATCCAGGCATGGAATCCAACTCTCCACGCTCTCAACTCCTCCCCCAACCACTACAACCTATCACTACCTTCACCTCCGCTGGCACTGCCACCAAAATTCCGAAGAAACTTGCGTTACTCCCACTCGTTTTCCTCATATTTTTTGAGGTATCCGGTGGGCCATATGGTGCAGAATCCACCGTCGGCTCTGCAGGGCCACTTTGGGCTATATTGGGCTTCCTCGTTTTTCCCTTTATCTGGAGCATCCCTGAGGCTCTTATCACTGCCGAGCTCACCACTGTCTTCCCCGGCAACGGGAGCTTTGTCATCTGGGCTGATCAGGCTTTTGGGCCCTTCTGGGGTTCGATGATGGGCTCGTGGAAGTTCCTTACTGGTGTCCTGAACTTGGCCTCGTTCCCAGTTCTCTTCATAGATTATCTCAAGCTGGTGATTCCAATTTTCTCTTCTGGTTTTCCTCGCTATGTTGCAGTAATAATCTTAACTTTGATGCTGTCATTTCTAAACTACACAGGCTTGGCTATAGTTGGATACACAGCAGTGACTTTGGGCGTTGTATCACTCTCGCCATTCGTACTACTGACTCTGTTTTCAATCCCCAAGATCAATCCTTCAAGGTGGATCAGTTTAGGTGAAAAAGCTGTCCAAAAAGATTGGACTTTGTATTTCAATACTCTGTTTTGGAACTTAAATTTCTGGGATAGTGCTAGTACTTTAGCAGGGGAAGTTGAGGATCCTCAGAGAACTTTTCCAAAAGCACTTTTTGCTGCTGGATTTGTTACTTGTTTGAGCTATTTACTGCCTCTTTTAGCTGCTACTGGGGCTATACCCCTAAAACAAGAAGATTGGATTAATGGGTCTTTTGCTGATTTTGGCGAAGTGATTGCAGGGAAATGGCTGAAGATTTGGATTGAAATCGGTGCATGTTTGTCAGTTGTTGGACTTTACGAAGCTCAATTAAGCAGCTGTGTATACCAAGTTCTGGGCATGGCTGAGTTTGGATTCTTGCCTGTGTTTTGGGGAATGAGATCAAGGTGGTTCAACACGCCTTGGGTTGGAATTTTGGTCTCAACGATAATAGCACTAGCAGGTTCTTGTTTGGATTTTACTGATATAATTTCTTCAGTGAATTTCTTGTATTGCTTGGGTATGTTATTGGAATTTGCAACATTCTTATGGTTGAGAAAAAAATTGCCAAATATAAAGAGGCCATTTAGAGTGCCAATGGGGTCGCCTGGTTTGGTAATAATGTGCTTGATTCCATGTGGGTTTCTGGTGTATGTGATGGCTGTGGCAACCACAACTGTGTATTTGGTGAGTGCCATTTTAACTTTTCTGAGTATTGTTTGGTATTTTTTGATCAATTTATGCAGATCAAAGATGTGGGTTCAGTTTAACGATGTGGGAGGACAATTACAGTATGAGGACTAGTTCTTGGCTAGCTTTTCTAGGATTAAATTACATAAATCTTGTTATGGATATTTGTTTTTAATTGTTAAATGATACAGATTACTTCCCATTTTCATGAAATTGTAGATTGTGTTCATAAAGATTAAAATGTCAAATTTACCACTGAATTATAGATAACCTTATTAAATTAAGGTGATGAGAGAAGATTAATTTCATTTTATTTAAGCTTATTTATAACTTTTAATAATAGATAAATTTAGATATTTTTATATCATTCTATAATTTAAAAAGAATTTTTTTTTTATTTTTTTTTATGGTTGACATAAGAAATCGATTAATGAGTTTGTATTTTTATTTATTTTTTAATCAAATGGATTTGTAGTTTAGGCTTCCTCCAAACTTGTTCGCTAATTGATAATTAGATCTGAATATTAATTCATCCAATTTCATGAAAATAATAAAAATTGTTCATGGCTTTTATTTAAGAAAATTCAATTTAATTTAATTTATGAATTACTCATGCATGCAGTTATTTTGAAGGGGTAAAATACCAACCCTAAATTATACACAACACTAATCATGTTATAATAAATTGATTTAAAAATAAAAGCTTCATATTTTTTTTTTAAAAATTTTTATGTAAATATGGGTAGCAGTGATAACAGGTCCTATATTTTCGGTCATTTTTATCTCGCTTAAGAAAGTCTCTTGCTTACTTGACGTTGGCAATTTCGGACACCCATTACTACACTGAATAATCATGTGATTGATTGTCTATATTTTTTTGGGCTGCTTTATGGTTGTCGGTGGTTATTTGTATGATAGGGCTTAGCTCTATTCATTTGAATTCTTATATTATTGTCTCATTGCATGTCTTTGTTTTGTTGAGTTTGTTGCAATATTGCTTTTTCTGGGCATGTGGTGCTTAAAGGTTTTCTTCCTCTCCTTCTTCGATTGTGTTTGGTCAAGGTGGTGGATCTGGCTACAGCTATGCTGGCAATGGTGCATGGAGGGTGGAGGGAATCTTCATATCAATAAGATTAACGTGTTGAGTTTTAGAAATAAGAAAATATATAGATTAATTTTAACATATCGTATAAAATAATTTTTTTTTCATATTATATTATTTATGTAATAGTAAATTATTTGATATTACATAAAAAGTGTTTGTCTTAATTTATGTGTAGATTTAAAACTTTAAAAATAAGTTGATAGATCTATTTATAATATTTTTGAACTTATATATATTGGGGGACTAATTTTCTTTTAATGCTTATAAATAATGTTTGATTATAAGAGAGCGTTTGGCTTTTAACTTATGAAATTTTGCTAATAAGATAATTCAAATTTTAGAGATATCAATTTTTCAAAGTTATAGAGATCCTATTTTTTTTCAAAATTTTAGAAAGGTCCTAATTTTTTTAAAAAATTCAAAGTAGGCCTTATTCTTTTCCAAAATTTCAAGGGGACTCAGACTGTGGTTGATGATTTACCTCTATTTTGAAATAAAAAATTCCTTAATAATTTAATTAAATTGATTTTTTTATTAACTTCTTTTATTTGTAATGAAAAAAAATTCAATTTTTAAGTTTAAAAAATTATTTTAAAAATTAAAATCATAAAATATTTTTAAAAAATCATTTAAATGCTTGTAAAAAAAATCATTTGAATTAAACCAAATTTTTATAAATATTTAAATTTTATTTTCGATTTACTCTGTTTGGTTGAATTTGGAACCCAACCGAGTTGATGCTAACCCTATTTTCTATCTACTGCCTTTCTATTATTAACTATTAAGTATTTCTGTAGACGAGGGTTTAGCTAGCTTATGATTTTGATTGTTCAGCTTTGGTAGAAATTCAGAACTCTTTGGTGTCTTTTGGTTAAACAGGGTATTATCGTCCTTCCGGATTACCAACCACATTGTCAGGATTTGATAAAAAAAATGAACAAGCGAACACGTCACCATCGTATTTGAATGGGATCTGTTATATAGAATCGTACGTCTGTGTTCTTAATAAGCACTAAAGAGACAGGAGCTAAAGATTGGTGGATGAACCAGCACCGTATGATTATGGGTGTGAATTTAGAATTGAAGAAAAGTTGGAGTTGGACTGCTATATATTTAAAATTAAAATTATTTTTTATTAAAAAATTATTTTTATTAGACTGCATATCATACATAATAATCACAGAATAATAGTTTTAATATTCTAATATTTTGAAAAATAAAATATATTATTATATGATTTGATAACCGCTGAATTCCTCTTTCTTACAGAATAATAATATTAATATTCTAATATTTTAAAGAATTATAAAATATATTATTATATGATTTAATAATCGCTGAATTTTTTCCCAATTAATACCCTAATATTTTGAAAAATTATGAAATATATTATTGTATAATTTGATAACCGCCGAATTTTTTTCACTCTAGAGAAGGTTAAACCCGAAGAAGTGAAATAAGTCTAAAGTCTCAAAAACCCACTTCATTTAGTCGGTCCAGCATATTCGATCCTGACTCAAACAGACACAAGCAAATCGGACCATCCACGAGTTTGGATCCAACACGATGAATTCTATGACTATAAACTCCATTATTCTGGATTTCAAAATATCATACTTAAATATATAAAAAATTAATGGTACTATTTAATTACGGTATTATTATATTAATTTATTAAAATATAATATAAAAAATTTATTATAATAAAAATATAATATAAATAAAATTATTAAATTAACATTATATAAAAATAATACATTAATTAATTAATATAATTATAATATTTTAATAATTAAAAAAATTAAATTATGGTTTGACCATTTACAAATAAATAAAAAAATAAATAGTAGAAAAAATAAATAATGGCCGACACTGTGTAAAGTTGGTGCTGTCTTTATTTTTTTAATTATTAATATATTATAATAAAATATTTATATTATATTAATTTAATAATATTATATTTTTATAATAATAAATATTTTTTATAATTTTAATATATTAATATTAATAAATTTTATTATTAATTTTTAAATAAAAAATTACTGTAATATATAATTTTATAATTATAAAATTAATATTATATTGCGATTAAATATATAAAAATAATTCGATTGTAATTAAATATATAAAAATAATTTAATAATATTGTATATATTTATTTAATAATAAAATTTTTTATTATTTTAATAAATTAATATATTAATACTATTGTTAAATAATATTATTAATTTTTTAATCACGTAACAATATTATTTTATAATTTTATAAATTATTAAAATTTTATAAAAAAATAAATAAAAAATAAAAAAATAAATAATAATTTAACACCACTTAAAGCGGCGTTAGATTATTTTTTTAAAAAACTAATAACTTACACCATTCGAAATGGGATTGATACTTATCAAATCAACATTAAATTTTGACACATACCAAAATAAATATCAAACTCTCTTTTCGACTGTTACATAACACTTCAACACATATCAAAAATAAATATCAAACGCTCTTTTCCCGCAGTTACATATCACTTCAACTCCAAATTTACAATTAATTTTTCCCACGGCTCTAGTTCGACAAAAAAGCCCGTGATTATTAGAGCATGATTATAATGGCTTTGGTGGATATCTGATCTCTTAAGGCTGTGGAGGATCGTTCCTAGCCAGCTATTCTGACTGGGGTAGTCGCATGGTTGTCTGACAGATTCTATTTTTTTTCTTTTAAATGCATTTATCTCCTGTCTCTCACAAGTAGTTTGAAGTCTTCTTGGTGCTGTTGTGGACGATAGTAAGACTGCTGCATGCTGATTCTGGCAGATTTATGATGTTGGTTCTGTTGTTGGTACTAGGTTATGATTAAGCACTAAAGAGGCAGGAACTCAAGTCTGGTGGATGATTCAAGCCGTAGAGGATCATTCCCACGTCTATCTACAGACTAATCTTTTTAATTTTTACTATCGTATTTTCTAAATTTTCATGTACTTTTTTTTATGAAAAATTAACAATAATTTATACTATGAGTAGACAAATAATTGAATTGTTAATAATACTCTTAAATATTTAAATTATTTAAAATAGTATTTAATTATTGGATAATTGATAATTTTATTATTAAAAATTTAATTTTAAAATAAATGATAATTTTATTATTTAAATTAATTTTACACTTAATTAAGAAAATCATAAAGGATATATAAATAAACAAAGAAATTACATTTTTTTAAACAAAGAAATAAATTAAACAAATAATTATCAACCCCTTAATTTTTTATGCATGTTTAAAAATAAATATAATATATAAACTAATTGAAACTTTTTTTAACATAAAAAGATACTGTATTCTTTTTAATAATTTATCATCATTTTAAGTAGAAATAAATTTAAGGCGGAGATAAAGAGGGATAGTAGGCAGGATTAATTGAAAAAAAAAAGTTAATTAGAGTAAAAATATTTAAATTTATAAAATAACAATCCATTATTATAATAAAATCTTTGATTAAATATATAAAATTGTATATATTTTTAAAATTACATAAAAAAAATATTAAAATTAAAAGAATAAAAAAATCATTATTCAAGTGCTCAATTCGACACACTCCTATAATTAACTTATTCCAGAAACCAAATTTTGCATATAATAGATATCATTAATCTACTCAATATTTTAACCTACTTATTATTTTGCTCGTATTGGCAGTTCCCACTTATAAAAATTTATTTATATGATTCACAATGTCCACCTTAAATTATTATTTTTATAAATGTATAAAACTCAAAAGTTATACTTGGTAAATATGATGAACGCTGGTTTTCGGGGTCCAGACTAAAGTCGAACTCGAAAAATTGAGATAAGTCCAAAATCCACTAGAGTTCACTAATCAGGTCAATTCATTAACATCCCATTCAACTTACATTTAAGGTAGATTAGAGTGACCGAGGGTTTGGATCTTTCAGAAAAAAACTTAACTCGTCTGATGTGACGGGAAATAGAAGAACAGATCCAACTATGCCACGATTTAAAAAGATGGACATGGATAGGTAAATACGTCCGTACGTACGACTTTTCGTGACAGAAACATGTAACACTATAACATGATGGCATTTATGCATTATTCAAGGACAAGGGGATGAAAACGTAACCCTCCAAACTAAACTCACATATACTCAAAAACTCAATTTTCTCTTAATCTTAGAACATCAAAATAGAATTTTTTTTTTTCAATTTAAGTATAAAAAGCAATCTTTTTTAAAAAAATGAAATAGATAAATAAAAATAATAAAGTATCAAAGAAATATAGAGATAAAGAACCAAAATATAAAAAAAAAGGGTATTTTTTGGCTTTATTCACCTTCAAAGGAAATCCTAGCTTTGCCACCACTCATTATAATAAAACACAAAAGCTGGCAAGGTAATTAATTCCTGTTGGGGAAAGATAACTTACCAAAGTTTGAAGTGGTAAAACTATTTATTCCAGTTATGATGGATGGGCATCAACAAAGCTCATAGTCAGCAAAGAATTATTACATCACAAGGATTGTAATAAAAATTTCAGATGTCTTCTTACATGAAATACACAACTTCTTCAAATCACTAGATTTTACTATGAAGTGATAGCTCATGCTTCATTTGATCCCTCAATACTCTCCTTAATAACTTGTTAGAAGCAGTTCGAGGAAACTCGGGGATAATCTTAACAAAGCTCACCTGTCGTCCAAGATCACAAAAAAGCAAAATTGAATTCTAATTTAAACTAATGAAAATTGACCTCAGGATTCATTCACATGAGGATATGAATAAAACATTCAAACCTTGAACAAAGGATTGAGATTGCTTTGGATGGCTTTGGAGAATTTCATTTTCAACTCGTCTGGTTCACTAGCGTATCCCTTCTTTAGAACTACAAAAATTACTAGGAGTTCCGGACCGCCATCTTTTGGTGCTATACTAATTGCAGCAGTTTCCATGATGCTTTCATCGGCTCCATCACAAACACGCTCAATTTCAACAGAACTTGTCTGCATAGCAAGTGTGATTTCAAATTCTTAAGCTTCATAAAATTAGACCAAGTACACTCATGTAATAAAAAAGATGGAAGTGTATCAATGAGCATGCAATGTCCATAGAGAATGGTATACCTTAATGCCACCGAGATTCATGGTGTCATCAGCTCTCCCCTGCACAATGAAATAGCCTCCAACAGTTCTCTTAAGGATGTCTCCGTGTCTCCTGAGTTGCTGCAAATACATGTGCAAAAATCAGAAGTTGAAAAATTAGGGCAGTTTAATTAATTACTTCAAAACATTTCCTTAGATACAGTGATTGGATAATCCTCCAACTACCGCTAAACTAAATATTGAAGCGCAAGAGGGAGATTAAACAGAATAATCTGAAATTCAAGGAAGATTTTATTCAGAGCTAATCAATGGCTTGGATACAATTCATGCATCTGGGCAGGACAAGGAGAAGAAATATCAACAATTATGTGGCTCAATTGACCTGCTATATGAATGAAATAAGCTTTGTCTGCAAATTATTTCATAGCCTAAACCTGAAAAATTGGATGCTTATAATTTTAAACATATTAAAGTATAACAAGCCTGTTAACTGGCCAACAGGTCTAGAAGATAATCAACACCAAAAAGGCGGTTTAATTTTTTTTACGAGAAAAAGAAGAGATAGATTTCAGAAGAGAATGCAAGGATGCATGCCGTATTATCTGGAAAAAAATAAGATCATGAAATGTCTAAGACAACTAATACATATGGACTGGATATTACGAATGATATGCTTTATGTGTAGAATGTTGATATAAAAAGTAACCAAATAAAATAGCAAATTCATGTTGAAAGAATGACAAATAGAAGCATACCATTCCCTTGAACATTGGCATTCCCTTGAAGTACACTTTGTAATGGTCAGCATTCAGCAACCTTTCACTTGCACCAAAGTATAGAGGGAATAAACCCACTTCACCAACACAAGGTTGGTCATCAGGCTGCCACATAGAACAAAGAAAACAAATATATGCATATAGAAATATAAATCTATTGAAATATATAAAATGCAAACTTTTATTTTTGTGTTTTTTGGGGTTATAGATCTAGCATTGGGTTATAACAAATGAACCCCAGTTTTTTGGGCTAATACATTTGCATTATAAAAATGAAAATCCCTGCACTATCATGCACCACAAAACTGACACTACCATCACAGACAAAAGCCACTTCTTTATTAAAATCATTTAATGATGGGTCAAAATAATGGACTTAGACTCTGTTTAGCATTAAACTATCCTTACATAAGGAACTTCATTTTCGTCAAGGATAACAAAGCCCGTTGTCATTGACGCAGTGCTGAAGGCTCCAAAAGCTTGCGGCTGAAGTGGACATCCTTGGATATACGATGATGCAAGTTCTGTGCCTCCACAACATTCAATAATAGGCTTGTAATAAGCTCTTGAAGAAAGCCAAAGGTCATCATCAACATTGGAAGATTCTCCAGTGGAACAGAAGGATCTGCATACACATTTTTCATTAATTTTTTCTTTGGAGTATATGCAAATATTGTCGTTTTCAAGTTCAAGAAAAAGACTACTTTATCTTCGTCCAATCTAAGCCTTCCATGCAGTTGGTACTCTTCCAAGCTTTCACTAAACTTGGAACTGTCCCCAAAATAGTAACTCCAGCATCCTGAACAAATGTAACAGAGGAACTATAAGTGTGTGATTGAATAGGACATGTTAACACTTCTACTGCAAAATGGATTACAGTTCCACAGTGTTCATTATTTCATTACTCACACAGGAAATCCTTATGCTAAAAAGACACGAAATACCTTTCTATGTTCCTTTTGATAGATTTCAGAACACAACTTTCTACTTTCAGAAATCCTTATGCTAAAAAGACACAGATACCTTTCTATGTTCCTTTTAATAGATTTCGGAACACAACTTTCTGCTTTCAGAAAATCCAACAAGCACTCGTCTAGTTTTCACCAGCAAAGCAAACAAATTGGAAGGCATTTATGAAATCAGTGATAACCACAGGTTTTTCAAGTGCTAACCAAGTTTTTAATTTCAAATATCTGAATTAATAAACGAGCTGAATATGCTTTTGAACTAGTTCATTCAGATATTTGGAGACCATGTCTTGTTGGATCCAAAACTGGGTTAAGATATTTCATTACTTTTATGGATAATTTTTTTCGAATGATTTGGATTTATTTTATGAAAAATTGCTCTGAGGTGTTTTCCTACTTTTCTGTATTTCTGCTGAAATTAAGGCTTAATTTAATATTTCTGTGAATATTTTGAGGAGTGATAATGCCAAAGAATACATGTTAGAACCATTCAAGGCTTATATGAATCAATATGGTTTCCCCATCAGTCCTCATGTATTAATACACCTTCTTAAAATGGAGTAGTTGAAAAAAAAAAGAATAAGCATCTCCTTTAAACTACTCGTACCTTGTTGTTTCACATGAAAATTCCTAAGCAATTTTAAGTTGATGCTATCTCCACGGCATATTTTCTCATCAATCGCATGCCATCTACGGTCCTTAATGATAATATTCCTTACAATATTCTCTTTCTTAATAAGCCATTATTTCCTTTATAGCCACAGATGTTTGCAGTATTTGCTATGTTCGTAATGTACAACCTCATGTTATAAATTGGATCCTAAAGACTTAAAGTGTGCCTTTTGGGGTACTCTTGCCTTAAGATGGTGTATCAATGTTATTCTCCAAAACTTAATAGATATTTAGTCTCAACTGTTATGATTTTTATCAAGAAAGCACCATTTTTTCTACAATACTCACCTCTATGAGTCAGGGGGAGGAGGATGAGTGGCTTATTTATAAATTCACATTAAAGAGTGGGGTTTCCTCTAGTACTTCTTCTCCTGCTCAGTCTGATGATGTTAGACATGCCAATGCTCATGTTTCTACTCCAGTCAAACCACTAGTTGTTCAAGTTTATTCTCAAAGACAAACACCTAGTCTGATGATGTTAGACATGCCAATGCTCATGTTTCTACTCCAGTCAAACCACTAGTTGTTCAAGTTTATTCTCAAAGACAAACACCTGATGATACATGTCCTGCACCTCCCCATCAATCTTCATAAAATAAGTGTCAGTGGAAATCTATTTACTCTATTGTCAATTTTGTTTTCTATGACCACTTATCTCCCTCGTCTAGCTCTTTAATTATCTGCCTAGATTCTATTTCCATACCTAAAACAATTAAAGAGGCTTTGTCTCATTCTAGTTGGCATAATGCAATGCTTGAGGAGATAAAAACTTTGAATGATAATCATACATGAGATCTAGTAGAGTTGCCTTCGGGCAACAAAGTTGCGCGTTGCAAATGGGTTTTTTCCATCAAAGTCAATCCAAATGACTTTGTGGCTCGACTCAAGGCCCAACTTATAGCTAAAGGATATGCGCACTTATGGAGTGGATTATTTAGATGCTTTCTCTCCTATGGCCAAAATTACTTTTATTCATTTATTTATCTCTACAGTTGCCTCTTAGCGTTGGCCTTTATATCAGTTGGATATCAATAATGTCTTTCTCATAGTGATTTCCAAGAAGAAGTATATATGGAGTAACCACCTGGTTTTATTACTCAGAGGGAGTATGAGAGAATCTGCCATCAGAAGAAATCTTTGTATGGGTTGAAGCAAAGTCCTCGTGCCTGGTTTGGCCAGTTCAGTGAGATAGTTCAAGAGTTTGAGTTGAAAATGAGCAAGTGTAATCATTCTGCCTTTTACAAACAATTAGAAGTTGGTATTATTCTTCTTGTTGTATATGTTGATAATATTGTTATTATAGGAAATAATTATGCAAATTGTTGAATTCCACATCGGTTGTGGAAAGGGGTAATGTGCCCCTTATGTGGGCCATAGGCACTCCTCCCCCTTGAGCTAGCTTTTGGGGTGAGTTAGACCTGACTCAAATTTAACATGGTATCAGAGCCTTCCCATCCGATGTTGGGCCTCCTATAAATATGCCACGCACCAGTAAAATTCTGAGCGTGAGGAGGTGTGTTGAATTCCACATCAGTTGTGGAAAGGAGTAATGTGCCTCTTATATGGGCCATAGACACTCCTCCCCCTTGAGCTAGTTTTTGGGGTGAGTTAGGCCTGACCCAAATTTAACACAAGTAAAGTCTTGCAATACACCGGTGTTCCTAATGTATATCTTGCAAAAGATGATAGTGACCCCTTTAACAACCTAGAGAGACACAAGATGTTAGCCGGAAAATTAAATTATCTCACAGTAATAACTCAACGAGATATTATCTTTGCAGTAAGTGTTACGAGCCAGTTTATATCTATACCGACAATCAAATATTGGGTAACTCTAGAACATATATTATGTTATTTGAAAAGGACTCTTGGATTAGGTATACTATATAGTTCTCATGGGCACGCTCGCACTGAGTGTTTCTTGGATGCTGATTAGGCTGAATCTAGAAGTGATGGAAGGTCTACTATAGGCTACTATGTGTTTGTTGGAAAAATCCTAGTGTCTTAAAAAAGTAAAAAACAAAGTATATGAAGAATTATAAAGTATAAAATACTCTTTCTTTCTATTATTTCACTATTTAATAAAATACTCTTTCTTTCTATTATTTCACTATTTAATTACGACTAAAAGAGGAAGTAAATAATCAAATAATTACAGAGATAATTAAAGATCCTAATTTATGCCTAGAATCCATAATCAAATCAAATCATATCACTAGAAATCAGTAAATAAGTCAACACTCCTCAAGTTAGCGCATAGATGTCGCACGTGCCCAACTTGCAAATCAGATTATGGTAGTAAACACATCCGCAAGCTGCCTGGTAGAAGTCATACAAACTAAGGTCAAAACACTGTCTGTTAATTTTTCTTTAGTGGAGTGCCGATAAATCTCAATGTGTTTCATTCACTCATATTGAACTGAATTTTGTGCTATACTGATGGCAAATTTATTATCACAATACAAAATTATCTTGTCTCTCTCAGGCAACCTCAGCTCTTCTAATAACTTCTGCAACCACAAAAGTTCACACACATCTTGGGTCATTACTCTGTATTCTACTTCAGCACTTGACCAAGCAACAACACTTTATTTTTTGCTCCTCCAGGTGACAAGGTTCCCTCCCATAATTGTGCAATAGCCAGAGGTTGATCTTCTATCATCGAGAGATCCTGTCTAATCTATATCTGTAAAGAATTTTAGGAAAATTTAGAGAATTCTTGTATTTCACTCTTAATCCTTACAATTGGTTTTCATGACTATTTATACACAGAATTATATCTAAACAGAAAGCAAATAATCAAATAATAATTACAGGGATGATTAAGGATCCTAATCAAATCAAATCATATCCCTATAATCAGTTAGGATCAGCAAATAAGTCAACACTCCCCCTCAAGTTGGTGCAAAGATATCGCACATGCCCAACTTGCAAATCAGATTATGGTAGATCTTGTTGTTGAGCCCTTTAGTAAACACATCTGCAAGTTGCCCAGTAGAAGTCACATGAACTAGGCTCAAGACACCGTCTGTTAATTTTTCTTTAATGAAGTGCCGATCAATTTCAATGTACTTCGTCTAGTCATGTTGGACTGGATTTTGTGCTATACTTATAGCAGCTTTACTGTCACAATACAAAGTTATCTTGTCTCTCTCGGGCAACCTCAACTCTCTCAATAACTTCTGCAACTATAAGAGTTCACACACACCTTAGGCCATTGTTCTGTATTCTGCTTTAGCACTTGACTGAGCAACAACACTTTGCTTTTTGCTCCTCCAGGTGACAAGGTTCTCTCCCACAACTGTGCAGTAGCCAGAGGTAGATCTCCTGTCATCGAGAGATCCTGCCCAATCTGTATCTGTAAAAGCTTCAACTCGGAAGTGACCATGTTTGGAGTAAAGAAGCACTTTCCCTGGCGCAGACTTTAGGTATCTCAAGATGCGAAGTACAGCCTGCATATGAGTCTCACGAGGATTATGCATGAATTGCCTGACTAAACTAACAGCATAGATTATATTCGGTCGAGTGTGAGAGATAAATCAATCTTTCTACCAATCTCTGGTATTTTTCAATGGGAGATTCTGCTGGTTTACACTCCATCATACTAGTTTCTTCCAAAAGATCCATAATGTACTTTCTTTAGGAGATGAAAATTTCTTTTTCTGATCTAGCCGCCTCGATACCTAGGAAATATTGCAGTTTTCCTAGATCTTTGATTTCAAATTCCTGAGCCAACAACCTCTTTAGTTTAGCCATTTCCTCTTTGTCATCACCTGTCACCATCTGTCACCACTATATCATCAACATACACAATAAGAAGGGTGATCTTACCCTTGTGATGTTTAATAAACAGAGTGTGATTAGCATTGCTTTGTTGATAACCAAAGGACATCATAGCTCTGCTAAACCTGTCAAACCAAGCTCTGGGATATTGTTTTAGCCCATATAAAGCATTTTTTAACCAGCACACCTTTTCTTGTGTCTTCTCATCAGCGAACCCAGGAGAAATTTCATGAACACTTCTTCCTCTAAATCTCCATGGAGGAAAGCATGCTTCACATCAAACTGTTGCAAGTCCCAGTCCAAGTTGGCTTCACAAGATATCAGAACTCTGATTGAGTTCATTTTTGCAACTGGGGCAAATGTCTCTTGGTAATCCACTCCATAGGTTTGGGTGAATCCTTTAGCAACCAATCTATCCTTAAATCGTTCAATTGTGCCATCAGCTTTGTGTTTCACTATGAACACCCATTTACAGCCAACGAGTTTTTTCCCAGGTGAGAGAGTGACAAGCTCCCAGATCTCATTTTTAGCCAATGCTTTCATCTCTTCAATCATTGCTTTCTTCTATTTAGGATCTGCAAGAACTTTCTTCCAATCCTGTGAAATAGACATAAAGAAAATAGACAAGGCAAAGGCTCTATAGGAAGGAGATAAGGATTCATAAGAAACAAAGTTAGAAATAGGGTGTTTAATACAAGATCTGACCCTTTTTTTTCTTTGTGCAATAGGTTTATCAAAGTCATTGAAGTATTCAAGAGTTGTGGGTAACTCACCAGAAGAAAGAGTTGTGGATAACTCACCGGAAGAAGATTCTTGACTGGGTAACTCACCAAGAGAAGATTCTTGACTCTGAGTAGACTGCATAATGGCTTCTGTTGCCTTATCTCTCCTTGAATACCTTCTCAAATCTGACTTGTCCAAACGACTAATTCTCTCTCCCTGATTGGATATCTCCCCCTGTCTACTAGTACTCAAACTTTCTAGTTGAACCATATCATTCAGAATCACAGAATTCGAAATCACTTCTTCTTACTCATTATTCTCCCCCTGAAGAGGTGAGTGGGTGGTACTAAAGTAGGGTTCAGTTTCTCGGAAAGTAACATCCATACTGACTATGTATTTCCTAGAGGGAGGATGATAACACTTGTATCCCTTCTGTGTTGGAGAATACCCAACAAACACACATTTAAGGGCCTTGGGATCCAATTTCCCTGCAGTCCTAGTATGGACAAAGCAAACACACCCAAATACTTTTGGTGGAACAACGTATGAATTCTTCCCTTGTAGAACCGCCAAAGGATGCCTATTTTTCCTCTGAGCAAACGCCATTTTGAGCACTAGTAGAAGGACAACTAGTCTGTTGTACCATCCCATTACTCTCCAAATAAGCAGAAAATCTACTATCCATGTATTCTCTTCCATTGTCAGTTCTCAAAATTTTCACCTTAGTATCAAATTGAGTACAAACCATCTTATGAAAGGATTGAAAACAAGAAAAAACATCACTTTTAGCTCTAATCAAATAGACCCAAGTCATTCGAGTGCAACAATCGATAAAGGTGACAAACCATCGATTACCAGACAAGGAGACAGTTTGAGTAGGCCCCCAAACATCAGAATGAATAGTCGCAAACGGAATTTGACTTTTATTATGACTCAAAGGATAGGATGTTCTAGTGTGTTTAATATACTCACAAGCATCACAAAATAGAGAATCAAACTGAGTTCTAGCAAACAAATTAGGATAAAGTTTTTCTAAGGCAAAAAATGATGGATGCCCTAACCGTCTGTGCCACTGTATTATTTCCTTATTGACATCCTTATTTTCTCCAAAACAGGCTTGAGTTATCGAAGAACCTGGATCACCCTCCAACATATATAAGTCATCATGCAGTTTACCATTGCCAATCCTCTTTCCTGTGCGAAGATCATGAATAACACAATAATCAGGAAAGAATTCAAGTTTACAATTAAGGGCATTGGTGATAGCATTGACAAATAAAAGGTTGACAGAAAAGTGGGAACATGAAGGACAGATGATAATTTAATGTTGGATGTGCAAATAATAGAATCTGTTCCGGATATGGGAGTAAACGAGTCATCAGCATTTCTGACATTATCTTTGGTTAGAGAAGGAAAATAATTGAGAAAGCCTTTAGAAGAGCCTGTCATGTGTCTATTCGCACCAAAATCGATAATCCATGGAACATTATTAAGAGATGGAGCATTACCTGACTTTACTAAGTTAGATGTGGCACCAGAGGACGAGTAATCAGAGTTAGGAATCGAGACCCTTTTACCTTCTACTATGGTAAAGATTTATGAACCGTGAAAGAATAGGAGGTACCCAAGGTTGTACACACAAGAGAGCCCAATCGATTCACCAAAAGACCGAGTAGCGGCACGGCAAGGCCGTAAAGATGGTCGGAATCGTCGCCGGAGTGATCGAAGCGGCGAAGCAGCGTTAGGCGATTGGTCATGCGCTAGGAAGGGGAGTCGCGTGAGCCTCACGTGCGGGCTTTTATGGCGTCGGAGCAGGGCGATCAGCCAGCGACAGTCCTAGTGCCGGCGGTGAGAGGAGGAAAGATTCCTAGATGGGTTAGCACCAAAAAATGTAGATCTAGGGTTTTAAAACCCTAAAGAGGAAAAAAATGAATTTGAACTCTAAAATCAGGAAAAAGCTCTGATACCATGAAGAATTTAGGAAAAATTTAGAGAATTCTTGTATTTCACTCTTAATCTTTACAATTGGTTTTCATGACTATTTATACACAAAGAATTATATCTAAACAGGAAGCAAATAATCAAATAATAATTACAGAGATAATTAAGGATCCTAATCAAATCAAATCATATCCCTAGAATCAGTTAGGATCAATAAATAAGTCAACAATCTGTAAAAACTTCAACTCGAAGGTGACCATGTTTTGAGTAAAGAAACCCTTTCCCTGGCGCAGACTTTAGATATCTCAAGATGCAAAAGGCAGTCTGCATATGAGTCTCACGAGGGTCATACATGAATTGACTGACTAAGCTAACAACATAGACTATATCTGGCCGAGTGTGTGAGAGATAAATCAACCTCTTTGCCAATCTCTGGTATCTTTTAATATCCACGAACTCACCAGTTCCTGCTTGCATCTTATGATTATTTTCAATGGGAAATTCTTTTAATATCCACGAACTCACCAGTTCCTGCTTGCATCTTATGATTACTTTCAATGGAAAATTCTACTGGTGTACGCCCCAACATACCATTTTTTTAAAAAAAATCCAGACTATACTTTCTTTGGGAGATAAATATCACTTTTTCTGATCTGGCCACCTCAATACCTAAGAAATATTGAAGCTTTCCTAGATTTTTAATTTCAAATTCTTGAGCCAATAACCTTTTTAGTTGAGCCATTTCCTCTTTGTCATCACCTGTCACCATTATATCATCAACATACACAATAAGAAGGATGATCATACCCTTGTGATGTTTAATAAACAGTGTATAATCAACATTATTCTGTTGCTAACTAAAAGACATTATGGCTCTAATAAACCTATCAAACCAAGCTCTGAGAGATCGTTTTAGCCCATACAAAGCCTTTTTTAATTTGTATATCTTTTCTTATGTCTTCTCATAAGCAAATTCAGGAGGGATCTCCATGAATACCTTTTCCTTTAATCTCCATGAAGGAATGCATTTTTCACATTAAACTGCTATAGGCGACCAACAGAAGGATCGCTTGATAAGCAAGCAACCACCAACTCCCAGCTTCACGTTAGGCAGAGCAAGCCTACACTAGGTGAACAACCATTTGAAGAAAAGGCCACATCGAATTAGGGACTCCAAAAATGAATAGAATTGGATGTCCTTTGGTTCGGCTAATCCATCATTAATGGTCACCTAGAGGCGTATTTCCAATTCAAGTTGGTCGCATAAGATAAAGGACTCTCATTGAGTTTATTTTTGCAACTAGAGCAAATGACTCTTGATAATCTAGTCTATAGGTTTAGGTAAAACCTTTAGCAACTAATCTGACCTTAAACCATTCAATTGTGACATCAGCTTTGTACTTCAGTGTGAATACCCACTTACAGCCAATTAGTTTCTTCTCAGATGGGAGAGAGACAAGCTCCCATATCTCATTTTTTGCTAGTGTTTTCATCTCTTCGATCATTGCTCCCTTTCATTTAGGATCTTTGAGAGCTTTCTTAGGAAATAGATAGGACAAAAGCTATATAGGAAGGAGATAAGGAACCATAACAAACAAAGTTAGATAACGGATGATTGATATAAGATCTTACTCCTTTTCTATGAGAAATGGGTATATCTAAATCATTAGGAGCTAGAGATAACTCACTAGGAGAATTTGAGGATGATTCTTAGCATGGTATAGACTGCTCAATGGCTTTATCTGTCTTTTCTTTTCTTGAATACGTCTTCAAATTTGATCTATCAAGTCACCTAACATTAATATCCTTCCCCTGAACGTGACTCTCTTTCTCTCCATGACTATCAATATCCTTCCCCTGAAATTGACTCTTTTCCTCCTTATGACTATCAAGAAGTATAGAATCAAGGATCATGTCTTCCTGTTTCTCATTCTCCCCTGAAGAGATGGAGATGCAAGAAAATATAGCTCAAATTCCCTGAAAGTGACATTCATACTCACAAAATACTTCCTAGAAGGAGAGTGATAATACTTGTATTCTTTTTGTGTAGGAGAATATCCAACAAACACACATTTAGAGCTCTAGGTTCAATTTCCTAACATTCTTTGTATGAACAAGGCAGACACAATCAAAAACCTTTGGAGGAACAATATAGAAAGTTTTACCTTGCAGAACCTCTTAAGGACTCTTATAGTCAAGCACTTTCAGAGGCACCTGATTAATAAAATAGGCTGCTGAAAGAAATGCATCTCCCAATATGATTTTGGCATATTCATGGTGAACATAAGGATCTACCAACTTCTAATAAGTGCTTATTTGTCCTTTCTGCAACCTTATTCCGTGCACTAGTGTAAACACAACTAGTTTGGTTATTATCCCATTGGTCTCAAGATAATTTTGGAATCCTTTCTGTATACATATCATCTTGTGAAAAGACTTGAAACAAGAAAACACTTTTTTTTTCCAACAAATAGATCCAAGTTAATATGATACAATACTCACAATAAAGGTAACAAACCATCTATTACCATATAAAGACACATATTGTGTGGGACCCCATACATAGAGTGAATGGTCATAAAAGAAACAGTACTTTAATTGTTATTCAAAGGATAAGAGTTCCTTGTATGTTTGACAAATTCACAATCATCACAATATAAGGAATTAACCTCAGCTTGTCTAAACAATTTGGGATATAATCGCTCTAAAATGAAAAAATGAAGGATGTCCTAATCTCATGTGCCATTGGATTATTTCCTTAGTGACATCCTTATTCGTACTTAGAGGAGCTTGATCTGAATCAATACCTGGTTTGCCATCCAAAACATACAAGTCATCTTCCAGCCTACCAGTACCAATCTTCTTCCCGGTTTGTAAGTCCCAGAAGATACAATGAATGGAAAAGAATTCCACTTTACAATTGAGAGAATTAGTGAGAGCACTAATAGATAACAAATTAACAGAAAAACCGGATAAATGAAGGACAGAGGAGAGAGAGATATTTAGAGTATAATTACCAAAACTGTGCCAGCTATGGGAGTATAGGAGCCTTCAGCTATTTGAACATGATCTTGTCTTGTCTTAGACATAGAGAGTAGGTAAGAAAAATTTTGAGAGCTTGTTATATGTTTATTTTCCCCAGAATCTATAACCCACTCACAAGAATTAATTTTAGCAAGAGAGGCAATACTTGACTTTGACCAAGACAAGAGACAAGAGACCAGAGAGAGCAGTGGTAGTGGATATCTCTCCAAAAGATTCTAATAGAGAGAAGAGATCCATTACAAGAAAAAACTAGGCAGATGTAGTCAGGATCTGATGAGAAGGTGACCGAAAAAAGAATCAGCAGGAAAAGGTGACCAGCAGAGGCGAAACGCACTTCACATGCCAGTGCGTGAACAGTACCCGAAAACTTTGAATCAGTGCGTGGGATCATGCTCAGCGGCGGATGTCAGCAGGCTTCTGGGAATGGCCGATCGGCGCTTGGGCTACCTCCTGGAGTGGGCAGTGTCACGAGAGAGAAATACTAGTGTTGAAAAGGAGAGTACTCACCTCCACAAAGAGAGAGCACTATCTCTCATACCGCGAAGAATTATAGACTTTTTCTTTTTCGTATTTTACTCTTTATAGAATATAAGCTATTTAGAGGATTATTTATATATAAAGAATTATAACTAAAAAAATAAATAATTAAATAATTTTAAAAATATAAAAAATTATAATTAAAAAAAACAAATAATTAAATAATTTCAAAAATAATTAAGATCCTAATTTATATTTAAAATTTATAATCAGATTAAATTATATCATTAAAAATCAATAAATAAGTCAACCATATGATATCATTGATTCATAGAATAAAAAACAGACAATTTTCTTCCATTCAATTTTGATTTTACAGATCCAAATAAATATAATTTAGGAATGTAAATGTGATGCTAAAATGGTTGGAGCGGAAGAAAATATACATATAGCTGAACCCATGCTTTGGACTAAGCTTTGGTTCAAACAAAATGATTAGTCTTAAAAAAATTTTGATTTTTCTCAAAAGCAACAGATTCATGTGTGAAGACTACAGATTTGATGTGACAACATTACATTATCACAGTACAAAATAGTAACAAAGATATTACCTGAACAAATTTTCCAAACTCACGGCCAATAGGAGACCCATGAAAGAGAGCAAGTGTTGCGCCATTTAGGAAGCATGAGTAAAGTAAAATTGGTCCCATAACCCATCCTAAATTTGTGGGCCAGCAGTAAACATCACCAACTTGAATATCAATGTGAGCCCAAGCATCACTAGCAGATCGAATTGGAGAAAGTTGGGTCCATAATATAGCTTTTGGTTCTCCTATTTTGGACCATTCGATAAGCTAGATTATCAATTGTTCTCAGCAAAGATGAAGTGCAGTTGTGGTTATGTGCATGAGAAATAAGAATAATAATAATAATTCTACCTGTGGTTCCAGATGAAAAGAGTATATTAGTGATAGCATCTACTGGTTGACAAATGGGAGAATAATAATTTGGTCTGCAAGAAAGGGAATCAACTTGGATTGAAATGTAAGTATGCGAGAAATTAGGTGGAAAAATTTCAATGTTGATGACATTAAAAGATGAACTTTCTATTGTAGCAGTAATTATACTAGTATAAAATCGAGGTGCAAACATTACCTTAGAAAGTGATTGACACTAGAGAGAAAATCTTTCCATGATAGGTCCTGATGTCTTAATTGAACATCTACATCACTCCCAATCACAGGGAGCACAATGGCTTTATGTGGAGCAGCCTCTACTACACGGCTGCAAAGAGGGAGAAAAAACTATAGTCATAATGATGCTAGTGGTGTGCTAAAAATATAACATACTTCATAAATTTAACAGCAAAGTACGCTTAAAAATTTAAAGAAAAAAAAAAAAAGAGTTCAGCATGCTAGTTTAGACTTCTGTCTATGCAAGAGGAAGCACCTAAACATGATAGCCAATACCTGGAATATCATTACAATAGAGAAGCAGCTTTGAAAAGGTGGTTAACTAAGTTTATAGAAAGCATTTCAGGCCTAATTTGAGCAAAATGAAATCCAGAGCTCCCTCAGTTTCAGAATACATTTCAGGGTACCATTTCTAGCAAAATGCATCTACTCCAACAAGGGCTACTATAAGGTAAAGATGGTCACTTAATTAAATATTTCAGGCACTCACCTCACCTCAACCCTACTGTTCTAGGAATGGAATACAGGAGATTGACGGCCATTGCGACACCTTCACTTAATCTTGGTTGGGGCTGGATCAGGGCTCCTTTAGCTTCTTGTGCCAACCCAATTTATGTGTTACTTCCAAAACAATTCTCTATTCAATCAACAAAAATATACAAAATCCTAAGCTATTCAAACCTTTTGATATACTTTAATGACTCCACTATTTGTCAGTAACAAAACTGAAATTTGTTCAACTTCCAATAGTGGCTCCCCACTGCTGTCTGGAATTTATCATTTGTTCCAACCCCAAGCCCACCCTGCCTTATCACATGAAAACATGCATTCAGGTTGTTCAGATATCTGCAAGGGGAGAAACGAGTGTATTTCTTATGAAATACATTTTACAAAATATTTCCCAAGAACACAACTAGGCTTTCTCATCCCCAATGCCCTTTTCACAAGTGTAAGCTGTAAAAAACTGCATTAAAACATCACCTTTGGCTTAGGGTGAAAATTCAGCATACTGCATGTCATTATTCTTAATGTAGCTAAACAGTTAGGACTTCAAAGAAATCAATTCAGTTGAGTAGCCATGCTAAGTATTTGGCAAATGTTAAAAGCATTTAAAAATATTTAAGGAATGTAATAGAACAAAATGGTAAAAGGGAATTGTGTATTTTCTTTACTAAGTAAGAGTGTTTATATACAGATTACAATGTCTTATTAAGGAAACTAATTATTTTCCTAAACGTTCTCTATCAATCAATTAGTCCCATAATTGTGCAATCTACTCTAATTAATACAGATTGTATTCCCACTATAACACTCCCCTCAAGCCGGAGCATAGATATTTATCATATCAACTTATTATAAAAATATTCTATTCTAGGCTCATTCAATGCCTTAGCGAGTATATCACCCAGTTGCTCTCCTGCTTTCATATAACTTTGCTCTCATGTTTTCACATAACCGATAGAAATTAGATTTTCTTTAATTTTCTCATGGATAAAATGGCAGTCAATTTCAATGTACTTAGTCCGTTCATAATATACTGGATTAGAGGCGATGTGAAGAACAAGCTGATTATCACACCAAAGTTTTGCGGGTGATGCAAGATCCATACCAACTTCTTTCAACAGATGATCTCATAAGTGGATTAAGTCATGACCCTGTATTCGGACTCGGCATTGGATCTAAATACCACATTCTGCTTCTTACTTTTTCAAGATACAAGGTTTCCTCCAACAAATACACAATAACCTCTAGAGTACGCCCAATCAGCATCCGAAAAGCACTCAATGGTAGTACGCCCATATCACTGTAGAGTACACTAAGTCCAGAAGTTCCTTTTAGATAACATAAAATTTATTCTAGATACTAAGTCCAGAAGTTCCTTTTAGATAACATAAAATTTATTCTAGATCAGTCCAATGTTTTACTGTATATGCAGACATAAACTGGCTCACAATACTTACTGCAAAAGCAATATATAGCTAAGGCATCACTGTAAGGTAATTCAGCTTTCCAACCAACTTTCTGTACCTCTCTGGGTCACCATAGGGGTCTTTATCGTCTTTCGTAAGACATACACTAGGGATCATTGGTGTGTTGCAGGGTTTAGTTTCCAACTTTCCAGTTTCTTCAAGCAAGTCAATGACATACTTTCTTTGAGACAGGAAAATTCCTCTTTTACTACTCAAAACTTCTACTCCCCAAGAAATACTTAAACTGACCCAAGTCTTTAATATGAAAACTTGCATGCAATAAGGAATTGAGAGAAGAGATCCCTGCATAATCATTTTCTATAATGACAATGTTATAAACACATACAATGAGGAGAATAATACCATTATCTGAATGTCTATAAAAGACTGAGTGATCACATTTACTTTCTTTTAACCCAAATTCTTAAACAACTTTACTAAACTTGTCAAACCAAGCACGAGGACTCTTCTTCAAACCATACAAGGATTTCTTCAAATGGTATACTTTTCTATACTCCTCTTGAGTAACAAACCCTGGTGGTTGCTCCATATACACCTCTTATTGGAGGTTACTATACAAAAAGGCATTCTTGATATCGAGTTGGTATAAAGGCCAATGCTGGAAAGCAGCTAAGAAAATGAATAAGCAAACCGAGGTCATTTGACCACAGGAGAGAAAGTGTCAGAATAGTCAATTGCATAGGTTTATGCATATCCTTTAGTGACAAGATGTGCCTTACGTCTTGCTACATAACTATCTGGATTGACTTTAATGACAAACACTCATTTATGGCCTATAACCTTCTTGCCATTGGATAAATCCATGAGTTCCCAAGTATGATTATCGTCTAGAGTCTTGATCTCCTCAAGCATTGCATCACGCCACCTAAAATGGTTTAGGGACTCTTTGATTGTTTTAGATAAGAAAATAGAATCTAGAAACGCAATTAAGGAGGTAGAAGAAGGATACAAATGATCATAAGATAAAAAGTTAGCAACAAAACAGATAGACTTACACTGTCGTTTACTTTTACGAAGACTAATTGGGAAGGTCAAGGTCATTCGGTGGTAGATCTAATGGCAAAGAAGTTTTTGGTGCAGGACATGTATTATTGGGTATTGGTCTTCTTGTTGACCAATATAAAAGATTCCTAATTATGAGGATTTGGAACTTTGGGATTCTAATTAGGCTTGATTATAGGAATTTTATTCTTATTGTAAATATTCCTAATTTAGGTTAATTCTTGGTGTATAAATACTCAAACTTTATAAAGATTAATTCAATCAGAATAGAATAAAAAATTCCTCTCGAATTCTTCATGGTATAAGAGCCTAGTTCTCAGATCTGAGCTTGGTGGTTTAAAATTTTTTGGCAGCTTCTTGGGTCTCAAATCAGTCATCCCTAGATCACCCATTTAGGGTGAGTTGTTTGTGTCACCACCCCTACCAATCAAAATCACAGTCCAAGATCGGCATCCTGTCCAAGTCCGGCGACCAGAGGAAGCGTGTGTAGCCCACACATGCCTTCCCCTCTCTTCGCTCCGATGCCATGCGCCGGCTTGTGTCCTTTTCCGGTGAGATCCAGTGGCTCAGTCTCCTCTTCTGGCGTCAATTCGGCCTGAGTATTGTAGCCTTGGATGATGTTTTGAGGTTTAGTACTCCGTTTAAGGTGATTAATCTTAGTAGCTTTGGATTCGGCTTTAGCTACTGTTTGGGTGTTCTGCCACTTGGGAATTCTGTCTCTTGATCTACTAATTCCATTGGTCTTTTAAATTTATTCCGGTGGTTTTTCTAGCAGTGATTCTTTCCAGCAGACTCGTCTTCGAGTTGCGCCTTTGATCTGCCTTATTTTCCACTTCTTTTTGATAGAAAAAGTTTGTTTTTTTTCAAATGGCACTAACTTGTGTGGGTAATGTAAAAACTTTTGATAATACTTTTGTTTCGTCTCTTGGTTCTGCTCCATGGATTATTGATTCTAGTGCAAATAAATATATGATGGGCTCCTCTGAAGGTTTCCTTAATTATCTTCCATATCGACAAAAAGACACTATTAGAATCGCAAATGATTCTTCCACTTCTATCTCTGAAACCGATTCTATTGTTTATACTCCAAATATCAAACTATCCTCTGTTCTTCATATTCGTCATTTCTCTGTTAATCTTTTATCCGTTAGTGCTCTCACCAAAGCACTTAATTGTAAAATTAAATTTTTTCCTGACTATTGTATTATTTAGGACCTTCAAACTGGGAAGAGAATTGGCAACGGTAGACTACATGATGGTTATATCTGTTGAAAGGGAATCTGAGTTTGAATTCACCTTGGGCTCTCTTTGGAAGAAATCGAGATGTCAACCAAAAAATCATACAGTGGCATCGACAGTTAGGACATTCATCCTTCTTTGTTTTAGAGAAACTTTATTCTAATGTATTTTTCAAGGCTTAGTGTGACTCTTTAATTTGTGAAGCTTGTGAGTATGCTAAGTATACAATAACCTCTTATCCCTCAAGTAACAATAGGAGTATGATCCCTTTTTTGACCATCCATTCTGATATTTGGGAACCTACTCAAACGATCTCACTATCTGATAATCGTTGGTTTCTTGCTTTTATTAATTGTTGCACTCATATAACTTGGGCGTATTTAATAAAGGCAAAGAGTGATGTGTTTTATTGCTTTTAATTTTTTCATAAATGTTACCATCCTCCATCTAGATTGTGTTACAAATGTTATCATCCTCCATCTAGAAAATACTTTGTCAATATAGATGTTATGTTTAGAGAGACTGAATCTTATTTCAGTACTACCTTATCACCTCTTCAGGTGAAGGACAATAAGAGAGAAGAAGTGATGCCTAGTCCTATAACTCTAGAATGTTTTACTCTAGAGAAGACTACTATACAGGGGGAGACTATTGGTGATCAGGAGACTACTATACAGTGGAGATTATTGGTAACCAAATTGGGCATTTAGATAAACCAGATTTAAGAAGATACTCAAAAAGACAAAACAGAAGCAGAAAAAGCCATTATGCAGCCTACTCAGTGTAATGAATCTTTCTCTTCTCCATCTGGTGAGTCATCCCTAAACCTTGAGCCCATTGATGATCTAGATAAACCAATTACTCAAAGAAAAGGAGTTAGGTCTTGCACAAAGCACTCTATTTCTAACTTTCTCTCTTATGATTCTTTGTCTTCATCCTATAGAACTTTTGCCTTGTCTATTTCCCTCTGTGTCTGTCCCACAAGATTGGAAGGAAGCTCTCAAATATTCTACTTGGAAGGGAGCAATAATTAAAAAACTGAAAGTCTTGGCTAAATATGAGACCTGAGAGTTGATGTCTTTTCCACCTGAAAAAAAAACCAGTTAGTTGCAAATGGGTGTTCACTGTGAAACACAAAGCAGATGGATCAATTAAAAGATTCAAGGCTAGACTAGTTGCCAAGGATACACTTAAATCTATGAAGTGGATTATCAAGAGACGTTTTGCCCCTATTGCCAAAATAAACTCAATCAGAGTATTGCTATCTTACGCTGTCAATCTTGACTGGGATCTACAGCAATTTAATGTGAAAAATGCATTTCTCCACAGAGACTTGAAGGAGAAAGTATATATAAAAATCTCTCCTGAATTTGCTGACAAAAAGATATAAGGAAAAGTGTGCAGGCTAAAGAAGGCTTTATCTAGGTTCAAGCAGTCACCTAGAGCTTGGTTTAATCGATTCAGCAGAGCTATGATTTTTTTTACTATCAACAAAGCAATGCTGGCCATACCCTATTTATCAGACATTACAAGGGTAAAATTACTCTTCTCATAGTCTATGTTGATGATATAGTAATGACAGTGGATGACATTGAAGAGATGACTCGGTTGAAAAAGCTTTTGGCTCAGGAGTTTGAAATTACAGATCTAGAAAAATTGCAATATTTCATGGGAATCGAGGTTGCCAGATCAAAGAAGAGAATCTTTATTTCTCAGAGAAAATATATTTTGTATCTTTTGGAAGAAATTGATATGTTAGGTTTTAAACCAATAGAAACTCCCATTGAGAGCAATCACAAGCTATAAGCAGGGATTAGTGAATCAGTGGATATTGGCAGATATCAGAGGTTGGTTGGCAAACTGATTTATCTTTCCCATACTCGACCAGATATAATATATGCAGTCAGCTTAATCAATCAGTTTATGCATGATCCTCGTAAGCCCCACATGAAAGCTGTTTTTCGCATTTTACGATACTTGAAGTCTGCTCCTAGAAAAAGTCTCTTATTCTCTAAATACAGTTATCTCGAAATACACGTATTCACAGATGCAAATTGGGCTGGATTCTTTGATGATAGGATGTCGACTAGTGGTTACTGCACACTTGTGGGAGGAAACCTTGTCACTTAGAAGCAAAAAGTAAAGTGTTATTGCTCAATCAAGTGCTGAGGCGAAATATAGAGCAATAGCACAAGGTGTTCGTGAATTTCTATAGTTATATAGATTGTTGGAGGAATTGAAACTGTTAGAGAGGGACAAACTCCTCTTATACTGTGATAACAAAGCTGTCATCAGTATAGCTCACCAGTTCAACATGACCGAACGAAACACGTAGAGATTGATCAACACTTCATTAAAGAGAAGTTAATAAATGGTGTCCTGAGATTAGATCATGTGACTTTTAATAAACAGCTAGCTGATATATTTAACAAAGGGCTCAGCAACTAGACCTATCACAACTTGATTTGCAAGTTGGGCATATGTGATATCTATACACTAACTTGAGGGGGAGTGTTGACTAACATAAAAGATTCTTAATTAAAAAGATTTGGATCATTAGGATCTTAATTAGGCTTGATTACAGAAATTTCATTCTTATTGTAAATATTCCTAATTTAGGTTGATTGTTAGTGTATAAATACTCAAACCTTGAAAAGATCAATTCAATCATAATAGAATAAAAATTCCTCTCAAATTCTTCACTCCTAGAGTAAACTTGAACCACTGGTAGTTTGATAGAAGGCAAAGTGCCAGAAGAAACCTCTTCAATGGATAGTGGAGGAGAAGATAAACTACTAGAGATCCCATTCTCTCCTATAGATGAGCCACTCATTTTCCTCTCCCTGGCCGATAGATGGCGATGCTCCAAAAAGAAATGGAATTTGCTCAGAAAAGACCACATCAATCAAGACCAAATATTTATTGAGGTTTGGAAAATAACACCTATACTTCTTCTGAAGTCGAGAATATCCCAAAAAGATACACTTTAAAGTTTTAAGATCAAGCTTAGTCACATGAAATCGAACATCCCAAACATAGCAAGTACTGCAAAAAATGTGTGGTTCTAATGGAAACATTGACTTATTGGGAAAGAGTATGCCATATGAAGTACTACCGTTAAGAACCGAGGAAGGCATGCCATTGATGAGAAAGCACGAGGTAACACGCATTTGGAATAACAAGGCTCGAGCAGTCTCAAGAAGATGTCTATTCTTCCTTTCAGCAACTCCATTTTGAGCAGGTGTATCCACACAAGACGACTGGTGAAGAATACTATGTTGAGTCATATAAGTCTGAAATGAGCCTAACATGTATTCTCTAGCATTGTTGATTCACAAAATATGCACAGAAATATAAAATCGAGTTTTGATTTCAGTACAAAAAATAGAGAAATGAGAAAAAATTTCAGAACAATGTTTCATAAAATAAATCCAAGTCATTCTAAAAAAATCATCTACAAAGGTGATAAAATATCTGAACCCAGCCGTAGGCTCAACAATACAAGGCCCCCAAATATTTGAATGAATTAATTCAAGAGTAGACTAAGCTCATTTATTGATTTTAAGACTTAAAGAGGTTTGATGATGTTTGGTAAAATGACATGGCTCACACTCCACTGAAGATACATCATGAAGTTGAGGATATAACTTCTTCAAAACTAGTAAGGATGGATGTCCCAACCGACAATGTACTTCTAGCGGAGAAATGACAATGGAACAAGCAATTGAACAGGCACCCACTTATCTAAAATGTAGAAGCCTCCATATACATGTCCTTTACCAATAATTTGTTTTTTCATAAGATCCTAAAAGAAATAGTAATCAGAAAAGAATGAAACACAACAATTGAGGTCTTTGGTAAGTTTACTCGTAGAGATTAAGTTAAAGGCAAAATTGAATAAACTTAGCACGAAAGTTACGGTAATAGAAGAAGTAGGCTTCACAATCCCAAAATCCTCAACATTATACGTTGATCCATCAGTTATGGTAACAGGGAAGGATGCTTTATGTGAACGAAAATTAGCAGAAGTACGAGGATTACTTGTTATGTGATCCGTGGCACCAGAATTAATGATTCATTTATGTGAGGAGGAGATAAGATAAGTTTTACTTATTTCAAAACTAGCAGTTACTGGAGTTGACCCTTTCAATAGATCCTGATACTGAGCATATTCCTCAATTGAGATGGAGACAATATTCTCAGACGAAGAGCTGGCTGCGGAAACAGTAGTAGTCTTGTGATTCTTGTTTTGTAATTTCTTACAGTTTCTTTTCATATGGTCAGGTTCCTTATAGTAGTAACACACAATTTCACTTGAATCACTATTTTGGATTGTATCTTCATTCTTATTAGTATTTTTCTTACCCGCATCACTCTCTCCCACTCCTTTGACAATTAAAACATTAGATTGTTGAGCAGGAAGATTTTCCACTCGAAGTAATCCGCTAAAGACTTCCTAAAGAGAGGGAAGCTCAGAACTTGAAACTTGAAAGAATATGAGATTTGGCAGTCTCATATTCTGGAGGGAGACTACCCAAAAAACTCATAATGGACATTTGTTCTCTCTGAGTTTGTTGTTTCTTAACATTAGCACTAAAGGACAACAAAACATTCAACTCTAATACAGTTTCTTGAATTCTATGAAGTGAGTAATGAGAGACTTTCCCCCTTTATCAGTAGGATAAATGGATTGTCACACATCATAAATTCGGGATATGTTCCCTTTGCCATAATACAAAAACAAACAGTCCATTAGTTCTTTCACCATTTCACAATGATCGACTAAACTAGCAACATCACTATCAATTGAATTTGTAATTTGTGAGAACAAATGGGCATCATCCCTAAGTGGCTAAGCCAAGCTTGTTTTAGTATTATCAGCGGGGATCTTCAGTTAAATGATTATCTTTTTCAGCACTTCACAAATAAATTTTAATTTTTCGACTCCACTCTAAATAATTAGCCCCTTTCAACTTATGCTCAGTAATTTTAGTGGGTGTGGAAATAATTTCAGTGACATGGGTTTTACTATCAGAAACCATTTCAAGTAATAATATGCTTTAAAAACACTTTGTCGAATGATAAAAGCACCAAAACAGTCCTCACACAATATTGGAGGAAAGAAACAGAACCTGAAAAGCTCCAACAGAAGAGAAACCCGACGTTAGTAAGGTCTAATGACAATAATGACTCCAGAGACTGGCTGAAAATGACGAGGCGATCTCAAAAGTGGAACCGGAGAATCGTTGGAGGTGCGACGCGTGTTCACACGCCGACGTGTGAAGAACAAGCTAAAAAAAATGGCACGTGGAGACCACTCGCCGACAATCTGATCACCGGTCTTTGGGGAGAGGCCAGAAACTCTATTGCGCTGCTTTCTAGGACAGTGGTGAGACGAAACAATCACCTAGACCGGTGATTCAAAGGAGAACAGTATCCCAAACCCAAAAGAAATAACAGATAAGGCGCAGTTTGGTAAGAAGGAATTATGTATTTTCTCTATTGACCAGTGGTATTTATAAACAGATTATAAGGCCTCGTTAAGGAAACTAATTATTCTCCTAAACATCGTCTATCAATCAATTAGTCTTATAATTGTGCAATCTACTCTAATTAATACGGATTGTATTCACACAATAACAAGGAAAAATTACTACTTAGTCCTATAGTATGAAGAAACTCACTAGTTGGTCCCTTAATTTTAAAAAATATATTAAAAAGTCTTTAATGTTTTAAAAAGTCTACTAGTTAGTCCCTCCATTAATTTTAGTCGTTAAGTATTTTACTATTTAGTCCCTATAATTTTAAAAAACTTATTAATTGGTCCCTCAAGTTTTTAAAAAATCTACTAATTAGTCCCTCTGTATCATGGGCATTTTTTACTTTTTTACAATACTTAACGGCTAAAATTAACGGAGAGACTAACCATTAGATTTTTTAAAACGTCAGGGATATTTTAATACATTTTTCAAAACTGAGAGATCCACTAGTGAGTTTTCCCATAATATAGGGACTAAGTAGTAATTTTCTAAATATTAATTTCTTTTATGCACTTAAAATAAGGATGCAGGTATAAAGATGACTTGCGTAACACACTATGTAGTTGATTCAAGACAGTCACACATGAATAATATGCATCATTAAACAAAACTTTTGCAAATAACAGTTACGATCCACCTTCAAGATCTCAGATTAGTTTGATATGGAAGGTTTCTCACATAACCAGTAAGAATATTAAAAATTGGTTTACCTGTACAAAGGAAATTTTCGACCTCCTCTGAGTATATAATCCTGAAAACAGATCAAGTTAGGTGTTACAGCCACAAAAAAAAAAAAAAAAAAAAAAAAAAAAAAAAAAGAAGGGATAGGAAGAGAGGACAGAAATGAAAATACAAACATAACATATGTATTGTCAACTCAATTATACAAATTGAAAGGAGAAGCACCCCCAAATGCTAATTTATTCAATTCTTGACTTCCATTGCAGAAATTGTAAACAGTTCACATTAAGGACTCAGAAAGCAGATTTCTCTTTTGCAATTGAACATAAAGTACGTACATTATTATTTAGGGATATATACACCAAAAACCTTCAAATTTAGGATTGTTAAAAATCAAATCACATGATTTAAAACAGTATGAATTTAGAGCAATCCAGCAATGAAGTAAGAAAAGTTTCAGAAAGAACAAATCAGAAATTTGGCAAACAAAGAAAAGGGGAAACTACCCATAAAAGCAGAGACAATATGGGAATATGAAACTTGAGTAATAATACAGAAAAAACAGAATAGCTCAAACCACTTCCTCACGCTTGCAATCAGCTCAAGCCAATTAAAAGCTTTAACGGGAAAAAAAAAAAGGACAACAAAAACAAATCTTGACCACAAAGTATTACCCTTATCAAGAGTGGAAAAAAAAAATACACATCTGCAGCACAAAAGAAGCTCACAAAATAAACATATTATTGGACCAACTAAATTGAAATACCTTGGCAATTCCACAGTTCTCTTGCTTACAAGATGTGAAAACCAAAAATTACCTGAGTAAAGATAGCCTTAGCGTTGGAAATGCGTAAACGAGCAGCAATTTCCTTGGCTGCAAAGCTGTCAGCTATAGATACAACAACAAATCCTGCTAATACAATGGCTAGATATATTACAACAGCATTGACTGTCATTGGCATGTCAATAGCAATGGCATCACCCTTTGTAAATGTTGCATCCAAAGCATTAGCGACCAACCTGAAACTCAAATTTTATATACAAGTTTTGCTTAAGGATTCCCTTTCATCACACTTTTACAGGCCATATAGACTACTTATAGGCTTTAAACTTCTTCCCAATTATCATTTTCAAAAAGATAATACTTTTCTATAATCATTATAAAAAAGGAACATCACGAATCAGACACCCAGTTTTCAGCTGATGTGAAAGAAATCACTTATGATTCGGTTTCTTTTCTCCAATCAAAACCAAAGAATAGAGCAGCTCATCACAAACATGATATGAAAAACTTAAGCAAGAACAGTATAAGTACATGAAGCATTACATTACTTGTTCCCGAAGTTCTTTTAATGTCAAATGATTCACTTTGGAGTTATCACTTTCATCTCTCCATACGATAGCCACACTGTCATCATTCTTTCTAGGATGACTTGCAGGATGCAAACAGCATTCGGCAATATTTAGAACTGAACCTGGTAGCCAATTCCCTCCCTGTTTTGATTTGTTGGAGGTGTCAAGAATACACTTGGGAACTTCATGAAATACAATCGAGAGCTCTCTTAGAATAAGAGACCAATAAACCTGGAATCATTTGCATACACTAGATTAAGTAGGAAATGCAACTTACAAATAATAACTCTTCTTTTAACATGACATGATCTAGAAGGATATGTACGCATGAAATAGATCCTTACCTCAGGATGCTGAACAGTGTATTTCTGAAAGAGGCTAAAACTTGTTATTGGATCCTTGTATGAAGCGCCTAAGTACTTAGGACCATGAATTTCCATTACACGTCCTAAGTTTGTATATTTTGATTGAGAGCTGACATATAGAAAGCATTTGAAATATTCAATCAGCTGGGAGAAGATAAGAAGTGTTTTACTTTCTTATCAAGAAACTATGAAATTTCAGGGGATAATAATCAATTTTTTGACCGTTAACTATAAAAAAGACTCTCAAGCCACTATGTAATGTCAAACTCTGCAGCTACTTATAGCAAGTACCAACAGTAAGTTCAAAGCGTATTTGGTAGCAGATGAATAACAGTTATATAATTAGATCAACGTTACTTGCAAAGAAGATTAGAGATACACAGTAGTATTGAACATCAACGGCTCAAGTCAAGCTCAAAAGGTAAGATTTTATCCTAAACTATGTGATTTCAGCAAAAAATAACCTATCCTTCCATTTCCATTTCATCATGTTCAGAACACTTTCCATCAAATTAAATTTGCCATTCCAATTTGAATCCTAAATCAGTTCCCCATCACATTAAATGAATTAAAGTAAAAGGGCATGCAAATTGGAGGAAAAAAAAAAAAGGAATTTCCAACACAACTTGTTTAGGCATCTTCCAAATTCTAATAACCAAAGCAAAAATAGCGACGGTAGGGATAAATTCAAGAACAAGATAATTATTTGGAATACCATAAAAGCTTCAGCTAAAGGGAAAAAATAAATAAATAAAATCAATCAAAGCTCAAAAAAAATAACAAAAACACAGCAGAGAGAAAGAGGAATATTACAGAGAAGGAAACCAATAAAGAGGAGGTCCATTAATGGAGGCATCCCAACGAGCATAGACAGAGTAATAGATCAATTGGTGCAACTTATGTGGATGGCACGGCAATAGCATTCTCTTCGCCACCACCTTTCGCCAAACCTCTCTGGAGTCTGAGCATTTTGCTTCACCTATGATTTGTTTGAGGATTTTTTGAAAATCTACAGCCTCCTCCATGGACAACCCTGCATTGACTATGTCACTAACTCCAACATTAGCTATGGTTTTCTTCTCCATTGCTCTCTCTCGCTCTCTGCTCTCTCTCGCTCTCTGCTCTCTCTCAGACTCTCAGCCCCGATGGCGCATGAGAGTTTTGGTAGCGGTTAATAAAATAAAAGTGTTAATGATTGATTCTTTCATGGGTAATAATTAATCTTTAAAAAAAAAAACAATCTTTCCTAATATGATATTTAGTGTAATACTGAAAATAAGGTTTAGATTATTTGGTTAATTTTTCTCAGAGAAATAAAAGAAATAGATTAAAATTTAAATAATTTAATCTGATATAATTTATTTTAAATTTTATATCTTAAGAATTAGCGTAAATTTTAACTTCAAATTAATTATAATTAAATGAAATTAATTATTATTATATAATATATAATCCTCACTTAATTTCATACTAAATTCACTTTAAAGAATTAAATAAAAAAATCAATACAGCAAAATTAAAAAGAAATCTATAATCTATGGTTCTTAGAATGATCAGTGAGTAAAACATATTAGGCAGGAAAAAGTAGTTGGCAAAATGGAGTGGACGTTGGGCCACGTGAGATGAGGTAGCTGCTTCTTAACTCCCCGTCATGTCATCTAGACCTACACGTCGTGTCTTTCATCTAATTGAATTAGAAAATGTAACTATTATTGATAAGGATAATTTACCTTATAATCGTTAAAATTTTGTAAAATTTATAACTTAATCCTTATTTATTTAATAATAAATAATTTTACCATTAATCAGCCGTTAATTAAAAAATTAATTTAAATTAAAATAATTAAATTATTATAAATATTAAAATTATAAGAATTAGTATATCTTTTAATATAAATTAATAATTAATTGATTAATTGTTTATATCTCTTTTTATTATGGAATTAACTTTTAATAATATTTATTATAAAAAAAATTCTTTTTACTATATTATAACATGCAAATTTATAAAAAAAAATAATACTGTTAAATTGAAATAATAATTTAATATAATATTTACTATAAAAATTTATTTTTTAAATTAAATTATCTAACCTATTGACTATAAAAAAACAACATTTCCATTTGGATTTTACTTTTTTTAAGTTTAAATAATCTAGCCAATTATTCATAAAAATAATACTTAATTTATAATTACAAAATTTTAAATTTAAATTATTTAATTTATTATCCATTAAATTTATATTTTTAAATTTAAATTTTTAAGATTTAAATAGTTCATAAAACTCATTAATTAATAAAAAAATTACTCATAAAACACTTTTATTTATAAAAATTTAAAATTTATTTCTATAGTTTAACAAATAATTTTAATTATATAAATAGATTAAAAATTAATTAATTGAAATAATAACTTTTTAATAATAAAAAAATATAAAATTAAATTATGCAATGAATGTATAATTAAAAAAAATTATGTATTAGAATTGAAATGTTAAAAATAAAAAATAAATTTTTTAAATTAAAAAAATAGAGAATGAAAAATACAAAATAAAATCAACAACTAAAATTAAATGAATTAAATAGTATTAAAAACTGATAAAAATTTATATGATAAAAAAATTAAAAATTTTAATTTTATAAAAAAATAAAATATTTTAATGAAATAATTTTAAAATAAAAATTAATTAATAAATTTTTTAAATATATAAAAATTTAATAATATTTTTTTCTATATGTAAAATTATCTAGATAATTTAAAATTTTTGAGGGCTATACCTTGCCCAAAGCTGGCTCCGCCTCTGAATACCAACCCCACCATCATAATTGAGCGCCCTAAATGAAATTCAACAAAATTAGCTTAACTTATCCCTTTACCTTTCTATGATTTCCTTATAAGTTATACTGGAAATAGTTGTCGCTCCATTTCTCTATCTTTCTTTTATTGGAGCTTCACTACCATATTAATTGCATTTGCTTGTGTTTTGCTTATTTATTTATTTCATTTTCTTCAATTATTTTGGATAATTTAATCTAATATTTTAAAATTAAGTAAAATTATCCAAAGATTAAATTTTTAATTTTTATAGGCATTTCTTCTTATAATTTTTATCTATTTTTCTATTTTTTACTTATTCTAAAATTATTATCTACTGTTTCAAGAAGTCTCTTAAAATATCTCTTAATATTGAATATAACTTCTTAATATGTTTGAAAAAGTAAAATGGAAAAAAATTATAATACAAACAAATTATAACAAATCAGTTGATATTCTAATTTTTTTGTTATTAATTTTTAACGCTTAACTTTTGTAAAACTATAATTATTTAATACTTAAATTTTATAAATATAATAATTTAAATTTTAAACTTTACAAAATATGTGTATTTAACCCTCTAAAACTTAAGAATGCATGTAAATCACGTGTATATATATAAAATTAAATAGTTTTTTTTTTATAGAGATTAAGGATTAAAAGTTAACAACAATAATTGACTTTTTGGATAAAATTCAAGGACTCAGGAGACAAGTTATATTTATTTATTCTCCAAAGACCAAAGTTACAAACTTTATTATAATTGTATTCAATTTTAAAATTTGAATTAGGAAAGTGTGTTTAATAATGTGGTAATATCATGTAATTTATTTTATTATAAAGATTTATTTCATTATACTCTAATGATATATAGATAAACTTGATATAAACACTAAAATTTTTTTATTATTTTGTAATTTAATCTAAATCTTTAAAAATTTTATGTAATTCAATTCAAAATCTCTAAATTAATCTCCATCATATTATTATTGTTCATTCTCATGTAGTCTAGTACAAGAAGCCACAATAGGGTTTTTTTTTTTTTTTCTATTCTATGATCCTAAGTCTCTTAATTTTTGTTGAGTGTTAATTATATTTACTCTTAATAGAGTATATATATTTATGTCTCCAAAGGTTTATTTATCCCATTGAGTGGTAATATGAGGGTTGAAATTTACAAAATCAATAGCATAACTGCAGATAGTAATACTATATTTTCTATTTCTTATGACATTAAAATGATTTCTTATAGTAAAAATAGTAAAATCTATTGCAATAAATATCTGAAAATGTAATATATGCATAGGAGGGGCATTATTTTTCAACAACTTAATATTTTTCAAATATTTAATTAGAAAATATGGAATCATAAAAATCCTAGAAAAATTTCAATTATTCATGTTGAATAACATGTTAGGCAAAAAAAAATAAATGTGCTTACTTTTTAAAATTTATAGGTCCAGTTCCAGCCTTATTTATTGAAGAGGGTTTTGACTTGCTAAATTGATGGACTAATTTCGTAATTCTATTTCAATTAAGATTTATTTTATTTTCTTATTTTAATTAGAGTTTATTTTATTTTTCTATTCCAATTAGAATTAGGAAGATTTTTTTACTATAAATAATTTTTATTATATACATAATGAAAATAAATTAAAAGTTAATGTTTTTCTCCGTAATGAAAATTTTTATTAGTTGAAATTTAGTTCTTCCTTTATCCAATGGAAAAATGGTTAATTTTTTGTGTCTCCATGCTTACTTACTTATAAAAGACCTTTCTTTGTAACATTTTTAATATAGATTTTATAGCGTTCTCTAATTAGAATATTGCTTACGGCTCCTAAAAATTATTTCAATTTTATTTGTTATCAAGTTATATGATGGAATTCTTTATCATAGGATGATCTTGGATTACACATCACAATGTCTTTAAATAAAAGAAACAAACAGATAGAATACTTACATACTTGTTACAATTTCTATTGCAATTAGTGGCAAATTAAGAGAAATTAAAATGACGATCCTTTGCACCAAACCAAACAGACATAAAGAAAAATAATAGAATTTTAAAATTAGATACAATTGTAACAAAGTTATAATTTTACTAAATTTTAAATATTTTAATTAAACTACAAAATAACGTAAATTTTTAGATTTTTTATTTAAAAAATATTAACCATAAAGTTTAAAAAATAAATACCTTAACTTCAGCTTTTATTATGTTCTATTTTTTGGCAACAGAGTTGTGCCTCATTCCTTAGGGCGCTAATTCATCGATTCAAAACTCATTGGACTAAAACTAAATTCTATTTGCATCGCGTCGATTCATAAAAATCCTAGAACAACGGGAAAACATATTTCACACTAGGTGTTTGGTTAATGAAAAAGTGTGTACTCTCATTATTGATGGATGTAGTTGCACAAATGTGGCTAGTGTGTATATGGTGGAGAGATTGGACTTGACTTCTATTGAACACCCTAAGCCATACAGATTGCAATGGTTGAATGATTGTGGTGAGATTAGGGTTACACGCGAGGTGGTTATACCATTTTCTATTGGTAGGTACAAGGATGAGATATTGTGTGATGCGGTACCTATGCAGGCAAGCCATATGTTGTTGGGCAGGCCGTGGCAACATGATAGAAAGGTGCAACATGATGGGTTCAATAACAAGTACTCCTTCACTCATGAAGGACAGAAGGTTATACTCGCTCCTTTATCATCTCAAGAGGTATATGTTGATCAAATAAAGATGCTGGAGAGGGAGAGGGAGGCTTCGGCCTTGGCCACAAAGGGGAGTGAGAACTTGAATTCTGCGGAAAAAATGAGAGAAAAGAGTGAGTTTGAGGGTAAAGAGGCTGGAAAAGAATCAAGACTAGTTCAAGCAGGGAAGGTGGAGAAAGAAAAGGAGAAAGAAGAGACTAAAGTTCCAATCTCAACTTCCATAGAGATTGAAATTGAAGAGGAAGTTGTAATGCATGAATCTAATGTAGTTGTTGTTGAGAATTCCATCAATGAACTTATAGAAGAGGTTGTGAATGATGAGGGACATAGGGAGCACATGATTGATGAGGTGGAGGAGGCGAATGAGACTGTTTTAGAAGTTGTAGAGGAGAATGGGTCACATCCACAAGATCTTTTTGATATTTATGTCGAATCTTGCTGATATTTATGTCAAAAAGAGAAACTTTAGGAACCCATGTATCTTCAAAGTCCTCCTTTTGAATAGGTGGAAATAGGATAAAACTTTTGCCATGAATGTTTTCATCAACAACCTGCACATCAAGATGAAATGAACTAGGCATAAAAATATTAGTCACAGAAAGATCCAGTGGATGTGACCCATTCTCCTCTACAACTTCCAAAACAGTCTCATTCGCCTCCTCCACCTCATCAATCACGTGCTTCCCCTGTCCCTCATCATTCACAGCCTCTTCTATAAGTTCATTGATGGAATTCTCAACATCAACAATATAAGATTCATGTATTACAACTTCCTCTTCAATTTCAATCTCTATGGAAGTTGAGATTGGAACTTTAGCCTCTTCTTTCTCCTTTTCTTTTCTCTACCTTCCCTCCTTGAACTAGTCTTGATTCTTTTCCAGCCTCTTTACCCTCAAACTCACTCTTTTCTCTCATCTTTTCCGCAGAATTCAAGCTCTCACTCCCCTTTGTGGCCAAGGCCGAAGCCTCCCTCTCCCTCTCCAGCATCTTTATTTGATCAACATATACCTCTTGAGGTGATAAAGGAGCGAGTATAAGCTTCTGTCCTTCATGAGTGAAGGAGTACTTGTTATTGAACCCATCATGTTGCACCTTTCTATCATGTTGCCACGGCCTACCCAACAACATATGGCTTGCCTGCATAGGTATCACATCACACAAGATCTCATCCTTGTACCTACCAATAGAAAATGGTATAATCACCTGGCGTGTAACCCTAACCTCACCACAATCATTCAACCATTGCAATCTATATGGCTTAGGGTGTTTAATAGAAGTCAAGCCCAATTTTTCCACCATACACACACTAGCCACATTTGTGCAACTACCTCCATCAATAATGAGAGTACACACTTTTCCATTAACCAAACACCTAGTGTGAAATATGTTTTCCCGTTGTTCTAGGCTTTCTTCCTTAACCTGCATATTCAGAGTACGCCTAGCAACAAGCATCTCACAATGTGCAGCAAGCAACACATTATTAACCAACACATCCGAATCATCACAGTCATTATTGCAATTATGAGTTTTTTGAGGTATTTTTGTAGAAGTGGAAGCTTGTAAGACATTCAAACTCTCCATAGTTTCAGTCAACCTCTCAAGAGTCTTATTGAGCATTTGTAACTCACCACTGACTGACTTCTTAAAGAGCTTATAATCGTTACCCATATTTGATTCACTTCCATCAGTACGATCCACCACATTCTTGTCTTTACTCATCCTACCTTAAATCAACAAAGAACAAAAAGAACTAGCAAATATTGTGTTAAAAGAAATACTCAAGTGTTTGCACTCTTACCATTCTTTTGCTGATTCTTCAATTGCACTTCAGAAACTAATGTCAACCAACCAACCATAAGCTGCGTTTAATGAAACAAAGAAGAAAACCTAAAGAAAGAAGGAAGCGCGCAAAAACTAGAAAGAAGACACTGACAATTTGGAATGTAACACATGAACTAGGTTTTGTGCTACTTAAAAAATATCACCTAGAGTATAGACACAAGCAAACAATACTCCAGCAATGTAAAGGAAGCAAAAGCAAGCTTAAACCAAAAAAAGAAACTTAGAAATCAAATAAAAACGAACCTGGACAAAAAAATTTGCATTTAATTCACTTCAACGCAAATTAAATATGGATCTACTTAAATCTACCCAAAAAGGAAAGTATCAAAAACCCACAAATAGAATCAGAAAGGAAAAATGTAAATTTCACTCAGATCAGAAACATGGACGAAAATTCTGGTGTTAAAAGAAGGATTTGACATCAAATCAATTTAGATGCAATTGCCCTAAATGTGCACTTTAGGAAATAGGCAGAATTTATTTTATTTCCTAATCTGAATTCGACCCAATTCAAAATTCAAAATTCAAATTGATTCCCATAAATTACTGTAATTAAACAAGATAGGTAAGGCAATATAGATGAAAAAGGAAGCATATCACAATTTCGGCCAGATCAAGGTAAATAAGGTGATACGGATAAGGAAATAATACGATGCTTCAAAGATTTAAAAAGGGAAACTCCAAACATGTATGGCCAAATTGCATTTAGGCCAGTTTTATTATTTTGGTATTTTAGTATTTTGTGGGATTTGTTTTAAATTAATTTGGCCTATATTAGAAGCCAAATTCGTGCAGCTCATTTAGGAAGGAGATTTCTCCAAGATAATTTAGGAAAATGATCTTTAATGTAATCCAGATTTGACTATTTGACTAGATACCTTTCCTATATTGTAATTACACCATCCTACAATAGAATTAGGGTTTTAAGGCTATAAAAACACCCTTAAGGTGGCAGCCACGAGAAGACAGTGAATAAAAATGATTTTTTGAACAATATTTGGTTCTTCTCCATTATTTGGTAACTTATCAAGGTTTAACCTTGTGGCGTTCTGATATGGATTTCCTCCATGCTTAGTTAACTTATCAAGAATTTCTTGTGGCGTTCTCGAAGCTGGAATCGCTTGATTATCTATGTTTCTAATCACATGGTTGGTTAGGGGTGTGGTAGAGCAACTTTCGCTTGATTATCCATGTTTCTAATCACATTCGTTGGTTAGGGGTGTGGTAGAGCAACCTTCTGGAAGATATCTTTGTCTTGTTCTTTATCAAGTTGTGTGACGGGGTTTTTGATCACAAGTTGGTCCTGGGTTCCGCATCAGTTGGTATCAGAGCCAAAGTGAGGTAAATTCTGATTTATCTTAGGATCTAGGGTTTTTGAGTTTTTCATTTTCTTCCTTGTTATTTTCGGTGAAAGCTTGTGTGTCCATGGCTGCACCTTCTTGATTATTAATCGTAAAAAAAAAAAATTCGAAATCCAAAAAAAAAAAAAAACATCGCCTTTGCCTTATTTACCTTGATCTAGCCGAAATTGTCATATGCTTCCTTTTTCATCTATATTGCCTTACCTATCTTAATTAATTGCAGTAATTTATGGGAATCAATTTGAATTTTGAATTTTGAATTGGGTTGAATCCAGATTAGGAGACAAAAGAAATCTGCCTATTTCTTAAGGTGCACATTTAAGGCAACTGCATCTAAATCGATTTAGTGTCAAATCCATCTTTTAATGCCCATTTTCGTCCATGATGCTGCACTTAGTGAGAATTTTTTTTAGTCTATTTGTGGGGTTTTGATACTTGCATTTTTGGGTAGATTTAAATAGATCCGTATTTAATTTGCGTTGAAGCGAATTAAATTCAAACTTTTGTCCAGATTCGTTTTTATTTGAAATCTAAGTTTCTTTTTTTGGTTTAAGCTTGCTTTTGCTTCCTTGACATTGCTGGAGTATTGTTTGCTTGTGTCTATACTCTAGGTGATATTTTTCAAGTAGCACAAAACCTAGTTCATGTGTTACTTTCCAAATTGTCAGTGTCTTCTTTCTAGTTTTTGCGCGCTTCCTTCTTTCTTTAGGTTTTCTTCTTTGTTTCATTAAACGCACCTTGTGGTTAGTTGGTTGACCTTAGTTTCTGAAGTGCAATTGAAGAATCAGCAAAAGAATGGTAAGAGTGCAAACACTTGAGTACTTTCTTTTTTAACACAATATTTGCTAGTCCTTTTTGTTCTTTGTTGATTTAAGGTAGGATGAGTAAAGACAAGAATGTGGTAGATCATACTGATGGAAGTGAATCGAATATGGGTAACGATTATAAGCTCTTTAAGAAGTCAGTCAGTGGTGAGTTACAAAGGCTCAATAAGACTCTTGATAAGTTAACTGATGCGGAACCCAGGACCAACTTGTGATCAAAAACCCCGTCACACAACTTGATAAAGAACAAGACAAAGATATCTTCCAGAAGGTTGCTCTACCACACCCCTAACCAACGAATGTGATTAGAAACATGGATAATCAAGCGAAAGTTGCTCTACCACACCCCTAACCAACCATGTGATTAGAAACATAGATAATCAAGCGATTCCAGCTTCGAGAACGCCACAAGAAATTCTTGATAAGTTAACTAAGCATGGAGGAAATCCATATCAGAACGCCACAAGGTTAAACCTTGATAAGTTACCAAATAATGGAGAAGAACCAAATATTGTTCAAAAAATCATTTTTATTCACTGTCTTCTCGTGGCTGCCACCTTAAGGGTGTTTTTATAGCCTTAAAACCCTAATTCTATTGTAGGATGGTGTAATTACAATATAGGAAAGGTATCTAGTCAAATAGTCAAATCTGGATTACATTAAAGATCATTTTCCTAAATTATCTTGGAGAAATCTCCTTCCTAAATGAGCTGCACGAATTTGGCTTCTAATATAGGCCAAATTAATTTAAAACAAATCCCACAAAATACTAAAATACCAAAATAATAAAACTGGCCTAAATGCAATTTGGCCATACATGCATTACGCGATCTGAAATTGTGTTGTGCGTCCACATGTGTTGAAGAGAGTCTGATTTGTTTCCTTATTCTCCCATGCTTCCCAAATATAGTTCTCATCTCGTAAGCCTTGAATTAAGCGATGGTAACTTGATTTGTCATGATTTGGAGTTTCCCTTTTTAAATCTTTGAAACATCGTATTATTTCCTTATCCGTATCATTCTCTGCTTCTTCAAAAAGATTCGTCCTCGAATCTTCAACCATAATGATAAGAAAAGAATCGATCGACATAGGATTCTCCTTGAATTCAGTATGACATTTCACGAATAAAACACTAAATTTTGACATCTCTCCTCTTTTTTTCTTTTTTTTTTTTCTTTTTGAAATCAAACAATTGAAATAATTTTTTTTTCCTTACTCTTCTCTTTTTTTTTCTTATCTCTCATTTTTTTTTTAAAGAAAAAATCTCACACACTGAAATAAAAATTAAATTCTCTGTTTTTTTTTTTTTCCTTTTTGTTGAGAGAAATTATAAGATAAATTGAAATAAAAAAAAAGATAAAAAAAATAAAAATAAACTTACGAAATAAATAAATATAGATAAATAGGAATTTATCTATCACCGTGCTCTGATACCAACTGATGCGGAACCCTATGGCACAAGCCTCAAACTCACACGCACAAGTAGATACGGAATCCAAAGATCTGATAAACCCACCTCCTATGGCACCCCAAACTTAGAGAAGCTGAAACACCAATGATCGAAGGATTTAGATGAGAATCCGACAAACGCCACAACGAATAGTTGATAAGTTAGCCAAGATTCCAGGTGCAATTGATGAAAGCAAATCCTCACTCTCACTCAAAGCAATACACGCCAAAGGCATGAAAGAAATTCTGAAAAGTTTGGATTTCGAATTTTTTTTTTTTTACGATTAATAATCAAGAAGGTGCAGCCATGGACACACAAGCTTTCACCGAAAATAACAAGGAAGAAAATGAAAAACTCAAAAACCCTAGATCCTAAGATAAATCAGAATTTACCTCACTTTGGCTCTGATACCAACTGATGCGGAACCCAGGACCAACTTGTGATCAAAAACCCCGTCACACAACTTGATAAAGAACAAGACAAAGATATCTTCCAGAAGGTTGCTCTACCACACCCCTAACCAACGAATGTGATTAGAAACATGGATAATCAAGCGAAAGTTGCTCTACCACACCCCTAACCAACCATGTGATTAGAAACATAGATAATCAAGCGATTCCAGCTTCGAGAACGCCACAAGAAATTCTTGATAAGTTAACTAAGCATGGAGGAAATCCATATCAGAACGCCACAAGGTTAAACCTTGATAAGTTACCAAATAAGGGAGAAGAACCAAATATTGTTCAAAAAATCATTTTTATTCACTGTCTTCTCGTGGCTGCCACCTTAAGGGTGTTTTTATAGCCTTAAAACCCTAATTCTATTGTAGGATGGTGTAATTACAATATAGGAAAGGTATCTAGTCAAATAGTCAAATCTGGATTACATTAAAGATCATTTTCCTAAATTATCTTGGAGAAATCTCCTTCCTAAATGAGCTGCACGAATTTGGCTTCTAATATAGGCCAAATTAATTTAAAACAAATCCCACAAAATACTAAAATACCAAAATAATAAAACTGGCCTAAATGCAATTTGGCCATACATGCATTACGCGATCTGAAATTGTGTTGTGCGTCCACATGTGTTGAAGAGAGTCTGATTTGTTTCCTTATTCTCCCATGCTTCCCAAATATAGTTCTCATCTCGTAAGCCTTGAATTAAGCGATGGTAACTTGATTTGTCATGATTTGGAGTTTCCCTTTTTAAATCTTTGAAGCATCGTATTATTTCCTTATCCGTATCATAAGGCAAAGGCGATTTTTTTTTTTTGAATTTCGATTTTTTTTTATGATTAATAATCAAGAAGGTGCAGCCATGAACACACAAGCTTTCACTGAAAACAACAAGGAAGAAAATGAAAGCTCAAAAACCCTAGATCCTAAGATAAATCAGAATTTACCTCACTTTGGCTCTGATACCAACTGACGCGGAACCCTATGGCACAAGCCTCAAACCCACACGTACAAGTAGATACGGAATCCAAAGATCTGATAAACTCACCTCCTATGGCACCCCAAACTTAGAGAAGCTGAAACACCAATGATCGAAGGATTTAGATGAGAATCCGACAAACGCTACAACGAATAGTTGATAAGTTAGCCAAGATTCCTGGTGCAATTTGATGAAAGCAAATCCTCACTCTCACTCAAAGCAATACACGCCAAAGGCATGAAAGAAATTCTGAAAAGTTTGATTAAAAGCTCCACACCATTGTTAGAAATTTGCCCTATTGGATCCGTATCAGCTTCAACTCATATGGGACAGATTTGGTGCAATACTTGCAATCATAGGCTTAGGGAGCCTAATCAAACCTATGGGCTAAAACTACACAAAGGGAAGCCTAAAGTGAAGATCAAGTAAGGCTTTTGTGAAGCTTCAGATTTTTTATGATGGGCTTGCTATATTTTTATTATTTAACACTTGTTTTATTTTAGCTTTGTTTGGACTTGTATTCTGGCCATACTTTATATTTTAAGTTTTAGAGTGTTGGGTCATGTTTTGGGCTTATGTTTCAATACTTATGTGTTATTTTAGTGTGTGATTAGGCTTGGGCCTTATGTGTTTAAGTCAGGTCCAAGAAGAGTGTCTTAGGGTTTTATTTGTTTTTCTCCTTACTATATAAGGATAAGAAACAATTGTAAGAGGCAGCTTTTAATCAAACTTTTCAGAATTTCTTTCATGCCTTTGGCGTGTATTGCTTTGAGTGAGAGTGAGGATTTGCTTTCATCAATTGCACCAGGAATCTTGGCTAACTTATCAACTATTCGTTGTGGCGTTTGTCGGATGAGAATCTAAATCCTTCGATCATTGGTGTTTCAGCTTCTCTAAGTTTGGGGTGCCATAGGAGGTGGGTTTATCAAATCTTTGGATTCCGTATCTACTTGTGCGTGTGGGTTTGAGGCTTGTGCCATAGGGTTCCGCGTCAAGACTCTATATGGCAGTAGATTCACATTGCTTCCATCGTCAACCAGGATTTTCCGAACTCGAAAATATTGGATGATAGCTTCGATGACCAAAGCGTCATCATGAGGCATCTGGATGCCGTGGGCGTCCTCCGGAGAGAAGGAGATGGTGGTTGAGGAGTGTTCTATCACCTGCAGAACTTCGCTGCTTCTTCCTTCCCCATCTCGGTTTCTTTTCTTTCCCCTTCTGCTCATCCGGTGATACGGATCCAATAGGGTAAATTTCTAACAATGGTGTTGGGCAAACTTATGTCATTCAAATGGATCTAAATGGAGTTCAAAATCATATTCATATGATCCATATATATTTGGGACATGCTTCAACTCATATGGGACAGATTTGGTGCAACAGTTGCAATCATAGGCTTAGGGAGTCTAATCAAACCTATGGGCTAAAACTACACAAAGGGAAGCCTAAAGTGAAGATCAAGTAAGACTTTTGTGAAGATTCAGCTTTGTTATGATGGGCTTGCTATATTTTTATTATTTAACACTTGTTTTAGTTTAGCTTTGTTTGGGCTTGTTTTCTGGCCATACTTTATCTTTTAAGTTTTAGAGTGTTGGGCCATGTTTTGGCCTTATGTTTTAATACTTATGTGTTATTTTAGTGTGTGATTGGGCTTGTGCCTTATGTGTTTAAGTCAGGTCCAAGAATAGTGTCTTAGGGTTTTATTTGTTTTTCTCCTTACTATATAAGGATAAGAAACAATTGTAAGAGGGAGCTTTTAATCAAACTTTTCAGAATTATTTTCATGCATTTGGCGTGTATTGCTTTGAGTGAGAGTGAGGATTTGCTTTCATCAATTGCACCAGGAATCTTGGCTAACTTATCAACTATTTGTTGTGGCGTTTGTCAGATTCTCATCTAAATCCTTCAATCATTGGTGTTTCAGCTTCTCTAAGTTTGGGGTGCCATAGGAGGTGGGTTTATCAAATCTTTGGATTCCATATCTTCTTGTGCGTGTGGGTTTGAGGCTTGTGCCATAGGGTCCCGCGTCAGTTGGTATGATACGGATCCAATAGGGCAAATTTCTAACAATGGTGTGGAGCAAACTTATGTCATTCAAATGGATCTAAATGGAGTTCAAAATCATATTCATATGATCTATATATATTTGGGGCGTGCTTCAACTCATATGGGACAGATTTGGTGCAACAGTTGCAATCATAGGCTTAGGGAGCCTAATCAAACCTATGGGCTAAAACTACACAAAGGGAAGCCTAAAGTGAAGATCAAGTAAGACTTTTGTGAAGATTCAGCTTTGTTATGATGGGCTTGCTATATTTTTATTATTTAACACTTGTTTTAGTTTAGTTTTGTTTGGGCTTGTATTCTGGCCATACTTTATCTTTTAAGTTTTAGAGTGTTGGGCCATGTTTTGGCCTTATGTTTTAATACTTATGTATTATTTTAGTGTGTGATTGGGCTTGGGCCTTATGTGTTTAAGTCAGGTCCAAGAAGAGTGTTTTAGGGTTTTATTTGTTTTTCTCCTTACTATATAAGGATAAGAAACAATTGTAAGAGGGAGCTTTTAATCAAACTTTTCAGAATTATTTTCATGCATTTGGCGTGTATTGCTTTGAGTGAGAGTGAGGATTTGCTTTCATCAATTGCACCAGGAATCTTGGCTAACTTATCAACTATTTGTTGTGGCGTTTGTCAGATTCTCATCTAAATCCTTCAATCATTGGTGTTTCAGCTTCTCTAAGTTTGGGGTGCCATAGGAGGTGGGTTTATCAAATCTTTGGATTCCATATCTTCTTGTGCGTGTGGGTTTGAGGCTTGTGCCATAGGGTCCCGCGTCAGTTGGTATGATACGGATCCAATAGGGCAAATTTCTAACAATGGTGTGGAGCAAACTTATGTCATTCAAATGGATCTAAATGGAGTTCAAAATCATATTCATATGATCTATATATATTTGGGGCGTGCTTCAACTCATATGGGACAGATTTGGTGCAACAGTTGCAATCATAGGCTTAGGGAGTCTAATCAAACCTATGGGCTAAAACTACACAAAGGGAAGCCTAAAGTGAAGATCAAGTAAGACTTTTGTGAAGATTCAGCTTTGTTATGATGGGCTTGCTATATTTTTATTATTTAACACTTGTTTTAGTTTAGCTTTGTTTGGGCTTGTTTTCTGGCCATACTTTATCTTTTAAGTTTTAGAGTGTTGGGCCATGTTTTGGCCTTATGTTTTAATACTTATGTGTTATTTTAGTGTGTGATTGGGCTTGTGCCTTATGTGTTTAAGTCAGGTCCAAGAATAGTGTCTTAGGGTGATGTAAGCACGACCAACAACACCAAAAATGATGAGCTAGCATTGCCTCAAGGACCAATTACAAGGCTGAGATCCAAGAGGTTGAAGGAAGCACTTCAAGGATTCATGAAGGAATATGTTGAAGCTTTGCAAGTTCATTTTGAAGTTGAAGAACAATCTGGCCATTCCAAGTCAATTAGGCCAAATGTGTCCTTATTGACAATTCAAATTCTGTATTTATAGTGGGTAGTCATTTAGTAGTTGGTAGTTAACCAGTAGTGGGTAGTTATTTGGTAGTGGGTAGTTAAACAGTAGTGGGTGGTTACCTAGTAGTGGATAGTGGCATAGATCATGGGTCTATGCATAGTTGTGGGTAGTGGCAAAGATCATGGGTCCATGTAAAGTAGTGGGAGGTGGCAAAGATCATGGGTCTTAATTTAGGCTATATAAAGCATCCATTTTTCTATTGTAGACAGATTATCAATTATTCAATACAATTGCTTTATGCGATTCTTCTTTGAGAGCTTAAGAGAGATCTTGGTTCTTGACATTGCATCACGAATAAGGTTTGATACTAACTTGTATGTTTCTTATTCTTGCTGCTCTTGAAATCAATCCATTATAAGTGTTCTTAATTGCATGTTAATTAAGGGTGCTTTAGATTGGGGAATTATTTTCTGAATTAAGTTCTTTTTACTAGGGTATGTGTCGTTTCAGTCTCTAATAGGCTGGGGTTCCGCATCAATTGGTATCAGAGCTAGGCTTAGTAATAATTTCTTAACTATCCTTTGCGTCTTTGCATTCAATTTTGTCCATTATTGGCTGAATATATCACTTTGGAAATCTGGTTTGGGATACCTATTAGAGCCGAATACATTGTTTGGTTGTTGTTCAAATCAAATTTTACCCTAAATTCTTGTTTAGGCTGATTTACTATCTTTAGTGATTTGGTTTATGCTTTCTGCCCTAATTCATATGCTGTCATTCTAATACTCTTAGAATAGTATTTCCAGTGTTTTACTTCTGTCCATAAAAAAAAAATCAAAACAAGAAGAAAAAAAAAAGGAAAAAAAAAAGAATTTCTGCCACTTTGGTTCATTTGTTCAAACTTCATCCTGATTGATATCTACTGATATAAATCATATTTCATATACCTTGAACATATTTCTGGGCTTGGAATTCGAAATACATATTTGGGGTAGGTTTAGGACAAATTTGGGTAGTATTTTCACAAAACAGTTGTACTTAATACTTGCTGTTTTAAGTGTCTATTTTGTTTGCTTGCTTTGAATTAATTTTGTTGAGTCAATATTAATATCAGTTAACCTAGGATTGCATGCTTAGGGAAAACTTCGTGTTAAGCACATCCGTCTTGTCAATTTTTGATTCTTAGTTTGTCAATTTGGTGTCTTCCTGTCTGTTGGTTCCTTACATTTAGTTTGACAAATTGCACATTGTTGAACATCTAATTACACTTAGTACACGAAATTTAACTTTTGTGTGCTAAATCAATCTATTTGTTCATTTTGGTCAGTTTGCATCTAGTGTTGTTTCCTATCTTTTCTTCTTAGGTCTTTCCTTGCTTTCCTTATTATTTGAATCATACAAGCTTGGCTTATTGAGTCCTTATTCTGAAGTGCACTTTTGAGATACCAAGTGAGTGCTTGAAAATTAAACACGTGAGTTGAGAGAATTGTGAATTTTTTTCTATAATGTCTGGGCATAATACTGGTGATACTTCTGACCCTACATTTGATCTTAAAGATATATATAAAGCTTTCATGGATAGCTTTCAGAAGCTAAATTCGAGAATGGATAACCTTGAGGACAACCTTAGATCTTCAAAGGGCAAGTCCATTCAGAGGGATGATGATACACACGATCCATCCTATGATGAGGAAAATGAGGCACAATCAGCCCCTGTCCGAGCCAGAAGGTTCAATGATCGTGTACCATATGTAGATAACAGTATGAACTCCATAAAGATGAAGATTCCAAGCTTCAATGGAAAGGCTGATGTTGATGCCTATTTAGAGTGGGAGCGTAAAGTGGAGATGGTTTTTAACTGTCAAAACTATTCCGATGATAAAAAGGTAAAACTTGCTGCCCTTGAGTTTTCAGATTATGCACTAATATGGTGGGATGAGCTTGTGAAATCTAGGAGAAGGAATGGAGAGTTACCCATTGCTAGTTGGGATGAGATGAAGCGAATCATGAGGAAGAAATATGTGCCTACTTATTACCATAGAGATCTCCATCATCAATTGCAAAGATTAACTCAGGGATCAAAGTCTGTTGATGAGTATCATAAGGAGATGGAGTTGCTCCTGATCAAAGCAAACATAGTGGAGGAGGAAGACCAGACTATGGCTCTTTTCTTTGGTGGTCTAAACAAGGAGATTGCTGATGTGGTTGATTTGCAACCATATGTTGATTTGGAAGACTTGGTGAACATTGCAATTAAGGTGGAAAGACAAAGAGGCCGAAATAGATGGGGGAGCAACAGGGCTGCTCAAAACTCCAACAGCAAATGGGGTTCCAAATGGAACACCAAGCCTGATCCTAAAAGGTTTGAAAAGTCTTCAACTCAAAAAGGCATGTTACCTTCCAAAGAAACATCCAACTGTCATGGTAAAAATGAATCAGCCCCTAAATCAAATAGAACTAGAGATATTCAGTGCTTTAAATGTAAAGGGCGTGGGCATTATGCCAATGAGATAGTCTCCGAAAGTGATTCTGATTCTGATGAAGTACCACCTTTAGAAGATTGTTCTGATGTAGAGATAGAAGAGTATCCTGTTCAAGGAGAGTCCTTAGTGATATTGCGTACTTTAAATGTTTCTATTAAAGAAGAGGGACTTGAACAGCGTGAAAACATCTTTCACACTCGTTGTTTGGTTGGTGGTAAAGTCTGTAGCATGATAATAGATTCGGGTAGTCAAGTTAATTGTGCTAGTACTATTTTAGTTGATAAATTAGGACTAGAAACTATTAAACACCCTAATCCTTACAGACTTCAGTGGTTGAATGATAGCGGCGAGGCAAAGGTAACCAAGCAATGTAAAGTGTCATTTTCTATTGGCAAATATGTAGATGAGGTTACTTGTGATATTGTACCCATGCAGGCTGGACACATTTTGTTAGGTAGACCATGGCAATTTGATAGGCGTGTCATTCATGATGGGTATAGTAATAGGTTTTCTTTTACGTTCCTCGGTGTAAAACATATACTTGTACCATTATCTCCTAAAGATGTATATGCAGATCAAGTGAAATTACAACAATCTGCTAAATTGGGTAAGGGAGGTGAGACAAGTAAAAAGAATGAGGGAAAAGAGGCCAGTAGTAAAATGAAAGTTTCGAATGGCCCAAAGGAGAGTGACTGCACGGGAAAGGATAAAAATGAGAGATGTGCAGGAGAGAAAACGTTAGTGAGTGTGGAGGTAAAAGGAGAGCTGAGTGAGAAGAGTGAAGAATTCAGCAAGTCTTCCTTTTATTGTAAAGAGAGAGAGCTGAAGAAAGCATACTTAGGGAAGAGAGCTTTGATTATAGTGCGTTTTAGTTCCAATTTTATGATTGAGACTAACCCTACTGTTGAATTGCCTAGTTCTTTTTCTAAGTTATTGCAGGAGTTTGCGGATGTATTTCCTGAGGAGGTGCCATCTGGGTTGCCACCCATTAGGGGAATAGAACATCAAATCGATTTTGTTCCTGGAGCTCAGATTCCAAACCGTCCAGCTTACCGTAGCAATCCTGAGGAGACGAAGGAATTGCAAAAGCAAGTTGATGAGTTGCTAGCTAAGGGACATATCAGGGAGAGCCTTAGTCCATGCGCAGTACCTGTTTTGTTGGTTCCAAAGAAAGATGGAACAATGCGCATGTGTGTTGATTGTCGTGCGATCAACAAAATCACTGTAAAGTATCGCCATCCTATTCCTAGATTAGATGATATGCTTGAAGAATTATGTGGTGCTGTTTTCTTTACAAAAATTGATTTGAAAAGCGGTTATCATCAAATTAGGATGAAGTTAGGTGATGAGTGGAAAACTGCCTTTAAGACAAAATATGGTTTATATGAATGGTTAGTCATGCCTTTTGGCTTAACTAATGCACCTAGCACATTTATGAGATTGATGAACCATGTTTTGCGTGATTACCTAGGTAAGTTTGTGGTTGTGTATTTTGATGATATATTGATTTATAGCCGAAACATGGATGACCACATTAGGCATGTTGAACTTGTTTTACAGAAGTTGCGTGAACATGAACTGTATGCTAATCTTAAGAAATGCACATTTTGTACTGATAGTGTCATATTCCTAGGATTTATTATTAGTTCACGTGGAGTTGAGGTAGATACTGAAAAGGTTAAGGCTATCCAAGAATGGCCTACACCTAAGAATGCTAATGAGGTGAGATCCTTTCATGGATTGGCAAGCTTCTATAGGAGGTTTGTTAGAGATTTCAGCACTATTGCTGCACCTCTAAATGAGATTATTAAAAAGGCTGTTGGGTTTAAGTGGGGTAAAGAACAGGAACTTGCATTTAACACATTGAAAGAAAAACTTACTACCGCTCCTGTTTTAAGGTTACCTGATTTTTCTAAAACCTTTGAAATTGAATGTGATGCTTCTGGGATTGGTATTGGTGCTGTTCTTATGCAGGAAGGCCGACCCATAGCATATTTTAGTGAGAAGTTAGGTGGCGCACAATTGAACTATTCCACCTATGACAAAGAGTTCTATGCACTGATTAGGGCTCTTGAAGTTTGGGAACACTACTTGCTGCCTAATGAGTTTGTGATTCATACCGACCATCAGTCTCTCAAACACTTAAAGGGACAAGGGAAGTTGAACAAGCGGCATGGTAAGTGGGTTGAATATCTCGAAATCTTTCCTTATGTGATTAAATACAAGCAAGGTAAAGAGAATGTGATTGCCGATGCATTATCTAGACGTTATGCATTGACTTCCATGCTTAGTTCTAAGTTGTTAGGATTTGAGCATTTGAAAGATATGTATGAGAATGATACTGATTTTTCTGATGTATTTAAGGCATGTGAACATGGGGCATTTAAAACGTTTTATTTGCATGATGGGTTTCTTTTTAGGGGGAAACAAATATGCATACCTAATTGTTCAGTGCGTGAGTTGCTTGTTAGAGAATCACATTCAGGAGGATTAATGGGACATTTTGGTGTGCAAAAGACTTTAGACATGTTGAATGAACACTTTTATTGGCCTAACATGCGAAAATATGTAGAGAAAATTTGTGCTCAATGCTTTGCATGTAAACAGGCTAAATCTAAGTCCTTGCCACATGGGTTGTATACTCCTTTGCCTGTACCTACTGAACCTTGGACTGATATATCTATGGATTTTGTGATAGGTTTACCTAGGACAAAAAGAGGTAGAGATTCAGTGTTTGTTGTTGTAGATCGCTTTAGCAAGATGGCACATTTTATTCCATGTCATAAAACTGATGATGCAACGAACATAGCTGATTTGTTTTTCAGGGAAGTAGTCCGTTTGCATGGTATACCTAGGACTATTGTTTCTGATAGAGATTCTAAGTTCCTTAGTCATTTCTGGCGTGTTTTGTGGGGAAAATTGGGTACTAAACTTTTATTTTCTACTACTTGTCATCCACAAACAGATGGCCAAACTGAAGTTGTTAATAGGACTTTAGGAACTATGCTTCGTGCTATTGTGGGTAGGAACTTGAAAACTTGGGAAGAATGTTTGCCATATGTTGAATTTGCTTATAATCGAGCAGTCCATTCTTCTACTGGTTATTCACCTTTTGAGGTTGTGTATGGTTTTAATCCATTAACTGTACTAGATTTAATGCCTTTACCTTTGAACGAGTTGTCTAATTTAGATGGAAAAGCGAAGGCTGAAATGGTTAAATCAATAGACGTGAAAGCGCGTGAGCATATTGAGAAGCGTAACAGCATATATGAGAAACAGGCCAATAAGGGTCGCAAGAAAGTTGTATTCAAACCAGGTGATTGGGTTTGGATCCATATGCGAAAGGAAAGGTTTCCAACTCAAAGGAAATCAAAACTCGATGCACGAGGGGATGGACCATATCAAGTGCTGAAACGGATCAATGACAATGCATACATAATTGATCTGCCAGGTGAGTTTGGTGTAAGTGCTACCTTTAATGTTTCTGATTTGTCTCCTTTTGATTTTGGTACAGATTCGAGGACGAATCCTTTTCAAGAGGGAGGGGATGATGTAAGCACGACCAACAACACCAAAAATGATGAGCTAGCATTGCCTCAAGGACCAATTACAACGCTGAGATCCAAGAGGTTGAAGGAAGCACTTCAAGGATTCATGAAGGAATATGTTGAAGCTTTGCAAGTTCATTTTGAAGTTGAAGAACAATCTGGCCATTCCAAGTCAATTAGGCCAAATGTGTCCTTATTGACAATTCAAATTCTGTATTTATAGTGGGTAGTCATTTAGTAGTTGGTAGTTAACCAGTAGTGGGTAGTTATTTGGTAGTGGGTAGTTAAACAGTAGTGGGTGGTTACCTAGTAGTGGATAGTGGCATAGATCATGGGTCCATGCATAGTTGTGGGTAGTGGCAAAGATCATGGGTCCATGTAAAGTAGTGGGAGGTGGCAAAGATCATGGGTCTTAATTTAGGCTATATAAAGCATCCATTTTTCTATTGTAGACAGATTATCAATTATTCAATACAATTGCTTTATGCGATTCTTCTTTGAGAGCTTAAGAGAGATCTTGGTTCTTGACATTGCATCACGAATAAGGTTTGATACTAACTTGTATGTTTCTTATTCTTGCTGCTCTTGAAATCAATCCATTATAAGTGTTCTTAATTGCATGTTAATTAAGGGTGCTTTAGATTGGGGAATTATTTTCTGAATTAAGTTCTTTTTACTAGGGTATGTGTCGTTTCAGTCTCTAATAGGCTGGGGTTCCGCATCATAGGGTTTTATTTGTTTTTCTCCTTACTATATAAGGATAAGAAACAATTGTAAGAGGGAGCTTTTAATCAAACTTTTCAGAATTATTTTAATGCATTTGGCGTGTATTGCTTTGTGTGAGAGTGAGGATTTGCTTTAATCAATTGCACCAGGAATCTTGGCTAACTTATCAACTATTTGTTGTGGCGTTTGTCAGATTCTCATCTAAATCCTTCAATCATTGGTGTTTCAGCTTCTCTAAGTTTGGGGTGCCATAGGAGGTGGGTTTATCAAATCTTTGGATTCCATATCTTCTTGTGCGTGTGGGTTTGAGGCTTGTGCCATAGGGTCCCGCGTCAGTTGGTATGATACGGATCCAATAGGGCAAATTTCTAACAATGGTGTGGAGCAAACTTATGTCATTCAAATGGATCTAAATGGAGTTCAAAATCATATTCATATGATCTATATATATTTGGGGCGTGCCTCAACTCATATGGGACAGATTTGGTGCAACAGTTGCAATCATAGGCTTAGGGAGCCTAATCAAACCTATGGGCTAAAACTACACAAAGGGAAGCCTAAAGTGAAGATCAAGTAAGACTTTTGTGAAGATTCAGCTTTGTTATGATGGGCTTGCTATATTTTTATTATTTAACACTTGTTTTAGTTTAGTTTTGTTTGGGCTTGTATTCTGGCCATACTTTATCTTTTAAGTTTTAGAGTGTTGGGCCATGTTTTGGCCTTATGTTTTAATACTTATGTATTATTTTAGTGTGTGATTGGGCTTGGGCCTTATGTGTTTAAGTCAGGTCCAAGAAGAGTGTTTTAGGGTTTTATTTGTTTTTCTCCTTACTATATAAGGATAAGAAACAATTGTAAGAGGGAGCTTTTAATCAAACTTTTCAGAATTATTTTCATGCATTTGGCGTGTATTGCTTTGAGTGAGAGTGAGGATTTGCTTTCATCAATTGCACCAGGAATCTTGGCTAACTTATCAACTATTTGTTGTGGCGTTTGTCAGATTCTCATCTAAATCCTTCAATCATTGGTGTTTCAGCTTCTCTAAGTTTGGGGTGCCATAGGAGGTGGGTTTATCAAATCTTTGGATTCCATATCTTCTTGTGCGTGTGGATTTGAGGCTTGTGCCATAGGGTTCCGCGTCAGTTGGTATCAGAGCTAAAGTGAGGTAAATTCTTATTTATCTCAGGATCTAGAGTTATTTTTTTGAGTTTTCTTTTCTTCGTTATTGATTTCGGTGAAAGCTTTTGTATTCATGGCTGCACCTTCTTGATAAATTATCACATAATCTCTTTTGGAAGAAAATTCGAAATCCAAAAAAAAAAAAAACGAAAAAAAAAATTTGCATTTGCCTTATTTACCTTGATCTGGCCGAAATTGTGATATGCTTCCTTTTTCATCCATATTTCCTTACCTATCTCAATTGATTGCTGTAGTTTATGGAAATCAATTTTAAATTTTGAATTGGGTTGAATCCAGATTAGGAGACAAAAGAAATCTGTCTATTTCTTAAGGTGCACATTTAAGGCAACTGCATCTAAATTGATTTGATATCAAATCCATCTTTTAACACCATAATTTTCGTCCATGTTTCTGATCTGAGAGAAATTTACATTTTTCTTTTCTGATTCTATTTCTGGGGTTTTGATACTTTCCTTTTTGTGTAGATTTAAGTAGATCCATATTTAATTTGCGTTGAAGTGAATTAAATGCAATATTTTTGTCCAGGTTCGTTTTTATTTGATTTCTATGTTTCTTTTTTGGTTTAAGCTTGCTTTTGCTTCCTTTACATTGCTGGAGTATTGTTTGCTTGTGTCTATACTCTAGGTGATATTTTTCAAGTAGCACAAAACCTAGTTCATATGTTACTTTCCAAATTGTCAGTGTCTTCTTTCTAGTTTTTGCACGCTTCCTTCTTTCTTTAGGATTTCTTCTTTGTTTCATTAAACGCACCTTGTAGTTAGTTGGTCGATATTAGTTTTCTGAAGTGCAATTGAAGAATCAGCAAAAGAATGGTAAGAGTGCAAACACTTGAGTATTTCTTTTAACACAATATTTGCTAGCTCTTTTTGTTCTTTGTTGATTTAAGGTAGGATGAGTAAAGACAAGAATGTGGTACATCGTACTGATGGAAGTGAATCGAATATGGGTAACGATTATAAGCTCTTTAAGAAGTCAGTTAGTGGTGAGTTACAAAGGCTCAATAAGACTCTTGAGAGGTTGACTGAAACTATGGAGAGTTTGAATGTTCCACAAGCTTCCACTTCTACAAGAATACCTCAAAAAACTCCTAATTGCAATAATGACTGTGATGATTCGGATGTGTTGGTTAATAATGTGTTGCTTGCTGCACATTGTGAGATGCTTGTTGCTAGGCGTGCTCTGAATATGCAAGTTAAGGAAGAAAGCCTAGAACAACGGGAAAACATATTTCACACTAGGTGTTTGGTTAATGAAAAAGTGTGTACTCTCATTATTGATGGAGGTAGTTGCACAAATGTGGCTAGTGTGTGTATGGTGGAAAAATTGGGCTTGACTTCTATTAAACACCCTAAGCCATATAGATTGCAATGGTTGAATGATTGTGGTGAGGTTAGGGTTACACGCCAGGTGGTTATACCATTTTCTATTGGTAGGTACAAGGATGAGATCTTGTGTGATGTGGTACCTATGCAGGCAAGCCATATGTTGTTGGGTAGACCGTGGCAACATGATAGAAAGGTGCAACATGATGGGTTCAATAACAAGTACTCCTTCACTCATGAAGGACAGAAGCTTATACTCGCTCCTTTATCACCTCAAGAGATATATGTTGATCAAATAAAGATGCTGCAGAGGGAGAGGGAGGCTTCGGCCTTGGCCACAAAGGGGAGTGAGAGCTTGAATTCTGCGGAAAAGATGAGAGAAAAGAGTGAGTTTGAGGGTAAAGAGGCTGGAAAAGAATCAAGACTAGTTCAAGAAGGGAAGGTGGAGAAAGAAACGGAGAAAGAAGAGGCTAAAGTTCCAATCTCAACTTCCATAGAGATTGAAATTGAAGAGGAAGTTGTAATGCATGAATCTAATGTAGTTGTTGTTGAGAATTCCATCAATGAACTTATAGAAGAGGTTGTGAATGATGAGGGACATGGGAAGCGCGTGATTGATAAGGTGGAGGAGGCGAATGAGACTGTTTTGGAAGTTGTAGAGGAGAATGGGTCACATCCACTGGATCTTTCTATGACTACTATTTTTATGCCTAGTTCATTTGTTCTTGATGTGGAGGTTGTTGATGAAAAGATTCATGACAAAAGTTTTATCCTATTTCCACCTATTCAAAAGGACGTCTTTGAAGATACATGGGTTCCTAAAGCTTCTCTTTTTGACAGAAATATCAGCAAGATTCGAGGACGAATCTTTTCTAAAGAAGGAGAGAATGATACGGATCCAATAGGGCAAATTTCTAACAATGGTGTGGAGCAAACTTATGTCATTCAAATGGATCTAAATGGAGTTCAAAATCATATTCATATGATCCATATATATTTGGGGCGTGCTTCAACTCAAATGGGACAGATTTGGTGCAACAGTTGCAATCATAGGCTTAGGGAGCCTAATCAAACCTATGGGCTAAAACTACACAAAGGGAAGCCTAAAGTGAATATCAAGTAAAACTTTTGTGAAGATTCAGCTTTGTTATGATGGGCTTGCTATATTTTTATTATTTAACACTTGTTTTAGTTTAGCTTTGTTTGGGCTTGTATTCTGGCCATACTTTATCTTTTAAGTTTTAGAGTGTTGGGCCATGTTTTGGCCTTATGTTTTAATACTTATGTGTTATTTTAGTGTGTGATTGGGCTTGTGCCTTATGTGTTTAAGTCAGGTCCAAGAAGAGTGTCTTAGGGTTTTATTTGTTTTTCTCCTTACTATATATGGATAAGAAACAATTGTAAGAGGGAGCTTTTAATCAAACTTTTCAGAATTTCTTTCATGCCTTTGGCGTGTATTGCTTTGAGTGAGAGTGAGGATTTGCTTTCATCAATTGCGCTAGGAATCTTGGCTAACTTATCAGCTATTCGTTGTGGCGTTTGTCGGATTCTCATCTAAATCCTTCGATCATTGGTGTTTCAGCTTCTCTAAGTTTGGGGTGCCATAGGAGGTGGGTTTATCAAATCTTTGGATTCCGTATCTACTTGTGCGTGTGGGTTTGAGGCTTGTGCCATAGGGTTCCGCGTCATCCGGCCTCCGGTCCCATCGACAATCATATTGATTGTTTCGCTGGAACCATCATTCACTAGTCCTGCCCCTGATCTACGTGGCCTCTCCACTGCAAGGTTTGGTGGAGGCCTCCCCCCTTCCGGTTTTTTTACGAAGTTTTGAAGATGCCCTCTTTTTATCAGCCTTTCAATTTCGCTGATCAGCTGGTAGCAATTATTGGTGTCATAGCCATGCGTGCGGTGGTACTGACAGTACTTGTCAGGATCTCTCTGACTTGCTTCGGCTTTCATGGGTTTGGGCCATTGGAGATACTCCTTGTCTTGGACTACCATGAGCACTTCGGCTCGAGAGGCATTGAGAGGAGCAAGAGTTTCAAGGACCCGAGTTGGAAATGGTCTTTGCTCCCTCCGGTCCTAGGGCTGTGTGTATGCCTCGAGTTTTTTATTTTGCCTTCTTTCATGTCTTTCCGACCTCCTTTCCTCTGGGGTTTTTCCTCTATCCACTGCCTCCTTCGCGAATCTGCTCGTCGTCAAGGCATCATCTTGCCTTATGTATTTTTCTGCCCTCTTCATCAGCTCCACCAGCGATGCGGGGGGCTTCCTGCACAATGAGCTGAAGAACTAGGGGGAGGTAGTTCCTTTCTGCATGGCTTCTATCGCCCTGCTTTCATCTAGTTCGGGGATCTGAAGGGCCTCCGTGTTGAAACGGGCTTCATATTCTCACAAGGACTCGTTCCTCCTCTGTCTCACTATCTCCAAGTAACTGGTTTTTTTGTCAGCCGATACCCCTGATGCTCTCGGCTTCCAAACTATTGAACCAGGCTCTTGCATTTAGCACATTTGGAAGAACAGAAACCTCAAGGTTTTTTAGGATAAAGAGATGCATTACTCAGAAGTCATCCAAGTTGCTATCAAATCTTAATATGAATTCTCATGTAACCATGCTCCCCCAATTGTGACTACATCCAGAGCACAATCTGCTCAGAAGGGCTGGATAAAATTAATTTTGATACTGCTACGAACAGAAGGCAAGAATAGGGCACTTATACTGTAGTTGCTAAATCTCATCACAATGCTTTAATAGGCTGGAGTTGCAGATTTGCTTTACTCAAAGTGATGAACTGTGTTGGGTGAGCTTTCTTTCCATGACCCCATTGATGTGATAACTCTTTAAACCTATGTTGAATCGATTGCAATGAGATGTATTCATGTTTGGGAATTGCTTTTGAATTGAATCTTTGAGCTTGCCATGGTGAAAAATATATTAATGACACTCATTTGAGAGAATGAATTGATGGATGTGTGAATAAACTTGACATGACTTGTTTTAACAATTGGTGTTGATTTGTCCAAATCATTGAGAAAAAGAAAAAGGCAATTCAGCAAAGGCAAGACTTCAAAAGCACAATGAAAAACTGTTCCAATAGTCAAAAGACTATAAACAGAGCTAGTAGCCACTTGAATAGGTGACCAACTGAGTAACTGGGGGTTGATATCACCAATATGTACCTTCACGTCAAAAGGTTGGTGACTTTTTCAAGCAAGATTAAAGTGCAAAAGGCTGAATAAAATGCTTCAAGGTAAGGGCAAGTCACTCTGAAAGCTAGAATATGTCTTAATTGAACAAGAACTTGCATGTATGATCTCTTTCTTGAGTAAAACAGATCCTAGCCATGGTAAGTAAAGAGAAACAAGGAAAGAAGTAAGTAACCTTGATGCATACATTATTCATTGCAATGATTCAAAATAGGGGTCTAGAGTAAGAGCTTAAGTGGAAATTAAGGATCAAAGCAAGGGAGCTTGTTTGACTGTGTTTGTTTGCTTGAGGACAAGCAAAAGGCTAGGTGTGGGGGTATTTGACAGAGCATATTTTAGGCCATGATCTTAATGATGTTTATTTGCACCTTTTCTGCCTAATTTTGTGGTTTTGTTCATGTTTTGCAGAAACTAGGTGTGAAAAGACAATCTGGAGAAAATACTCTTAAAACGGCCAAAAAGTGCCAAATATGGAAAGTTCCAAATAAGGAAAGTTTTTATTTATGGAAAGTTTTAAATAAGGAAAGAGTCAGATGAGTAAAGCATAGTTGGCACACTGTTTGAAATTCAAACTGCAGAGATCTCTTGCCCTTTTTTCAGAATGTGAAGCCAAACAAGGAAAGTCTCAGAAAAGGAAAGCGCAATCAACATAATACTTTGCAGATCCTTCTTTCCTGGTATGAGAAGTCAAATATAAAAGGTAACAGATAAGGAAAGTGCAGCCAGCAGATCGTTCGAAATTCGAATCGCAAATCTTTCTTTCCTTGTTTAAAGATATGCAGACACCTCAGCAGATACTCCTATTTAGGAAGCAAGATCTCAAGATGTACTTGGCCTTTATTCAGTCCAGATTCATAATTCAAAAGAGGCTCCACCTAAATAAGAAATCTGGACAACGCATACTTCCTATTCAGAAGCATCCGCGCGCCTACCTCTTCTGCAGAGCACTGTCCGCGCGCCTTCCTTCCTCTTCAAGAGTGCCGCGCGTTCCACCTTCCATCTGAAGACTTGGGCACGTCTCCTTCCTCTATTGGCAGCCTAGGATCACTCTTCCTTCCTTTTCAAGCACAAGGTTCCTTTCCTATTCTGAAAGCCAACCGCGTGCACATACCTTCTGAAGAGCTTGCAATCCGATTCTTTCCTCTTCTGCAACAACTTGGGCAGCAAGTTGAACATGGGCAGCACCTTGGGCAGCCTCAACACTAATTAAGAATCAAGGGAGACCTAGGGCAGCATCAAAAGTCTATAAAAGGACCTCCTAAGTGGCAGCCACGAGTTGGCTTTCTTTCCCCCTTCTCCTAGGCATTCTTCTTCTTCTTCTTCTTTTATTCTTCTTCTTTTGTTTTATTTTCTGTTTTGTTTCAGCCATGAGAGGCTGAAACCTTTTATTCTAGTTGAAAAACAAGTGAAGCTTTAGTTGTTTTTATGGATTGAGAGACTTGGACTACATTGTTAATCTTTTGTTATTCAATATTCATGTAATCTTGCACTTAATTATGTTATTGCTTTGTTGTTTGGATCTACATTGATTCTTGATTGCAAGGTAATTGATATTTGTTAGTTTGGATAATTTTAAGTCCGTAATTGCTTGGATTGTTCAAACATGAGAACACTTGATGTAAAGCCAAAGGTATTGCATAATCTAGTGTTGTCACCATGCTTGTGGGTAACTAGAATTGGTTTTCTCATATCTTGATGCAATTGACAATTGTTAGTAAGCCTAAGGCTCAAGGACGTTCCTTGCAATTTGTTGATTAGTAATTAATTAGAGGACTCTCTCTAATTGGTTAATAATAAAGGAGAAGTATGGTTGTGAGAAGCGTCTTCAATCACCATGACCAATTTATTGAATCAAGCAAAAGAACATAAGTGTCAATGATCAATCCCATCAACTAAAGTGGATCTAATTCTTCAACTAGAGCTTTTCTTCTTATTGTTTTCTCTTTATTTTTATTATTATTTGCTTTATTTATTTGCTTTCATCATTAGATTAATCAAATCAATCTCAAAACCCCCTTTTTACTTTCTTTGCACTTTGCTTTTATTTTATTTTTAGATTGTTTTCTTGGTCTTGATAAGGAAAATAGGTAAGTATCAATTCCCTGTGGATTCGATCCTTTCACCACTGTCTACAGTATTTATATTGTTGATAACTAAATTGATTATTTTTTACCGGCTTCGACAACCATTCTGTCAAAAATTGTCAAAAATAATCAAATCAGTTATCAACAATATAAATACTGTAGACAGTGGTGAAAGGATCGTATCCACATGGAATTGATACTTATTTACCTTCCTTGAGAAGACCAAATGATTGAGCAGAAAACAAAGTGAAAGTAAAGTGCAAGTAAAGTAAAAAAGGGGGGTTTGTAGTTGATTTGATTATACTAATAAAAAGAGCAATTAGATGAAAGGGAATGGTAATTTAAGGATAAACAATAATGGTAAAAACTCTAGTTGAAGATTCGGATTCACTTTGGTTGATGGGATTGATCATTGACTCATACGTTCTTTTGCTTGATTATTTTAGTGTGTGATTGGGCTTGGGCCTTATGTGTTTAAGTCAGGTCCAAGAAGAGTGTCTAAGGGTTTTATTTATTTTTCTTCTTACTATATAAGGATAAGAAACAATTGTAAGAGGCAGCTTTTAATCAAAATTTCAGAATTGTTCTCATGCCTTTGGCGTGTATTGCTTTGAGTGAGAGTGAGGATTTGCTTTCATCAAGTGCACCAGGAATCTTGGCTTACTTATCAACTATTCGTTGTGGTGTTTGTCAGATTCTCATCTAAATCCTTCGATCATTGGTGTTTCAGCTTCTCTAAGTATGGGGTGCCATAGGAGGTGGGTTTATCAAATCTTTGGATTCCATATCTACTTGTGCGTGTGGGTTTGAGGCCTTTATATTGCTGGAGTATTGTTTGCTTGTGTCTATACTCTAGGTGATATTTTTCATGTAGCACAAAACCTAGTTCATGTGTTACTTTCTAAATTGTCAGTTTGTTCTTTCTAGTTTTTGCGCGCTTCCTTCTTTCTTTAGAATTTCTTCTTTATTTCATTAAACGCGCCTTGTGGTTGGTTGGTTGACCTTAGTTTCTGAAGTGCAATTGAAGAATCAGCAAAAGAATGGTAAGAGTGCAAACACTTGAGTATTTCTTTCACACAATATTTGCTAGTTCTTTTTGTTCTTTGTTGATTTAAGGTAGGATGAGTAAAGACAAGAATGTGGTGGTTCGTACTGATGGAAGTGAATCGAATATGGGTAACGATTATAAGCTCTTTAAGAAGTCAGTCAGTGGTGAGTTACAAAGGCTCAATAAGACTCTTGAGAGGTTGACTGAAACTATGGAGAGTTTAAATGTCTCACAAGCTTCCACTTCTACAAAAATACCTCAAAAAACTCCTATTTGCAATAATGACTGTGATGATTCGGATGTGTTGGTTAATAATGTGTTGCTTGCTGCACATTGTGAGATGCTTGTTGCTAGGCATGCTCTGAATATGCAGGTTAAGAAAGAAAGCCTAGAACAACGGGAAAACATATTTCACACTAGGTGTTTGGTTAATGGAAAAGTGTGTACTCTCATTATTGATGGAGGTAGTTGCACAAATGTGGCTAGTGTGTATATGGTGGAGAAATTGGGCTTTGCTTCTATTGAACACCCTAAGCCATACAGATTGCAATGGTTGAATGATTGTGGTGAGGTTAGAGTTACACGCCAGGTGGTTATACCATTTTCTATTGGTAGGTACAAGGATGAGATCTTGTGTGATGTGGTACCTATGCAGGCAAGCCATATGTTGTTGGGTAGACCGTGGCAACATGATAGAAAGGTGCAACATGATGGGTTTAATAACAAGTACTCCTTCACTCATGAAGGACAGAAGCTTATACTCGCTCCTTTATCACCTCAAGAGGTATATGTTGATCAAATAAAGATGCTGGAGAGGGAGAGGGAGGGTTCGGCCTTGGCCACAAAGGGGAGTGAGAGCTTGAATTCTGCGGAAAAGATGAGAGAAAAGAGTGAGTGATATGGATTCAATAGGGCAAAGTTCTAACAATGGTGTGGAGCAAACTTATGTCATTCAAATGGATCTACAAGGAGTTCAAAATCATATTCATATGATCCATTTATATTTGGGGCGTGCTTCAACTCACATGGGACAGATTTGGTGCAACACTTGCAATCATAGGCTGAGGGAGTCTAATCAAACCTATGGACTAAAACTACATAAAGGAAAGCCTAAAGTGAAGATCAAGCAAGGTTTTTGTGAAGATTCAACTTTGTTATGATGGGCTTGCTAGTTTTATTATTTAAACACTTGTTTTATTTTAGTTTTGTTTGGGCTTGTATTCTGGCCATATTTTTATCTTTTAAGTTTTAGAGTGTTGGGCCATGTTGTGGGCTTATATTTTAATACTTATGTGTTATTTTAGTGTGTGATTGGGCTTGGGCCTTAGGTGTTTAAGTCAGACCCAAGAAGAGTGTTTAGGGTTTTATTTGTTTTTCTCCTTACTATATAAGGAGAAGAAACAATTGTAAGAGGCAGCTTTGAAATCAAATTATCAGAATTATTTTCATGCCTTTGGCGTGTATTGCTTTGAGTGAGAGTGAGGATTTGCTTTCATCAATTGCACCAGGAATCTTGGCTAACTTATCAACTATTCGTTGTGGCGTTTGTCGGATTCTCATCTAAATCCTTCGATCATTGGTGTTTCAGCTTCTCTAAGTTTGGGGTGCCATAGGAGGTGGGTTTATCAGATCTTTGGATTCCGTCATCTACTTGTGCGTGTGGGTTTGAGGCTTGTGCCATAGGGTTCCGCGTCAGTTGGTATCAGAGCCAAAGTGAGGTAAATTCTGATTTATCTTAGGATCTAGGGTTTTTGAGTTTTCCTTTTTTCTTCCTTGTTGATTTCAGTGAAAGCTTGTGTATTCATGGCTGCACCTTCTTGATAAATTATCACATAACCTGTTTTGGAAGAAAAATTCAAAATCCAAAAAAAAAAAAAAAAAAAAAAAAAGAAACGAAAATCAGAAAGAAAAAGAAAAAGAATTGCCTTTGCCATAGTTATCTTGATCTGGCCGAAATTGTGATCTCCTTCCTTTTTCATCTATATGTCCTTACCTATCTCAATTGATTGCTGTAGTTTATGGGAATCAATTTTAAATTTTGAATTTTGATTTGGGTTGAATCCAGATTAGGAGACAAAAGCAATCTGCCTATTGAATTTTTTTCCTGTTTCTATTTGTGGGTCTTGATACTTTCCTTTTTGGGTAGATTTAAATAGATCCATATTTAATTTACTTTGAGGTGAATTAAATTCAATTTTTTTCCAGATTCGTTTTTATTTGAATTCTAAGTTTCCTTTTTTGGTTTAAGCTTGCTTTTACTTCCTTGACATTGCTGGAGTATTGTTTGCTTGTGTCTATACTCTAGGTAATATTTTTCAAGTAGCACAAAACCTAGTTCATGTGTTACTTTCCAAATTGTCAGTGTCTTCTTTCTAGTTTTTGCGCGCTTCGTTCTTTCTTTAGGTTTTCTTTTTTGTTTCATTAAACGCACCTTGTGGTTAGTTGGTTGACCTTAGTTTCTGAAGTGCAATTGAAGAATCAGCAAAAGAGTGGTAAGTGTGCAAACACTTGAGTCTTTCTTTTCTAACACAATATTTGCTAGTTCTCTTTGTTCTTTGTTGATTTAAGGTAGGATGAATAAAGATCAGAATGTCTCACCAGCGTCCACTTCTACGAGAATACCTCAAAGAACTCATAATTGCAATAATGACTGTGATAATTCGGATGTGTTTGTTAATAATGTGTTGCTTGCTGCACATTGTGAGATGCTTGTTGCTAGGCGTTGTCTGAATATGCAGGTTAAGGAAGAAAGCCTGAAACAGCGGGAAAACATATTTCACACTAGGTGTTTGGTTAATGGAAAAGTGTGTACTGTCATTATTGATGGAGGTAGTTGTGCAAATGTGGCTAGTGTGTATATGGTGGAGAAATTGGGCTTGGCTTCTATTAAACACCCTAAGCCATACAGATTGCAATGGTTGAACGACTGTGGTGAGGTCAGAGTTACACGCCAGGTGGTTATACCATTTTCTATTGGTAGGTATAAGGATGAGATCTTGTGCGATGTGGTACCTATGCAGGCAAGCCATATATTGTTGGGTAGGCCGTGGCAATATGATAGAAAGGTGCAACATGATGGGCTCAATAACAAGTACTCCTTCACTCATGAAGGACAGAAGCTTATACTCGCTCCTTTATCACCTCAAGAGGTATATGCCGATCACATAAAAATGCTGGAGAGGGAGAGGGAGGCTTCGGACTTGGCTACAAAGGAGAGTGAGAGCTTGAGTTCTGTGGAAAAAATGGGAGAAAAGAGTGAGTTTGAGGGTAACGAGGCTGGAAAAGAATCAAGACTAGTTCAAGGAGGGAAGATGGAGAAAGAAAAGGAGAAAGAAGAGGCTCAAGTTCCAATGTCAACTTCCATAGAGATTGAAATTGAAGAGGAAGTTGTAACGCATGCATCTAATGTAGTTGTTCTTGAAAATTCCATTAATGAGCTTATAGAAAAGGTTGTGAATGATGGTGGACATGGGGAGCACATGATTGATGAGGTGGAGGAGGTGAATAAGACTGTTTTGGAAGTTATAGAGGAGAATGGGTCACATCCACATGATCTTTCTATGACTAATATTTTTATGTCTAGTTCATTTTTTCTTGATGTGCAGGTTGTTGATGAAAACATCCATGATGAAAGTTTTATACCATTTCCACCTATTCAAAAGGAGGTCTTTGAAGATACATGGGTTCCTAAAGCTTCCGTTTTTGACATAAATATCAGCAAGATTCGAGGACGAATCTTTTCTAAAGAAGGAGAGAATGATATGGATTCAATAGGGCAAAGTTCTAACAATGGTGTGGAGCAAACTTATGTCATTCAAATGGATCTACAAGGAGTTCAAAATCATATTCATATGATCCATTTATATTTGGGGCGTGCTTCAACTCACATGGGACAGATTTGGTGCAACACTTGCAATCATAGGCTGAGGGAGTCTAATCAAACCTATGGACTAAAACTACATAAAGGAAAGCCTAAAGTGAAGATCAAGCAAGGTTTTTGTGAAGATTCAACTTTGTTATGATGGGCTTGCTAGTTTTATTATTTAAACACTTGTTTTATTTTAGTTTTGTTTGGGCTTGTATTCTGGCCATATTGTTATCTTTTAAGTTTTAGAGTGTTGGGCCATGTTGTGGGCTTATATTTTAATACTTATGTGTTATTTTAGTGTGTGATTGGGCTTGGGCCTTAGGTGTTTAAGTCAGACCCAAGAAGAGTGTTTAGGGTTTTATTTGTTTTTCTCCTTACTATATAAGGAGAAAAAACAACTGTAAGAGGCAGCTTTGAAATCAAATTATCAGAATTATTTTCATGCCTTTGGCGTGTATTGCTTTGAGTGAGAGTGAGGATTTGCTTTCATCAATTGCACCAGGAATCTTGGCTAACTTATCAACTATTCGTTGTGGCGTTTGTCGGATTCTCATCTAAATCCTTCGATCATTGGTGTTTCAGCTTCTCTAAGTTTGGGGTGCCATAGGAGGTGGGTTTATCAGATCTTTGGATTCCGTATCTACTTGTGCGTGTGAGTTTGAGGCTTGTGCCATAGGGTTCCGCGTCAGTGAGTTTGAGGGTAAAGAGGCAGGGAAAGAATCAAGACTAGTTCAAGGAGGGAAGGTGGAGAAAGAAAAGGAGAAAGAAGAGGCTAAAGTTCCAATCTCAACTTCCATAGAGATTGAAATTGAATAGGAAGTTGTAATGCATGAATCTAATGTAGTTGTTGTTGAGAATTCCATCAATGAACTTATAGAAGAGGTTGTGAATGATGAGGGACATGGGGAGCACATGATTGATGAGGTGGAGGAGGTGAATGAGACTGTTTTGGAAGTTGTAGAGGAGAATGGGTCACATCCACAAGATCTTTCTATGACTAATATTTTTATGCCTTGTTCATTTGTTCTTGATGTGCAGGTTGTTGATGAAAACATTCATAACGAAAGTTTTATCCTATTTCCACCTATTCAAAAGGAGGACTTTGAAGACACATGGGTTCCTAAAGCTTCCCTTTTTGACATAAATATCAGCAAGATTCGAGGACGAATCTTTTCTAAAGAAGGAGAGAATGATACGGATTCAATAGGGCAAATTTCTAACAATGGTGTGGAGCAAACTTATGTCATTCAAATGGACCTAAAAGGAGTTCAAAATTATATTCATATGATCCATATATATTTGGGGCGTGCTTCAACTCATATGGGACAGATTTGGTGCAACACTTGCAATCATAGTGATATGGATTCAATAGGGCAAAGTTCTAACAATGGTGTGGAGCAAACTTATGTCATTCAAATGGATCTACAAGGAGTTCAAAATCATATTCATATGATCCATTTATGACCAACTGACGCGGAACCCTATGGCACAAGCCTCAAACTCACACGCACAAGTAGATACGGAATCCAAAGATCTGATAAACCCACCTCCTATGGCACCCCAAACTTAGAGAAGCTGAAACACCAATGATCGAAGGATTTAGATGAGAATCCGACAAACGCCACAACGAATAGTTGATAAGTTAGCCAAGATTCCTGGTGCAATTGATGAAAGCAAATCCTCACTCTCACTCAAAGCAATACACGCCAAAGGCATGAAAATAATTCTGATAATTTGATTTCAAAGCTGCCTCTTACAATTGTTTCTTCTCCTTATATAGTAAGGAGAAAAACAAATAAAACCCTAAACACTCTTCTTGGGTCTGACTTAAACACCTAAGGCCCAAGCCCAATCACACACTAAAATAACACATAAGTATTAAAATATAAGCCCACAACATGGCCCAACACTCTAAAACTTAAAAGATAAAAATATGGCCAGAATACAAGCCCAAACAAAACTAAAATAAAACAAGTGTTTAAATAATAAAACTAGCAAGCCCATCATAACAAAGTTGAATCTTCACAAAAACCTTGCCTGATCTTCACTTTAGGCTTTCCTTTATGTAGTTTTAGTCCATAGGTTTGATTAGACTCCCTCAGCCTATGATTGCAAGTGTTGCACCAAATCTGTCCCATGTGAGTTGAAGCACGCCCCAAATATAAATGGATCATATGAATATGATTTTGAACTCCTTGTAGATCCATTTGAATGACATAAGTTTGCTCCACACCATTGTTAGAACTTTGCCCTATTGAATCCATATCATTTAGGCTTAGGGAGCCTAATCAAACCTATGGGCTAAAACTACACAAAGGGAAGCTTTCATCAATTGCACCAAGAATCTTGGCTAACTTATCAACTATTCGTTGTGGCGTTTGTCGGATTCTCATCTAAATCCTTCGATTATTGGTGTTTCAGCTTCTCTAAGTTTGGGGTGCCATAGGAGGTGAGTTTATCAAATCTTTGGATTCCATATTGATGTAAGCACGACCAACAACACCAAAAATGATGAGCTAGCATTGCCTCAAGGACCAATTACAAGGCTGAGATCCAAGAGGTTGAAGGAAGCACTTCAAGGATTCATGAAGGAATATGTTGAAGCTTTGCAAGTTCATTTTGAAGTTGAAGAACAATCTGGCCATTCCAAGTCAATTAGGCCAAATGTGTCCTTATTGACAATTCAAATTTTGTATTTATAGTGGGTAGTCATTTAGTAGTTGGTAGTTAACCAGTAGTGGGTAGTTATTTGGTAGTGGGTAGTTAAACAGTAGTGGGTAGTTATCTAGTAGTGGATAGTGGCATATATCATGGGTCCATGTATAGTAGTGGGAAGTGGCAAAGATCAAGGGTCTTAATTTAGGCTATATAAAGCATCTCTTTTTCTATTGTACACACAGATTATCAATTATTCAATACAATTTCTTTATGCGATTCTTCTTTGAGAGCTTAAGAGAGATCTTGGTTCTTGACATTGCATCACGAATAAGGTTTGATACTAACTTGTATGTTTCTTATTCTTGCTGTTCTTAAAATCAATCCATTATAAGTGTTCTTAATTGCATGTTAATTAAGGGTGCTTTAGATTGGGGAATTATTTTCTGAATTAAGTTCTTTTTACTAGGGTATGTGTCATTTCAGTCTCTAATAGGCTGGGGTTCTGCATCAATTGGTATCAGAGCTAGGCTTAGTAATAATTTCTTAACTACCCTTTGCGTCTTTGCATTCAATTTTGTCCATTATTGGCTGAATATATCACTTTGGAAATCTGGTTTGGGATACCTATTAGAGCCGAATACATTGTTTGGTTGTTGTTCAAATCAAATTTTACCCTAAATTCTTGTTTAGGCTGAATTACTATCTTTAGTGATTTGGTTTATGCTTTCTGCCCTAATTCATCTGCTGTTATTCTAATACTCTTAGAATAGTATTTCCAGTGTTTTACTTCTGTCCATATAAAAAAAAAATCAAAACAAAATGAAAAAAAAAGGAAAAAAAAAAGAATTTCTGCCACTTTGGTTCATTTGTTCAAACTTCATTCTGATTGATATCTACTGATATAAATCATATTTCATATACCTGAAACATATTTCTTGGCTTGGAATTCGAAATACATGTTTGGGGTAGGTTTAGGACAAATTTGGGTAGTCAAGTTAATTGTGCTAGTACTATTTTAGTTGATAAATTAGGACTAGAAACTGTTAAACACCCTAATCCTTACAGACTTCAGTGGTTGAATGATAGCGGCGAGGCAAAGGTAACCAAGCAATCATTTTCTATTGGCAAATATGTAGATGAGGTTACTTGTGATATTGTACCCATGCAGGCTGGACATATTTTGTTAGGTAGACCATGGCAATTTGATAGGCGTGTCATTCATGATGGGTATAGTAATAGGTTTTCTTTTACGTTCCTCGGTGTAAAACATATACTTGTACCATTATCTCCTAAAGATGTATATGCAGATCAAGTGAAATTACAACAATCTGCTAAATTAGGTAAGGGAGGTGAGACAAGTAAAAAGAATGAGGGAATAGAGGCCATCAGTAAAATGAAAGTTTCGAATGGCCCAAAGGAGAGTGACTGCACGGGAAAGGATAAAAATGAGAGATGTGCAGGAGAGAAAACGTTAGTGAGTGTGGAGGTAAAAGGAGAGCTGAGTGAGAAGAGTGAAGAATTCAGCAAGTCTTCCTTTTATTGTAAAGGGAGAGAGCTGAAGAAAGCATACTTAGGGAAGAGAGCTTTGATTATATTGCGTTTTAGTTCCAATTTTATGATTGAGACTAACCCTACTGTTGAATTGCCTAGTTCTTTTTCTAAGTTATTGCAGGAGTTTGCGGATGTATTTCCTGAGGAGGTGCCATCTGGGTTGCCACCCATTAGGGGAATAGAACATCAAATCGATTTTGTTCCTGGAGCTCAGATTCCAAACCGTCCAGCTTACCGTAGCAATCCTAAGGAGACGAAGGAATTGCAAAAGCAAGTTGATGAGTTGCTAGCTAAGGGACATATCAGGGAGAGCCTTAGTCCATGCGCAGTACCTGTTTTGTTGGTTCCAAAGAAAGATGGAACAATGCGCATGTGTGTTGATTGTAGTGCGATCAACAAAATCACTGTAAAGTATCGCCATCCTATTCCTAGATTAGATGATATGCTTGAAGAATTATGTAGTGCTGTTTTCTTTACAAAAATTGATTTGAAAAGCGGTTATCATCAAATTAGGATGAAGTTAGGTGATGAGTTGCCTTTAAGACAAAATATGGTTTATATGAATGGTTAGTCATGCCTTTTGGCTTAACTAATGCACCTAGCACATTTATGAGATTGATGAACCATGTTTTGCGTGATTACCTAGGTAAGTTTGTGGTTGTGTATTTTGATGATATATTGATTTATAGCCGAAACATGGATGACCACATTAGGCATGTTGAACTTGTTTTACAGAAGTTGCGTGAACATGAACTGTATGCTAATCTTAAGAAATGCACATTTTGGACTGATAGTGTCATATTCCTAGGATTTATTATTAGTTCACGTGGAGTTGAGGTAGATACTGAAAAGGTTAAGGCTATCCAAGAATGGCCTACACCTAAGAATGCTAATGAGGTCAGATCCTTTCATGGATTAGCAAGCTTCTATAGGAGGTTTGTTAGAGATTTCAGCACTATTGCTGCACCTCTAAATGAGATTATTAAAAATGACGCGGAACCCTATGGCACAAGCCTCAAACCCACACGCACAAGTAGATACGGAATCCAAAGATTTGATAAACCCACCTCCTATAGCACCCCAAACTTAGAGAAGCTGAAACACCAATGATCGAAGGATTTAGATGAGAATCCGACAAACGCCACAACGAATAGTTGATAAGTTAGCCAAGATTCCTGGTGCAATTGATGAAAGCAAATCCTCACTCTCACTCAAAGCAATACACGCCAAAGGCATGAAAGAAATTCTGAAAAGTTTGATTAAAAGCTGCCTCTTACAATTGTTTCTTATCCTTATATAGTAAGGAGAATAACAAATAAAACCCTAAACACTTAAACACTTAAGGCCCAAGCACAATCACACACTAAAATAACGCATAAGTATTAAAACATAAGCCCAAAACATGGCCCAAAACTCTAAAACTTAAAAGATAAAATATGGCCAGAATACAAGCCCAAACAAAGCTAAAATAAAACAAGTGTTAAATCATAAAAATATAGCAAGCCCATCATAACAAAGCTGAGTCTTCACAAAAGTCTTACTTGATCTTCACTTTAGGCTTCTCTTTTTGTACTTTTAGCCCATAGGTTTGATTAGGCTCCCTAAGCCTATGATTGCAAGTGTTGCACCAAATCTGTCCCATATGAGTTGAAGCACGCCCCAAATATAAATGGATCATATGAATATGATTTTGAACTCCTTTTAGATCCATTTGAATGACATAAGTTTGCTCCACACCATTTTTAGAAATTTGCCCTATTGAATCCGTATCAAAAAAGGCTGTTGGGTTTAAGTGGGGTAAAGAACAGGATCTTGCATTTAACACATTGAAAGAAAAACTTACTACCGCTCCTGTTTTAAGGTTACCTGATTTTTCTAAAACCTTTGAAATTGAATGTGATGCTTCTGGGATTGGTATTGGTGCTGTTCTTATGCAGGAAGGCCGACCCATAGCATATTTTAGTGAGAAGTTAGGTGGTGCACAATTGAACTATTCCACCTATGACAAAGAGTTCTATGCACTGATTAGGGCTCTTGAAGTTTGGGAACACTACTTGCTGCCTAATGAGCTTGTGATTCATACCGACCATCAGTCTCTCAAACACTTGAAGGGACAAGGGAAGTTGAACAAGCGGCATGGTAAGTGGGTTGAATATCTCGAAATCTTTCGTTATGTGATTAAATACAAGCAAGGTAAAGAGAATGTGATTGCCGATGCATTATCTAGACGTTATGTATTGACTTCCATGCTTAGTTCTAAGTTGTTAGGATTTGAGCATTTGAAATATATGTATGAGAATGATACTGATTTTTCTGATGTATTTAAGGCATGTGAACATGGGGCATTTAAAAAGTTTTATTTGCATGATGGGTTTCTTTTTAGAGGGAAACAAATATGCATACCTAATTGTTCAGTGCGTGAGTTGCTTGTTAGAGAATCACATTCAGGAGGATTAATGGGACATTTTGGTGTGCAAAAGACTTTAGACATGTTGAATGAACACTTTTATTGGCCTAACATGCGAAAATATGTAGAGAAAATTTGTGCTCAATGCTTTGCATGTAAACAGGCTAAATCTAAGTCCTTGCCACATGGGTTGTATACGCCTTTGCCTGTACCTACTGAACCTTGGACTGATATATCTATGGATTTTGTAATAGGTTTACCTAGGACAAAAAGAGGTAGAGATTCAGTGTTTGTTGTTGTAGATCGCTTTAGCAAGATGGCACATTTTATTCCATATCATAAAACTGATGATGCAACGAACATAGCTTATTTGTTTTTCAGGGAAGTAGTCTGTTTGCATGGTATACCTAGGACTATTGTTTCTGATAGAGATTCTAAGTTCCTTAGTCATTTCTGGCGTGTTTTGTGGGGGAAATTGGGTACTAAACTTTTATTTTCTACTACTTATCATCCACAAACATATGGCCAAACTGAAGTTGTTAATAGGACTTTAGGAACTATGCTTCGTGCTATTGTGGGTAGGAACTTGAAAACTTGGGAAGAATGTTTGCCATATGTTGAATTTGCTTATAATCACGCTGTCCATTCTTCTACTCGTTATTCACCTTTTGAGATTGTGTATGGTTTTAATCCATCAACTGTATTAGATTTAATGCCTTTACCTTTGAACGAGCTGTCTAATTTAGATGGAAAAGCGAAGGCTGAAATGGTTAAATCAATACACATTAAAGCGCGTGAGCATATTGAGAAGCGCAACAAAATGTATGAGAAACAGGCCAATAAGGGTCGCAAGAAAGTTGTATTCAGACCAAGTGATTGGGTTTGGATCCATATGCGAAAGGAGAGGTTTCCGAATCAAAGGAAATCAAAACTTGATGCACGAGGGGATGGACCATATCAAGTGCTGAAACGGATCAATGATAACGCATACATAATTGATCTGCCAGGTGAGTTTGGTGTAAGTGCTACCTTTAATGTTTCTGATTTGTCTATTTTTGATTTTGGTACAGATTCGAGGACGAATCCTTTTCAAGAGGGAGGGGATGATGTAAGCACGACCAACAACACCAAAAATGATGAGCTAGCATTGCCTCAAGGACCAATTACAAGGCTGAGATCCAAGAGGTTGAAGGAAGCACTTCAAGGATTCATGAAGGAATATGTTAAAGCTTTGCAAGTTCATTTTGAAGTTGAAGAACAATCTGGCCATTCCAAGTCAATTAGGCCAAATGTGTCCTTATTGACAATTCAAATTTTGTATTTATAGTGGGTAGTCATTTAGTAGTTGGTAGTTAACCAGTAGTGGGTAGTTATTTGGTAGTGGGTAGTTAAACAGTAGTGGGTAGTTATCTAGTAGTGGATAGTGGCATAGATCATGGGTCCATGTATAGTAGTGGGAAGTGGCAAAGATCATGGGTCTTAATTTAGGCTATATAAAGCATCTCTTTTTCTATTGTACACACAGATTATCAATTATTCAATACAATTGCTTTATGCGATTCTTCTTTGAGAGCTTAAGAGAGATCTTGGTTCTTGACATTGCATCACGAATAAGGTTTGATACTAACTTGTATGTTTCTTATTCTTACTGCTCTTAAAATCAATCCATTATAAGTGTTCTTAATTGCATGTTAATTAAGGGTGCTTTAGATTGGGGAATTATTTTCTGAATTAAGTTCCTTTTACTAGGGTATGTGTCGTTTCAGTCTCTAATAGGCTGGGGTTCCGCATCAATTTATAACTGTTTGATTTTAAAAACAGCAAGAATAAGAAACATACAAGTTAGTATCGAACCTTATTCGTGATGCAGTGTGAAAAACTAAGATCTCTCTTAAGCTCTCAAAGAAGAATCGCATAAAGCAATTCTATTGAATAATTGATATTCTGTCTACAATATGGAAAAAGAGATGCTTTATATAACATAAATAAAGACCCATAATCTATGCCCCTACTCTGTCTACAATATGGTAATAAGTAGGCATATATTTGTTCCTCATGATTCGCTTCATCTCGTCCCAACTAGCAATGGGTAACTCTCCATTCCTTCTCCTAGATTTCACAAACTCATCTGATACGGATCCAATAGGACAAATTTCTAACAATGGTGTGGAGCAAACTTATATCATTCCAATGGATCCAGAAGTAGTTCAAAATCATATTCATATAATCCATATATATTTGGGGCGTGCTTTAACTCATATGGGACAGATTTGGTGCAACACTTGCAATCATAGGCTGAGGGAGTCTAATCAAACATATGGGCTAAAACTACATAAAGGAAAGCCTAAAGTGAAGATCAAGCAAGGCTTTTGTGAAGATTCAACTTTGTTATGATGGGCTTGCTAGTTTTATTATTTAAACACTTGTTTTATTTTAGTTTTATTTGGGCTTCTATTCTGGCCATATTTTATCTTTTAAGTTTTAGAGTGTTGGGCCATGTTGTGGGCTTATATTTTAATACTTATGTGTTATTTTAGTGTGTGATTGGGCTTGGGTCTTATGTATTTAAGTCAGGCCCAAGAAGAGTGTCTTAGGGTTTTATTTGTTTTTCTCCTTACTATATAAGGATAAGAAACAATTGTAAGAGGGAGTTTTTAATCAAACTTTTCAGAATTTCTTTCATGCCTTTGGCGCGTATTGCTTTGAGTGAGAGTGAGGATTTGCTTTCATCAATTGCACCAGGAATCTTGGCTAACTTATCAACTATTCGTTGTGGCGTTTGTCGGATTCTCATCTAAATCCTTCGATCATTGGTGTTTCAGCTTCTCTAAGTTTGGGGTGGCATAGGAGGTGAGTTTATCAGATCTTTGGATTCCGTATCTACTTGTGCGTGTGGGTTTGAGGCTTGTGCCATAGGGTTCCGCGTCATCATCCCACCATATTAGTGCATAATTTGAAAACTCAAGGGCAGCAAGTTTTACCTTTTTATCATTAGAATAGCTTTGACAGTTAAAAACCATCTCCACTTTACGCTCCCGCTCCAAATAGGCATCAACATCAGCCTTACCATTGAAGTTTCGAATCTTCTTCTTTATGGAGTTCATATTAATATCTACATAGGGTACACGATCATTGAACCTTCTGGCTCGGAAAGGGGCTGATTGTGCCTCATTTTCCTCTTCATAGTATGGATCGTGTGTATCATCATCCCTCTGATTGGACTTGCCCTTTGAAGATCTAAGGTTGTCCTCAAGGTTATCCATTCTCAAATTTAGCTTCTGAAAGCTATCCATGAAAGCTTTATACATATCTTTAAGATCAAACGTAGGGTCAGAAGTATCACCAGTATTATGCCCAGACATTATAGAAAAATTCACAATTCTCTCAACTCACGTGTTTAACTTTCAAGCACTCACTTGGTATGTCAAAAGTGCGCTTCAGAATAAAGACTCAATAAGCCAAGCTTGTATGATTCAAATAATAAAGAAAGCAAGGAAAGACCTAACAAGAAAAGATAGGAAACAACACTAGATGCAAACTGACCAAAATGGACAAACGGATTGATTTAGCACACAAAAGTGAAATTTTGTGTACTAAGTGTAATTAGATGTTCAACAATGTGCAATTTGTCAAACTAAGTGTAAGGAACCAACAAACAGAAAGACACCAAATTGACAAACTAAGAATCAAAAATTAACAAGACGGATGTGCTTAACACGAAGTTATCCCTAAGCATGCAATCCTAGGTTAACTGATCTTAATATTGACTCAACAAAAACAATTCAAAGCAAGCAAACAAAAAAGACACTTAAAACAGCAAGTATTAAGTAAAACTATTTTTGTGAAAATACTACCCAAATTTGCCCTAAACCTACTCAAACATGTATTTCGAATCCCAAACCCTGAAATATGTTCAAGGTATATGAAATATGATTTGTACCAGTAGGTATCAATATCAAAATGAAGTTTGAACAATTGACCCAAATTGCAGAAATTCTTTTTCTTTTTTTTATCTTCTTTTTGTTTTTTTTTTATATGGACTAAAGTAAAACACTGGAAACACTATTCTAAGAGTGTTAGAATAGGAGCACACGAATTAGGGTAGAAAGCACAAACCAAACCACTGAAGATAGTAATTCTGCCTAAACAAGAATTTAGGGTAAAATACAATTTCAACAGCAACTAAACAATGTATTCGAGTCTGGTAGGTATCCCAAACGGAAAGATCATGAAAAATTGAAGGAAAGACACAAAGGATAGTTAAGAAATTATTACTAAGCCTAGCTATGATACCAATTGATGCAGAACCCCAGCCTATTAGAGACTGAAACAACACATACCCTAGTAAAAATAACTTAATTCAGAAAATAATTCCCCAATCTAAAGCACCCTTAATTAACATGCAATTAAGAACACTTATAATGGATTGATTTTAAGAGCAGCAAGAATAAAAAACATACAAGTTAGTATCAAACCTTATTCGTGATGCAATGTCAAGAACCAAGATCTCTCTTAAGCTCTCAAAGAAGAATCGCATAAAGCAATTGTATTGAATAATTGATAATCTGTCTACAATATGGAAAAAGAGATGCTTTATATAACATAAATAAAGACCCATGACCTTTGACACTTCCCACTTGATACGGATAAGGAAATAATATGATGCTTCAAAGATTTAAAAAGGGAAACTCCAAATCATGACAAATCAAGTTACCATCGCTTAATTCAAGGCTTACGAGATGAGAACTATATTTGGGAAGCATGGGAACATAAGGAAACAAATCAGACTCTCTTCAACACATGTGGACGCACAAGACAATTTCAGATCGCGTAATGCATGTACAACCAAATTGCATTTAGGCCAGTTTTATTATTTTGGTATTTTAGTATTTTGTGGGATTTGTTTTAAATTAATTTGGCCTATATTAGAAGCCAAATTCGTGCAGCCCATTTAGGAAGGAGATTTCTCCAAGATAATTTAGGAAAATGATCTTTAATGTAATCCAGATTTGACCATTTGACTGGATACCCTTCCTATATTGTAATTACACCTTCCTACAATAGAATTAGGGTTTGAAGGCTATAAAAACACCCTTACGGTGGCAGCCACGAAAACGCAGTGAATAAAAATGATTTTTTGAACAATATTTGGTTCTTCTCCATTATTTGGTAACTTATCAAGGTTTAACCTTGTGGCGTTCTGATATGGATTTCCTTCATGCTTAGTTAACTTATCAAGAATTTCTTGTGGCGTTCTCGAAGCTGGAATCGCTTGATTATCTATGTTTCTAATCACATGGTTGGTTAGGGGTGTGGTAGAGCAACCTTCGCTTGATTATCCATGTTTCTAATCATATTCGTTGGTTAGGGGTGTGGTAGAGCAACCTTCTGGAAGATATCTTTGTCTTGTTCTTTATCAAGTTGTGTGACGGGGTTTTTGATCACATGTTGATCCTGGGTTCCGCATCAATTGGTATCAGAGCCAAAGTGAGGTAAATTCTTATTTATCTTAGGATCTAGGGGTTTTTGAGTTTTTCTTGTCTTTCTTGTTATTTTCGGTGAAAGCTTGTGTGTCCATGACTGCACCTTCTTGATAAATTATCACATAATCTCTTTTGGAAAAAAAAATTCGAAATCCAAAAAAAAAAAAAAAAAAAAAACGAAAAAAACAAAAAATTCGCCATTGCCATATTTATCTTGATCTGGCCGAAATTGTGATATGCTTCCTTTTTCATCCATATTTCCTTGCCTATATCAATTGATTGCTGTAGTTTATGGAAATCAATTTTGAATTTTGAATTGCGTTGAATCCGGATTAGGAGACAAAACAAATCTGCCTAATTCCTTAAGGTGCACATTTAAGGAAACTGGATCTAAATCGATTTGGTGTCAAATCCTTTTTTTTTAATGCCCATTTTCGTCCATGTTTCTGATCTGAGAGAAATTTATATTTTTTTTTCTGATTCTATTTGTGGTGTTTTGATACTTGCCTTTTTGGATAGATTTAAGTAGATCCATATTTAATTTGCGTTGAAGTGAATTAAATTCAAACTTTTGTCCAGATTCGTCTTTATTTCAATTCAAAGTTTCTTTTTGGTTTAAACTTGCTTTTACTTCCTTGACATTGCTGGAGTATTGTTTGCTTGTGTCTATACTCTAGGTAATATTTTTCAAGTAGCACAAAACCTAGTTCATGTGTTACTTTCCAAATTGTCAGTGTCTTCTTTCTAGTTTTTGCGCGCTTCGTTCTTTCTTTAGGTTTTCTTTTTTGTTTCATTAAACGCACCTTGTGGTTAGTTGGTTGACCTTAGTTTCTGAAGTGCAATTGAAGAATCAGCAAAAGAGTGGTAAGTGTGCAAACACTTGAGTTCTTTCTTTTCTAACACAATATTTGCTAGTTCTCTTTGTTCTTTGTTGATTTAAGGTAGGATGAGCAAAGATCAGAATGTCTCACCAGCGTCCACTTCTACAAGAATACATCAAGGAACTCATAATTGCAATAATGACTGTGATGATTCGGATGTGTTTGTTAATAATATGTTGCTTACTGCACATTGTGAGATGCTTGTTGCTAGGCGTGCTCTGAATATGCAGGTTAAGGAAGAAAGCCTGGAACAACGGGAAAACATATTTCACACTAGGTGTTTGGTTAATGGAAAAGTGTGTACTGTCATTATTGATGGAGGTAGTTGTGCAATTGTGGCTAGTGTGTATATGGTGGAGAAATTGGGCTTGGGTTCGATTAAACACCCTAAGCCATACAGATTGCAATGGTTGAACGATTGTGGTGAGGTCAGAGTTACACGCCAGGTGGTTATACCATTTTCTATTGGTAGGTATAAGGATGAGAGCTTGTGCGATGTGGTACCTATGCAGGCAAGCCATATGTTGTTGGGTAGGCCGTGGCAATATGATAGAAAAGTGCAACATGATGGGCTCAATAACAAGTACTCCTTCACTCATGAAGGACAGAAGCTTATACTCGCTCCTTTATCACCTCAAGAGGTATATGCTGATCACATAAAAATGCTGGAGAGGGAGAGGGAGGCTTCGGCCTTGGCTACAAACGAGAGTGAGAGCTTGAGTTCTGTGGAAAAAATGAGAGGAAAGAGTGAGTTTAAGGGTAACGAGGCTGGAAAAGAATCAAGACTAGTTCAAGGAGGGAAGATGGAGAAAGAAGAGGCTAAAGTTCCAATGTCAACTTCCATAGAGATTGAAATTGAAGAGGAAGTTGTAACGCATGCATCTAATGTAGTTGTTCTTGAAAATTCCATTAATGAGCTTATAGAAGAGGTTGTGAATGATGGTGGACATGGGGAGCACATGATTGATAAGGTGGAGGAGGGGAATGAGACTATTTTGGAAGTTGTAGAGGAGAATGGGTCACATCCACATGATCTTTCTGATACGGATCCAATAGGACAAATTTCTAACAATGGTGTGGAGCAAACTTATATCATTCCAATGGATCCAAGAGTAGTTCAAAATCATATTCATATAATTCATATATATTTGGGGCGAGCATTAACTCATATGGGACAGATTTGGTGCAACATTTGCAATCATAGGCTGAGGGAGTCTAATCAAACCTATGGGCTAAAACTACATAAAGGAAAGCCTAAAGTGAAGATCAAGCAAGGCTTTTGTGAAGATTCAACTTTGTTATGATGGGCTTGCTAGTTTTATTATTTAAACACTTGTTTTATTTTAGTTTTGTTTGGGCTTGTATTCTGGCCATATTTTATCTTTTAAGTTTTAGAGTGTTGGGCCATGTTGTGGGCTTATATTTTAATACTTATGTGTTATTTTAGTGTGTGATTGGGCTTGGGTCTTATGTGTTTAAGTCAGGCCCAAGAAGAGTGTCTTAGGGTTTTATTTGTTTTTCTCCTTACTATATAAGGATAAGAAACAATTGTAAGAGGCAGCTTTTAATCAAAATTTCAGAATTCTTCTCATGCCTTTGGCGTGTATTGCTTTGAGTGAGAGTGAGGATTTGCTTTCATCAATTGCACCAGGAATCTTGGCTTACTTATCAACTATTTGTTGTGGCGTTTGTCAGATTCTCATCTAAATCCTTCGATCATTGGTGTTTCAGCTTCTCTAAGTTTGGGGTGCCATAGGAGGTAGGTTTATCAGATCTTTGGATTCCATATCTGCTTGTGCGTGTGGCTTTGAGGCTTGTCCCATAGGGTTCCGCGTCACTTTCTATGACTAATATTTGTATGTCTAGTTCATTTGCTCTTGATGTGCAGGTTGTTGATGAAAACATCCATGATGAAAGTTTTATACTATTTCCACCTATTCAAAAGGAGGTCTTTGAAGATACATGGGTGCCTAAAGCTTTCCTTCTTAACATAAATATCAACAAGATTCGAGGACGAATCTTTTCTAAAGAAAGAGGGAATGATACGGATCCAATAGGACAAATTTCTAACAATGGTGTGGAGCAAACTTTTATCATTCCAATGGATCCAAGAGTAGTTCAAAATCATATTCATATAATCCATATATATTTGGGGCGTACTTTAACTCATATGGGACAGATTTGGTGCAACACTTGGAATCATAGGCTGAGGGAGCCTAATCAAACCTATGGGCTAAAACTACATAAAGGAAAGCCTAAAGTGAAGATCAAGCAAGGCTTTTGTGAAGATTCAACTTTGTTTGGGGCTTGTATTCTGGCCATATTTTATCTTTTAAGTTTTAGAGTGATGGGCCATGTTGAGGGCTTATATTTTAATACTTATGTGTTATTTTAGTGTGTGATTGGGCTTGGGTCTTATGTGTTTAAGTCAGGCCCAAGAAGTGTGTCTTAGGGTTTTATTTGTTTTTCTCCTTACTATATAAGGATAAGAAACAATTGTAAGAGGGGCTTTTAATCAAATATTTCAGAATTCTTCACATGCCTTTGACGTGTATTGCTTTGAGTGAGAGTGAGGATTTGCTTTCATCAATTGCACCAGGAATCTTGGCTTACTTATCAACTATTCGTTGTGGCGTTTGTCAGATTCTCATCTAAATCCTTCGATCATTGGTGTTTCAGCTTTTCTAAGTTTTGGGTGCCATAAGAGGTGGGTTTATCAAATCTTTGGATTCCATATCTACTTGTGCGTGTGGGTTTGAGACTTGTGCCGCATCAGTTGGTATCAGAGCACGGTGATAGATAAATTCCTATTTATCTATATTTATTTATTTCGTAAGTTTTTTTTTATTTTTTTCTCTTTTTTTTTATTTCAGTTTATCTTATAATTTCTCTCAACAAAAAGGAAAAAAAAAAAACAGATAATTTAATTTTTATTTCAGTGTGTGAGATTTTTTCTTTAAAAAAAAAGTGAGAGATAAGAAAAAAAAAAGAGAAGAGTAAGGAAAAAAAATTATTTCAATTGTTTGATTTCAAAAAGAAAAAAAAAGAAAAAAAGAGGAGAGATGTCAAAATTTAGTGTGTTATTCGTGAAATGTCATACTGAATTCAATGAGAATCCTATGTCGATCGATTCTTTTCTTATCATTATGGTTGAAGATTCGAGGACGAATCTTTTTGAAGAAGCAGAGAATGATAAGGATAAGGAAATAATACGATGCTTCAAAGATTTAAAAAGGGAAACTCCAAATCATGACAAATAGTGTTACCATCGCTTAATTCAAGGCTTACGAGATGAGAACTATATTTGGGAAGCATGGGAGCATAAGGAAACAAATCAGACTCTCTTCAACAAATGTGGACGCACAAGACAATTTCAGATCGCGTAATGCATGTACAACCAAATTGCATTTAGGCCAGTTTTATTATTTTGGTATTTTAGTATTTTGTGGGATTTGTTTTAAATTAATTTGGCCTATATTAGAAGCCAAATTCGTGCAGCCCATTTAGGAAGGAGATTTCTCCAAGATAATTTAGGAAAATGATCTTTAATGTAATCCAGATTTGACCATTTGACTGGATACCCTTCCTATATTGTAATTACACATTCCTACAATAGAATTAGGGTTTGAAGGCTATAAAAACACCCTTACGGTGGCAGCCACGAAAAGGCAGTGAATAAAAATGATTTTTTGAACAATATTTGGTTCTTCTCCATTATTTGGTAACTTATCAAGGTTTAACCTTGTGGCGTTCTGATATGGATTTCCTCCATGCTTAGTTAACTTATCAAGAATTTCTTGTGGCGTTCTCGAAGCTGGAATCGCTTGATTATCTATGTTTCTAATCACATGGTTGGTTAGGGGTATGGTAGAGCAACCTTCGCTTGATTATCCATGTTTCTAATCACATTCGTTGGTTAGGGGTGTGGTAGAGCAACCTTCTGGAAGATATCTTTGTCTTGTTCTTTATCAAGTTGTGTGACGGGGTTTTTGATCACATGTTGATCCTGGGTTCCGCATCACCATTACTATGCATGGATCCATTACCTATGCCACTATCCACTACTGGATAACTACCCACTACTATTTAACTACCAACTACTAAATAACTACCCACTACTGGTTAACTACCAACTACTAAATAACTTCCCACTACTGGTTAACTACCAACTACTAAATAACTTCCCACTATAAATACAAAATTTGAATTATCAATAAGGACACATTTGGCCTAATTGACTTGGAATGGCCAGATTGTTCTTCAACTTCAAAATGAACTTGCAAAGCTTCAACATATTCCTTCATGAATCCTTGAAGTGCTTCCTTCAACCTCTAGGATCTCAACCTTGTAATTGGTCCTTGAGGCAATGCTAGCTCATTATTTTTCGTGTTGTTGGTCGTGCTTACATAACTTGTAGAAGTGGAAGCTTGTGAGACATTCAAACTCTCCATAGTTTCAGTCAATCTCTCAAGAGTCTTATTGAGCCTTTGCAACTCACCACTGACTGACTTCTTAAAGAGCTTATAATCGTTACCCATATTCGATTCACTTCCATCAGTACGATCCACCACATTCTTGTATTTACTAATCCTACCTTAAATCAACAAAGAACAAAAAGAACTAGCAAATATTGTGTTAAAAGAAATACTCAAGTGTTTGCACTCTTACCATTCTTTTGCTGATTCTTCAATTGCACTTCAGAAACTAAGGTTAACCAACCAACCACAAGGTGCGTTTAATGGAACAAAGAAGAAAACCTAAAGAAAGAAAGAAGCGCGCAAAAAACTAGAAAGAAGACACTGACAATTTGGAAAGTAAGACACAAAGTAGGCTTTGTGCTGCTTGAAAAATATCACCTAGAGTATAGACCCAAGCAAACAATACTCCAGCAATGTCAAGTAAGCAAAAGCAAGCTTAAACCAAAAAAGAAACTTAGAATTCAAATAAAAAAACGAACCTGAATAAAAGTTTGAATTTAATTCACTTCAAAGCAAATTAAATATGGATCTATATAAATCTACCCAAAAAGGAAAGTATCAAAACCCCACAAATAGAATCAGAAAGAAAAATGTAAATTTCACTCAGATCAGAAACATGGACGAAAATTCTGGTTTTAAAAGAAGGATTTGACATCAAATCGATTTAGATGCAGTTGCGTTAACTGTTCACCTTAAGGAATAGGCAGATTTCTTTTGTCTCCTAATCTGGATTCCACCCAATTCAAAATTCAAACTTGATTCCCATAAACTACATCAATCAATTGAGATAGGTAAGGAAATATAGATGAAAAAGGAAGCATATCACAATTTCGGCCAGATCAAGATAAATATGGCAAAGGCGATTTTTTTTTCGTTTTTCTTTTTTTTTTTTTTTTTTGGATTTCAAATTTTTCTTCCAAAAGAGATTATGTGATAATTTATTGAGAAGGTGCAGCCATGAATACAAAAGCTTTCACCGAAATCAATAACAAAGAAAAGAAAACTCAAAAAAATAACTCTAGATCCTGAGATAAATAAGAATTTACTTCACTTTGGCACTGATACCAATTGGTGCGGAACCCTATGGCACAAGCCTCAAACCCACACGCATAAGTAGATATAGAATCCAAAGATTTGATAAACCCACCTCCTATGGCACCCCACACTTAGAGAAGCTGAAACACCAATGATCGAAGGATTTAGATGAGAATCTGAGAAATGCCACAACGAGTAGTTGATAAGTTAGCCAAGATTCCCGGTGCAATTGATGAAAGCAAATCCTCACTCTCACTCAAAGCAATACACGCCAAAGGCATGAAAAGAATTTTGAAATTTTGATTGAAAGCTCCCTCTTACAATTGTTTCTTATCCTTATATAGTAAGGAGAAAAACAAGTAAAACCCTAAGACACTCTTCTTGGACCTGACTTAAACACATAAGGTCTAAGCACAATCACACACTAAAATAACACATAAGTATTTGACGCGGAACCCTATGGCACAAGCCTCAAACCCACACGCACAAGTAGATATGGAATCCAAAGATTTGATAAACCCACCTCCTATGGCACCCCAAACTTAGAAAAGCTGAAACACCAATGATCGAAGGATTTAGATGAGAATCCGACAAACGCCACAACGAATAGTTGATAAGTTAGCCAAGATTCCTGGTGCTATTGATGAAAGCAAATCCTCACTCTCATTCAAAGCAATACACGCCAAAGGCATGAAAGAAATTCTGAAAAGTTTGATTAAAAGCTGCTTCTTACAATTGTTTCTTATCCTTATATAGTAAGGAGAAAAACAAATAAAACCCTAAACACTCTTCTTGGGTCTGACTTAAACACCTAAGGCCCAAGCCCAATCACACACTAAAATAACACATAAGTATTAAAATATAAGCCCACAACATGGCCCAACACTCTAAAACTTAAAAGATAAAATATGGCCAGAATACAAGCCCAAACAAAACTAAAATAAAACAAGTGTTTAAATAATAAAACTAGCAAGCCCATCATAACAAAGTTGAATCTTCACAAAAGCCTTGCTTGATCTTCACTTTAGGCTTCCCTTTATGTAGTTTTAGCCCATAGGTTTGATTAGACTCCCTAAGCCTATGATTGCAAGTGTTGCACCAAATCTGTCCCATATGACTTGAAGCACGCCCCAAATATATATGGATCATATGAATATGATTTTGAACTCCTTTTAGATCCATTTGAATGACGTAAGTTTGCTCCACACCATTGTTAGAAATTTGCCCTATTGGATCTGTATCAACATCTTTCTTTTTAAACCTGAATTTACTTGAGTGAAAAAATCGGAAGGAGAAAGGCCCCAGCAAAATGCTACTACAGAAAGACCTCGGAGGCCGGGAACAGGACCAGTGAATGACGGTTCCAGTGGAACCATCAATATGATTGTCGGGGAAACTGGAGGTCGGATGAGCAGGAGAGGAAGAAAAAGGGGCCAAGATGGGGAAGGCAGCAGTACTGAAGTTATGCAAGTGGCAGAACATTCTCCAATGGTCATCTCTTTCTCCCCAGAAGATGCCCAAGGCATTCAGATGCCTCACAACGATGCTCTCGTTATTGAAGCCGACATTCACAACTACCGTGTGTCGACCCGGAAACCGGACAGCTACCGGCGCTAGGATCCAGATCGACTTAAGGTCGCCGGGACCCGTAGCAAGCCTACTATACATACTGTACATCTGATAAAATCTCATACATGATCATACATTTTCATAAAAATTTTAAACTTTCACATATACCAAGCTTGACCTATGCATGCACCATACTGTAAACATAAAACCCCATACTAGAGCCCTCATCAAATGCTTTAGTGGGTCAAAAAGGGATTAACCATAAACATTAGGGCTAAGCACAATACTAATCCTCAATAGTTTTCTTTACTTTACATCATTCTTACACCTCATGTCCAGTACTAGACTATTACATAGACTATACCATAATCCTGCTGACTTTCCCATAGCTACCTGTGCTCCTGCAAACCTGGGGGTTAGGAGAGAGGGGTGAGCTACAAAAGCCCAGTGAGCAGAACTATAACAACATTAAAATAAACATATGCTCTCATGAATGCGTCACAGTACAAACAATTCACATCACGGATGGACTAACCCAAAAATCCCTCTACTCCGTGCCCGGCCCTCGGTGGAGCTCCTCAGGACTTCGATTACATACATAAGCTCTGTGCTCGGCCCTCGGTGGGGCTCTTCAGGACTTTTGTTACATAACATAATATCTAGAGGGCTAATAGGTCGTCCTGTTGTCCATCCACACCCACAATGAATAATGCAATGTGACACGGAACCCTATGGCACAAGCCTCAAACCCACACGCACAAGTAGATATGGAATCCAAAAATTTAATAAACCCACCTCCTATGGCACCCCACACTTAGAGAAGCTGAAACACCAATGATCGAAGGATTTAGATGAGAATCTGACAAACGCCACAACGAATAGTTGATAAGTTAGCCAAGATTCCTGGTGCAATTGATGAAAGCAATTCCTCACTCTCACTCAAAGCAATACACGCCAAAGGCATGAAAATAATTCTGAAATAAAACAAGTGTTAAATAATAAAAATATAGCAAGCCCATCATAACAAAGCTGAATCTTCACTTTAGGCTTCCCTTTGTGTAGTTTTAGCCCATAGGTTTGATTAGGCTCCCTAAGCCTATGATTGCAAGTGTTGCACTAAATCTGTCCCATATGAGTTGAAGCACGCCCCAAATATATATGGATCATATGAATATGATTTTCAACTCCTTTTAGATCCATTTGAATGACATAAGTTTGCTCCACACCATTGTTAGAAATTTGCCCTATTGAAACCGTATCAGAACCACAAGGTCGGCTGGAAGGCATCTACCCTCAACAAAAACTGGACTACCGCTCCGTACTACCGCTTACCAGCAAAGGACAGCTCACTACTACAACCAAAGAATCTGGGAGAGAAACTTGAAAGTAGGAGACCTCGCATTAAGGAAACTAGAAGCCACGGGGAAGAGAGCCACAATAGGAAAGCTCGCACCGACATGGGAAGGCCCTTTCAAGATAGTTAAAGTCGTCAAACCTGGCGTATATCGAATCGAAGAGTTACAAGGAAATTTGGAACCCCACGCCTGGAATATTCAGCACTTAAAGAGGTATTTCCCTTGAATGAGCGCAAATATAAGCAAACATTTGTATTATGAGAAATGTGGATGAAATAAACAGAAATATTTACATCTAACACTTATACCAAAATATGCTACCTTTACTATTATACTAAGGCAGGATTTCTGTAACGACCCGGAAACCGGACCACTACCGGCACTAAAATTCAGATCGACTTAAGGTCGCCAGAACCCGTAGCAAGCCTAACATACATCCTGTACATCTGACAAAATCCTGTACATGATTATGCATTTTCATAAAAACTTTAAACTTTGAATACACCAAGCTTGACCTGTACATGCATCATAACTGTAAACATAAAACCCCATACTAGAGCCCTCATCAAATACTCTAGTTGGGTCTACATATCATATGTCAAGCCTGGTTCATCATATATCATTAATAAAACATTTCATAAAGATCATGTACAACAGGGATTTACAATCAACATTAGGGCCAAGCACAATACTAATCCTCAATACAATACAATACATCATAATACATGTCCACTACTAGACTATTACATAGCATAAACCAGCCTCTAGCCGACCTCCAGAGCTATCTCTGACCCTACAAACCTTGGGGTTAGGGGAAAGGGGTGAGCTACAAAAGCCCAGTGAGCAGAACAGTAAAAACAGTTTATTAAACATATGCTTTCATGAAATGCATCACATTACAAACAAATCACATCAAGGATGGACTTGTCACCAATGGCCCTCTACATAATCCAATGTGTCCGGCCCACAACGGGAGCTCCTCAGGACTTTCGCTTAACATATAATAACATAACATATCCATATGCGCCAGGGGCGTAGAAAGGGCCTCGACCTGGACTTCCATAACATATCATATCATATCATATCAAGGGCCAATTGGTCTTCCAACATCCACCCACATCAACATCATATTATGTAATGCGTCATATTCGTGAATTCTAATGCAATACAACCTATTACATACATGGCATTCATGATGCATGTGCATGCTTTAAAGTTTAATTGCTTTGAAATAAAAAGAGTTGTGTTCTACTCACCTCTGGCTGACTTTGAACTAAATCTGAGGCAGCTATCTCACTGCTGATCACCTCGGTTCCTCAGGTCCGATCCTACACAGGTGGACTCAAATAAGGGACTAAACATACTCTATAAGGACTGATACGGATCCAATAGGACAAATTTCTAACAATGGTGTGGAGCAAACTTATATCATTCCAATGGATCTAGAAGTAGTTCAAAATCATATTCATATAATCCATATATATTTGGGGCGTGCTTTAACTCATATGGGACAGATTTGGTGCAACACTTGCAATCATAGGCTGAGGGAGTCTAATCAAACCTATGGGCTAAAACTACATAAAGGAAAGCCTAAAGTGAAGATCAAGCAAGGCTTTTGTGAAGATTCAACTTTGTTATGATGGGCTTGCTAGTTTTATTATTTAAACACTTGTTTTATTTTAACTTTGTTTGGGCTTGTATTCTGGCCATATTTTATCTTTTAAGTTTTAGAGTGTTGGGCCATGTTGTGGGCTTATATTTTAATACTTATGTGTTATTTTAGTGTGTGATTGGGCTTGGGTCTTATGTGTTTAAGTCAGGCCCAAGAAGAGTGTCTTAGGGTTTTATTTGTTTTTCTCCTTACTATATAAGGATAAGAAACAATTGTAAGAGACAGCTTTGAAATCAAATTATCAGAATTATTTTCATGCCTTTGGCGTGTATTGCTTTGAGTGAGAGTGAGGATTTGCTTTCATCAATTGCACCAGGAATCTCGATTAACTTATCAACTATTTGTTGTGGCGTTTGTCAGATTCTCATCTAAATCCTTCAATCATTGGTGTTTCAGCTTCTCTAAGTGTGGGGTGCCATAGGAGGTGGGTTTATCAGATCTTTGGATTCCATATCTACTTGTGCGTGTGGGTTTGAGGCTTGTGCCATAGGGTTCCGCGTCAGTTGGTATCAGAGCCAAAGTGAGGTAAATTCTTATTTATCTTAGGATCTATGGGTTTTTGAGTTTTTCTTGTCTTTCTTGTTATTTTCGGTGAAAGCTTGTGTGTCCATAGCTGCACCATCTTGATTATTAGTCATAAAAAATAAAAAAATCGAAAAAAAAAAAACGAAAATCAAAAACAAAAACAAAAAGAAAAAGAATTGCCTTTGCTATAGTTATCTTGATCTGGCCGAAATTGTGATATCCTTCCTTTTTCATCTATATTTTCTTACCTATCTCAATTGATTGCTGTAGTTTATGGGAATCAATTTTGAATTTTGAATTTTGAATTGGGTTGAACCCAAATTAGGAGACAAAAGAAATCTGCCTAATTCCTTAAGGTGCACATTTAAGGCAACTGGATCTAAATCGATTTGGTGTCAAATCCTTTTTTTTAATGCCCATTTTCGTCCATGTTTCTGATCTGAGAGAAATTTATATTTTTTTTTCTGATTCTATTTGTGGTGTTTTGATACTTGCCTTTTTGTGTAGATTTAAGTAGATCCATATTTAATTTGCGTTGAAGTGAATTAAATTCAAACTTTTGTCCAGATTCGTCTTTATTTCAATTCAAAGTTTCTTTTTGGTTTAAGCTTGCTTTTACTTCCTTGACATTGCTGGAGTATTGTTTGCTTGTGTCTATACTCTAGGTAATATTTTTCAAGTAGCACAAAACCTAGTTCATGTGTTACTTTCCAAATTGTCAGTGTCTTCTTTCTAGTTTTTGCGCGCTTTATTCTTTCTTTAGGTTTTCTTTTTTGTTTCATTAAACGCACCTTGTGGTTAGTTGGTTGACCTTAGTTTCTGAAGTGCAATTGAAGAATCAGCAAAAGAGTGGTAAGTGTGCAAACACTTGAGTTCTTTCTTTTCTAACACAATATTTGCTAGTTCTCTTTGTTCTTTGTTGATTTAAGGTAGGATGAGCAAAGATCAGAATGTCTCACCAGCGTCCACTTCTACAAGAATACATCAAGGAACTCATAATTGCAATAATGACTGTGATGATTCGGATGTGTTTGTTAATAATATGTTGCTTACTGCACATTGTGAGATGCTTGTTGCTAGGCGTGCTCTGAATATGCAGGTTAAGGAAGAAAGCCTGGAACAACGGGAAAACATATTTCACACTAGGTGTTTGGTTAATGGAAAAGTGTGTACTGTCATTATTGATGGAGGTAGTTGTGCAAATGTGGCTAGTGTGTATATGGTGGAGAAATTGGGCTTGGGTTCGATTAAACACTCTAAGCCATACAGATTGCAATGGTTGAACGATTGTGGTGAGGTCAGAGTTACACGCCAGGTGGTTATACCATTTTCTATTGGTAGGTATAAGGATGAGAGCTTGTGCGATGTGGTACCTATGCAGGCAAGCCATATGTTGTTGGGTAGGCCGTGGCAACATGATAGAAAGGTGCAACATGATGGGTTCAATAACAAGTACTCCTTCACTCATGAAGGACAGAAGGTTATACTCGCTCCTTTATCACCTAAAGAGGTATATGTTGATCAAATAAAGATGCTGGAGAGGGAGAGGGAGGCTTCGGCCTTGGCCACAAAGGGGAGTGAGAGCTTGAATTCTGCGGAAAAGATGAGAGAAAAGAGTGAGTTTGAGGGTAAAGAGGCTGGGAAAGAATCAAGACTAGTTCAAGGAGGGAAGGTGGAGAAAGAAAAGGAGAAAGAAGAGGCTAAAGTTCCAATCTCAACTTCCATAGAGATTGAAATTGAAGAGGAAGTTGTAATGCATGATCTAATGTAGTTGTTGTTGAGAATTCCATCAATGAACTTATAGAAGAGGTTGTGAATGATGAGGGACATGGGGAGCACGTGATTGATGAGGTGGAGGAGGTGAACGAGACTGTTTTGGAAGTTGTAGAGGAGAATGGGTCACATCCACAAGATCTTTCTATGACTAATATTTTTATGCCTAGTTCATTTGTTCTTGATGTGCAGGTTGTTGATGAAAACATCCATGATGAAAGTTTTATACTATTTCCACCTATTCAAAAGGAGGTCTGTGAAGATACATGGGTGCCTAAAGCTTTCCTTCTTGACATAAATATCAACAAGATTCGAGGACGAATCTTTTCTAAAGAAAGAGGGAATGATACGGATCCAATAGGACAAATTTCTAACAATGGTGTGGAGCAAACTTATATCATTCCAATGGATCTAGAAGTAGTTCAAAATCATATTCATATAATCCATATATATTTGGGGCGTGCTTTAACTCATATGGGACAGATTTGGTGCAACACTTGCAATCATAGGCTGAGGGAGTCTAATCAAACCTATGGGCTAAAACTACATAAAGGAAAGCCTAAAGTGAAGATCAAGCAAGGCTTTTGTGAAGATTCAACTTTGTTATGATGGGCTTGCTAGTTTTATTATTTAAACACTTATTTTATTTTAGTTTTGTTTGGGCTTGTATTCTGGCCATATTTTATCTTTTAAGTTTTAGAGTGTTGGGCCATGTTGTGGGCTTATATTTTAATACTTATGTGTTATTTTAGTGTGTGATTGGGCTTGGGTCTTATGTGTTTAAGTCAGGCCCAAGAAGAGTGTCTTAGGGTTTTATTTGTTTTTCTCCTTACTATATAAGGATAAGAAACAATTGTAAGAGACAGCTTTGAAATCAAATTATCAGAATTATTTTCATGCCTTTGGCGTGTATTGCTTTGAGTGACAGTGAGGATTTGCTTTCATCAATTGCACCAGGAATCTCGATTAACTTATCAACTATTTGTTGTGGCGTTTGTCAGATTCTCATCTAAATCCTTCAATCATTGGTGTTTCAGCTTCTCTAAGTGTGGGGTGTCATAGGAGGTGGGTTTATCAGATCTTTGGATTCCATATCTACTTGTGCGTGTGGGTTTGAGGCTTGTGCCATAGGGTTCCGCGTCAAGGACTCTAAACATCTCCCCAAAAACTCCCTAAAACACCATAAAACATGCATAGAAAACAGGCAAAGGAAGGCTCGGCAGGGGACTTTCGGTGGCAGGTTCGGCGGCCGAAGATCCCTCAAGATCCGAAAGTCATGCACTTTCAGGGGTAGGTTCGGCGGCCGAAACTCCCTCCAAATTCGAAAGTCCAAACTTTAGGGGGTAGGTTCGGCGGCCGAAACTCTACTCCAGAGCCGAAAGTCCAAACTTTCGGGGGCGAGCTTAGGCGTCCAAAACTGCCTCCTCTGGCAGCAAGCAACACATTATTAACCAACACATCCGAATCATCACAGTCATTATTGCAATTAGGAGTTCTTTGAGGTATTCTTAACCTCTCAAGAGTCTTATTGAGCCTTTGTAACTCACCACTGACTGACTTTTTAAAGAGCTTATAATCGTTACCCATATTCGATTGACTTCCATCAGTACGATCCACCACATTCTTGTCTTTACTCATCCTATCTTAAATCAACAAAGAACAAAAAGGACTAGCAAATACTGTGTTAAAAAAGAAAGTACTCAAGTGTTTCCACTCTTACCATTCTTTTGCTGATTCTTCAATTGCACTTCAGAAACTAAGGTCAACCAACTAACCACAAGGTGCGTTTAATGAAACAAAGAAGAAATCCTAAAGAAAGAAGGAAGCACGCAAAAACTAGAAAGAAGACACTGACAATTTGGAAAGTAACACATGAACTAGGTTATGTGCTACTTGAAAAATATCACCTAGAGTATAGACACTAGCAAACAATACTCCAGCAATGTAAAGGAAGCAAAAGCAAGCTTAAACCAAAAAGAAACTTAGAAATCAAATAAAAACGAACCTGGACAAAAATATTGTATTTAATTCACTTCAACGCAAATTAAATATGGATCTACTTAAATCTACCCAAAAAGAAAAGTATCAAAACCCCACAAATAGAATCAGAAAAGAAAAATGTAAATTTCTCTCAGATTAGAAACATGGACGAAAATTCTGGTGTTAAAAGAAGGATTTGACATCAAATCAATTTAGATGCAATTGCCGTAAATGTACACCTTAAGGAATAGGCAGATTTCTTTTGTCTCCTAATCTGGATTCAATCCAATTCAAAATTCAAACTTGATTCCCATAAACTACAGCAATCAATTGAGATAGGTAAGGAAATATAGATGAAAAAGGAATCATATCACAATTTCGGCCAGATAAAGATAAATATGGCAAATGCGATTTTTTTTTTTGCTTTTTTTTTTTTGGATTTTAAATTTTTCTTCCAAAAGAGATTATGCGATAATTTATCCAGAAGGTGCAGTCATGAATACAAAAGGTTTCACCGAAATCAATAACGAAGAAAAGAAAAGTAAAAAAAAACTCTAGATCCTGAGATAAATAAGAATTTACCTCACTTTGGTTCTGATACCAACTGACGCGGAACCCTATAGCACAAGCCTCAAACCCACTCGCACAAGTAGATAAGGAATCCAAAGATTTGATAAACCCACCTCCTATGGCACCCTAAACTTAGAGAAGCTGAAGCACCAATGATCGAAGGATTTAGATGAGAATCTGACAAACGCCACAACGAATAGTTGATAAGTTAGCCAAGATTCCTGGTGCAATTGATGAAAGCAAATCCTCACTCTCACTCAAAGCAATACACACCAAAGGCATGAGAAGAATTCTGAAATTTTGATTAAAAGCTGCCTCTTACAATTGTTTCTTATCCTTATATAGTAAGGAGAAAAACAAATTAAACCCTAAGACACTCTTCTTGGACCTGACTTAAACGCATAGGGCCCAAGCCCAATCACACACTAAAATAACACATAAGTATTAAAACATAAGTCCAAAACATGGCCCAACACTCTAAAACTTAAAAGATAAAGTATAGCCAGAATACAAGCCCAAACAAAACTAAAATAAAACAAGTGTTAAATAATAAAAATATAGCAAACCCATCATAACAAAGCTGAATCTTCACAAAAGTCTTACTTGATCTTCACTTTAGGCTTCCCTTTGTGTAGTTTTAGCCCATAGGTTTGATTAGGCTCCCTAAGCCTATGATTGCAAGTGTTGCACCAAATCTGTCCCATATGAGTTGAAGCACTCCCCAAATATATATGGATCATATGAATATGATTTTGAACTCCATTTAGATCCATTTGAATGACATAAGTTTTCTCCACACCATTGTTAGAAATTTGCCCTCTTGGATCCGTATCAAAACTTCAAGCAAGCCTAAAAATCGGAAAAGAACAAAGCAAGCCTGAAAGGGCTAAACCCCAAACTAAAAAACACATATCTGAGCTCGGAGGAACCAAGCGAGGGGAGAGCCGAACTCGGGAAAGCCAAATGGCAAAATAGAAATCACAAGTTCCCTCTAACCGAAAGCGAAAAAAGAAACGAAGGCATGAACAGGCGTGGAACGCCACAACCTCAATTTCACCCAACACAGGACAGAAAACAAATACAAGAAGGCAAGCTCATCATTCTAAAAAGGTACATGATCTAACCTACTTTGATTATATGAAAACTATGCACCCAAGCTCGCCTTGCTGATGAATCAACGAAATAAAAAACAGGAATGCCTTCGCAAGATTAGAAAAACTCACAAGTTAGAAGTTTAGTCAATTACTAGAATTCTAGCCCGGATTAACTCAAAGACGAAAAGATTGGCAACAGGGCTGGTCAGCCTAGTATAGCTAAATTCTTTGAAAAATTACTGAGTGAACATATGGCTTAAAAGCTTTTATCCTTAAGATAAATCAAACCAGAAAAAGCTTACAGATAGGAGAAACAGATTAGGCGTTTAAAAGATTAAACAACTCAGTAAAATCAGAAAAATAGACAAGGGCAAAAATAATTCAAGTATAAATATAAAAATAAAAGCCAGATCTCATTAAACAAAAGAAAAGGTAAGTTACGACTTTATCTAATCATCTAAAAATAATGGGGGAAAGATTGTCCGCAGAGAACTTACATTACTATCCTTGGGAAGCCTAACACCCACCTGCTCTGACCCCCCGGTACCCATGAAGGGCATAATCTCCCCTCCCCGGGGTCCAGTGTCTTCTTTCTAGGACTCGGCATCCTCCCCCTGAGGCCTGGCATCCCTCTTCTTAGGGCCGCTGCTCTCTCTTTCATCTCCTCCCTCAAGCTCAGCATTCCCGTCAAGAGGTCCAGTTGCGGTGTGAGAAGCTCCTTTAGGTAGAGGGTTGTCATCCTCCCTATAGCACACCTCCTCGCCATCAGAGTCCACTTCAGGGGCTCGGAGTTGAGTTTGTGGGGAGGAGGGGGCATCCCTTACTTCTTTCAGTCCTCGATTGAACCCGGAGGCAAATATTTGGAAACCTCTATTCCATATCTCGTGTTTCAGTTCATCAGAAGCTTTAAAGTCCGCAAGCCGTGCCTCACAGGCCTGCTCGATCTCAGTTTTCAACTCCGATGAGTCTTTATATTCCTGTAAATACCTCCGGCAAGCCTGATCGATCTCTGCTATCAGCTCAGCAGACCCCTTATGACGCGGAACCCTATGGCACAAGCCTCAAACTCACACGCACAAGTAGATATGGAATCCAAAGATCTGATAAACCCACCTCCTATGGCACCCCACACTTAGAGAAGCTGAAACACCAATGATTGAAGGATTTAGATGAGAATCTGACAAACGCCACAACAAATAGTTGATAAGTTAATCGAGATTCCTGGTGCAATTGATGAAAGCAAATCCTCACTCTCACTCAAAGCAATACACGCCAAAGGCATAGAAAAGAATTCTGAAATTTTGATTAAAAAGCTGCCTCTTACAATTGTTTCTTATCCTTATATAGTAAGGAGAAAAACAATTAAAACCCTAAGACACTCTTCTTGGGCCTGACTTAAACACATAAGACCCAAGCCTAATCACACACTAAAATAACACATAGGTATTAAAATATAAGCCCACAACATGGCCCAACACTCTAAAACTTAAAAGATAAAATATGGCCAGAATACAAGCCCAAACAAAACTAAAATAAAACAAGTGTTTAAATAATAAAACTAGCAAGCCCATCATAACAAAGTTGAATCTTCACAAAAGCCTTACTTGATCTTCACTTTAGGCTTTCCTTTATGTAGTTTTAGCCCATAGGTTTGATTAGGCTCCCTCAGCCTATGATTGCAAGTGTTGCACCAAATCTGTCCCATATGAATTGAAGCACGCCCCAAATATATCTGGATCATATGAATATGATTTTGAACTCCTTTCAGATCCATTTGAATGACATAAGTTTGCTCCACACCATTGTTAGAAATTTCCCCTATTGGATCCGTATCATTCTCTCCTTCTTTAGAAAAGATTCGTCCTCGAATCTTGCTGATATTTTTGTCAAAATGGAAAGCTTTAGGAACCCATGTATCTTCAAAGACCTCCTTTTGAATAGGTGGAAATAGGATAAAATTTTCGTCATGAATGTTTTCATCAACAACCTGCACATCAAGAACAAATGAACTAGGCATAAAAATATTAGTTATAGAAAGATCATGTGGATGTGACCCATTCTCCTCTACAACTTCCAAAACAGTCTTATTCACCTCCTCCACCTCATCAATCATGTGCTCCCCATGTCCACCATCATTCACAACCTCTTCTATAAGTTCATTAATGGAATTTTCAATTTCAATCTCTATGGAAGTTGACATTGGAACTTTAGCCTCTTCTATCTCCTTTTCTTTCTCCATCTTCCCTCCTTGAAGTAGTCTTGATTCTTTTCCAGCCTCGTTACCCTCAAACTCACTCTTTTCTCTCATTTTTTCCACAGAACTCAAGCTCTCACTCTCCTTTGTAGCCAAGGCCGAAGCCTCCCTCTCCCTCTCCAACATTTTTATGTGATCGGCATATACCTCTTGAGGTGATAAAGGAGCGAGTATAAGCTTCTGTCCTTCATGAGTGAAGGAGTACTTCTTATTGAGCCCATCATGTTGCACCTTTCTATCATTTTGCCACGGCCTACCCAACAATATATGGCTTGCCTGCATAGGTACCACATCGCACAAGATCTCATCCTTATACCTACCAATAGAAAATGGTATAACCACCTGGCGTGTAACTCTGACCTCACCACAGTCGTTCAACCATTGCAATCTGTATGGCTTAGGGTGTTTAATAGAAGCCAAGCCCAATTTCTCCACCATATACACACTAGCCACATTTGCACAACTACCTCCATCAATAATGACAGTACACACTTTTCCATTAACCAAACACCTAGTGTGAAATATGTTTTCCCGTTGTTCTAGGCTTTCTTCCTTAACCTGCATATTCAAAGCACGCCTAGCAACAAGCATCTCACAATGTGCAGCAAGCAACACATTATTAACCAACACATCCGAATCATCACAGTCATTATCGCAATTAAGATTTCTTTGAGGTATTCTTGTAGAAGTGGAAGCTTGTGAGACATTCAAACTCTCCATAGTTTCAGTCAACCTCTCAAGAGTCTTATTGAGCCTTTGTAACTCACCACTGACTGACTTCTTAAAGAGCTTGTAATCGTTACCCATATTCGATTCACTTTCATCAGTAGTATCCACCACATTCTTGTCTTTACTCATCCTACCTTAAATCAACAAAGAACAAAAAGAACTAGCAAATATTGTGTTAAAAAAGAAAGTACTCAAGTGTTTGCACACTTACCACTCTTTTGCTGATTCTTCAATTGCACTTCAGAAACTAAGGTCAACCAACTAACCACAAGGTGCGTTTAATGAAACAAAAAAAAAAAGAAAACCTAAAGAAAGAACGAAGAGCGCAAAAACTAGAAAGAAGACACTGACAATTTGGAAAGTAACACACGAACTAGGTTTTGTGCTACTTGAAAATATCACCTAGAGTATAGACCCAAGCAAACAATACTCCAGCAATGTCAAGGAAGCAAAAGCAAGTTTAAATCAAAAAAGAAACTTTGAATTCAAATAAAAACGAACCTGGACAAAAGTTTGAAATTAATTCACTTCAAAGCAAATTAAATATGGATCTAATTAAATCTACCCAAAAAGGAAAGTATCAAAACACTGCAAATAGAATCAGAAAAAAAAATGTAAATTTCTGTCAGATCAGAGACATGGACGAAAATTCTGGTGTTAAAAGAAGGGATTGACATCAAATCAATATAGATGCAATTGCCTTAAATGTGCACTTTAGGCAATAGGCAGAATTTTTTTTATCTCATAATCTGGATTCAACCCAATTCAAAATTTAAAATTCAAAATTAATTCCTATAATTTACTGCAATCAATTGAAATAGGTAAGGCAATATGGACGAAAAAGGAAGTACATCACAATTTCGGCCAGATCAAGGTAAATAAGGCAAAGGCGATTTTTTTTTTTTTTTTTTGGATTTAAATTTTTTTTTTTTTTAGATTAATAATCAAGAAGGTGCAGTCATGGATACACAAGCTTTCACCGGAAAGAACAAGGAAGAAAAGGAAAACTAAAAAAAAAACTCTAGATCCTGAGATAAATAAGAATTTACCTCACTTTGGCTCTGATACCAACTGACGCGGAACCCTATGGCACAAGCCTCAAACTCACACGCACAAGTAGATATGGAATCCAAAGATCTGATAAACCCACCTCCTATGGCACCCCACACTTAGAGAAGCTGAAACACCAATGATTGAAGGATTTAGATGAGAATCTGACAAACGCCACAACAAATAGTTGATAAGTTAATCGAGATTCCTGGTGCAATTGATGAAAGCAAATCCTCACTCTCACTCAAAGCAATACACGCCAAAGGCATAGAAAAGAATTCTGAAATTTTGATTAAAAAGCTGCCTCTTACAATTGTTTCTTATCCTTATATAGTAAGGAGAAAAACAATTAAAACCCTAAGACACTCTTCTTGGGCCTGACTTAAACACATAAGACCCAAGCCTAATCACACACTAAAATAACACATAGGTATTAAAATATAAGCCCACAACATGGCCCAACACTCTAAAACTTAAAAGATAAAATATGGCCAGAATACAAGCCCAAACAAAACTAAAATAAAACAAGTGTTTAAATAATAAAACTAGCAAGCCCATCATAACAAAGTTGAATCTTCACAAAAGCCTTACTTGATCTTCACTTTAGGCTTTCCTTTATGTAGTTTTAGCCCATAGGTTTGATTAGGCTCCCTCAGCCTATGATTGCAAGTGTTGCACCAAATCTGTCCCATATGAATTGAAGCACGCCCCAAATATATCTGGATCATATGAATATGATTTTGAACTCCTTTCAGATCCATTTGAATGACATAAGTTTGCTCCACACCATTGTTAGAAATTTCCCCTATTGGATCCGTATCACCTTATATTCCTGTAGGCGCTCCTCACACGCCAACTGGACCCTATCTTCAGCAAGCTTGGCGTCCTCAAGCAGGGCTGAACACCTCTTTTTCAAAGCCTTGACTTCTTGGGTTGATTCTGAAACTTTGACTTCTCTACTGCCAAAGTAAGGTCTTTAAGATTATCAGCATGCTTGCTCAACTCCTGCTCGAGAACGACTATCCGAGCCAGGGCTTCATCCCTTTGAGCCATCACGGTATCGCAGCGGGCCTGAGTGTAACGACCCGAAAACCGGACCGCTATCGGCGCTAGGATCCAGATCGACTTAAGCTCGCCGAGACCCGTAGCAAGCCTACTATACATCCTGTACACCTGATAAAATCCCATACATGATCAACATTTCCATAAAAACTTAAACTTTTCATATACCAAGCTTGACTTGTGTATGTACCAAAACTGTAAACATAAAACCCCACACTAGAGCCCTCATCAAATGCTCTAGCGAGGTAGCATATCATATGTCAAGACTGGTTCAACATAATTCATCATTAAAACATTAACATAAGATCATGTACAAAAAGGGGATTACCACTACTATTAGGGCCAAGCATAATACTAAACCATTAAACATTCTTTACATTACATTACATCATATCATTTTACATTTCATGTCCACTACAATCTATTACAATTAAAACAGCCTTAAACCTTGACGACTTCCCGGTCTATTCTGAACCTGTAAATATGGGGGTTAAGGGAAAGGGGGTGAGCTACAAAAGCCCAGTGAGCAGAACAATAAAACAGTTTATAAGGATATGCCATCATGAAATGCATCACAACACAAGTAAATCACCTTAAGATGGTATTGTCACCAATAGCCCTCTACATATCCATTAAATGCCCGGCCCTCGACGGAGAATGAGTCACATCCACAGGATCTTTTTATGACTAATATTTTTATGCCTAGTTCATTTGTTCTTGATTTGCAGATTGTTGATGAAAACATTCATGACGAAAGTTTTATCCTATTTCCACCTATTCAAAAGGAGGTCTTTGAAGATACATGGGTTCCTAAAGCTTCCCTTTTTGACATAAAGATCAGCAAGATTCGAGGACGAATCTTTTCTAAAGAAGGAGAGAATGATACGGATCCAAAAGGGTAAATTTCTAACAATGGTGTGGAGCAAACTTATATCATTCAAATGGATCTAAAAGGAGTTCAAAATCATATTCATATGATCCATATATATTTGGGGCGTGCTTCAACTCATATGGGACAGATCTAGTCCCACACGAGACGCATCACAAAACACTGTGAAGTCTTCATTACTGGTAGGCAGAGCTAACACCGGTGCTGACGTCAACCTTTTCTTTAGCTCTTCAAAGCATTCCTCACACTGCTCAGACCACATAAACCTTTGGTTCTTCTTGGTCAGTCTAGTCATAGAAGCGGCAATTTTAGAGAAGTCTTGAACGAACCTCCTTTAGTAACCTACCAAACCCAGAAAGCTCTTAATTTCTGTAACTGTAGTGGGTCTAGGCCAGTTGGCTACAGCTTCCACCTTCCTGGGGTCCACTTCAATTCTCTGTTCTGACACAACATGCCCCAAGAATGAGATGCTCCTTAACCAGAACTCACACTTGGAGAACTTGGCATACAAGCCATGCTCCCTCAGGGTATGCAAAACTATCCTCAGATGATGGGCATGCTCCTCTGCATTTCTGGAACACACCAGGATATCATCAATGAAGAAAATAACAAAGTGATCCATATACTGACTGAAAACTCTATTCATGAGATCCATGAATGCTGCAGGGGCATTGGTTAGCCCAAACGGCATTACTAGGAACTCATAATGCCCATATCTGGTCCTGAACGCCGTCTTCAGCACATCTTCTTCTCTGATTCTCAGCTGGTGGTACCCGGATCTCATATCTATCTTGGACAAACAACCTGCTCCAGTTAGCTGGTCAAATAGATCATCGATCCTAGGTAATGGATACTTATTCTTGGTAGTGACTTTATTCAACTGCCTGTAGTCGATACAAAGTCTCAAGGATCCATCCTTCTTCTTTACAAACAGCACTGGAGCACCCCAAGGTGAGGTACTCGGTCGGATGAAACCCTTGTCTACCAACTCTTGCAACTGCTCCTTTAGCTCCTTCAACTCTGCTGGTGCCATCCTGTAGGGAGGGATAAAGATTAGTCTCGTTCCAGGCATCAATTCTATTTCAAACTCTATCTCCTTAGCAGGTGGTAGTCCTGGAAGCTCGTCTGGGAAGACATCTGGAAACTCTCTGACCACGGGCACTGAGGCGGGCTCCCTAACCTGACTATCCAGCTCTCTCACAGGAGCTGGAAACTCCTGACAACCCCTCCTGAGAAACCTACGAGCCTGTAGGGCTGATATCAGGCCTCTAGGCATACCCCTCCTGTCTCCCCTGAAGACAACCTCTGACCCATCCTAATCTTTGAACCTGACGACCTTGTCTCTACAATCCAAGGTAGCACCATGAGTAGATAGCCAATCCATCCCTAGAATGACATCAAAATCCCTCAAGTCTAGAACCTGACGCGGAACCCTATGGCACAAGCCTCAAACCCACACGCACAAGTAGATACGGAATCCAAAGATTTGATAAACCCACCTCCTATGGCACCCCAAACTTAGAGAAGCTGAAACACCAATGATCGAAGGATTTAGATGAGAATCCGATAAACGCCACAACGAATAGTTGATAAGTTAGCCAAGATTCCTGGTGCAATTGATGAAAGCAAATCCTCACTCTCACTCAAAGCAATACACGCCAAAGGCATGAAAGAAATTATGAAAAGTTTGATTAAAAGCTCCCTCTTACAATTGTTTCTTATCCTTATATAGTAAGGAGAAAAACAAATAAAACCCTAAGACACTCTTCTTGGACCTGACTTAAACACATAAGGCCCAAGCCCATTCACACACTAAAATAATACATAAGTATTAAAACATAAGCCCAAAACATGGCCCAACACTTTAAAACTTAAAAGATAAAGTATGGCCTGAATAACAAAGCTAAAATAAAATAAGTGTTCAAATAATAAAAATATAGCAAGCCCATCATAACAAAGCTGAATCTTCACAAAAGCCTTACTTGATCTTCAGTTTAGGCTTCCCTTTGTGTAGTTTTAGCCCATAGGTTTGATTAGGCTCCCTAAGCCTATGATTCCAAGTGTTGCACCAAATCTGTCCCATATGAGTTGAAGCACGCCCCAAATATGGATCATATGAAAATGATTTTGAATTCCTTTTAGATCCATTTGAATGACATAAGTTTGCTCCACACCATTGTTAGAAATTTGCCCTATTGGATCCGTATCAGAACCACAAGGTCGGTTAGAAGGCATCTACCCTCAACAAAAACTGGACTGAACCGGAAGACTGACTCTGCTATTGATGGGTCACACTTGGGTCCACTGACCCAGAGGGGACACTCTAACCCAGAGACTATAAAACCCAACCTCTCTACGGCTCTCGGAGCAACAGAAGAATGAGATGCACTAGGGTCCAATAAAGCATACACATCTGAACAACCAATGATGAGATTACCTGACACCACGGTGTTGGATATGTTTGCCTCCTGCTGTGTCATAGTGAAGATCCGAGTTGGAGCTGATGGACCTTCACCCCTGGAGCCTGCTGAAGAAGAGGCTGCCCCTCTCCCTCTGCCTCTGCCACTGCCCTGAGTCACGGCTGGAGCTACTGGCTGAGCCACACTACCAGAAGCCGTCTGTTGGGATGGTGCCATAAAAGGTGCCCTAGGACACTCCCGAGCCATGTCTCCCTCCTGCCCGCACCTGAAGCAGGCTGTGGTCCCAAACCGACATACTCCCTTGTGTGGCTTGCCACACCTGATACGGATCCGATAGGACAAATTTCTAACAATGGTGTGGAGCAAACTTATATCATTCCAATGGATCTAAGAGTAGTTCAAAATCATATTCATATAATCCATATATATTTGGGGCGTGCTTTAACTCATATGGGACAGATTTGGTGCAACATTTGCAATCATAGGCTGAGGGAGCCTAATCAAACCTATAGGCTAAAACTACATAAAGGAAAGCCTAAAGTGAAGATCAAGTAAGGCTTTTGTGAAGATTCAACTTTGTTATGATAGGCTTGCTAGTTTTATTATTTAAACACTTGTTTTATTTTAGTTTTGTTTGGGCTTGTATTCTGGCCATATTTTATCTTTTAAGTTTTAGAGTGTTGGGCCATGTTGTGGGCTTATATTTTAATACTTATATGTTATTTTAGTGTGTGATTGGGCTTGGGTCTTATGTGTTTAAGTCAGGCCCAAGAAGAGTGTCTTAGGGTTTTATTTCTTTTTCTCCTTACTATATAAGGATAAGAAACAATTGTAAGAGGCAGATTTTAATCAAACTTTTCAGAATTTCTTTCATGCCTTTGGCGTGTATTGCTTTGAGTGAGAGTGAGGATTTGCTTTCATCAATTGCACCAGGAATCTTGGCTAACTTATCAACTATTCGTTGTGGCGTTTGTCGGATTCTCATCTAAATCCTTCGATCATTGGTGTTTCAGCTTCTCTAAGTTTGGGGTGCCATAGGAGGTGGGTTTATCAGATCTTTGGATTCCGTATCTACTTGTGCGTGTGGGTTTGAGGCTTGTGCCATAGGGTTCCGCGTCAGTTGGTATCAGAGCCAAAAGTGAGGTAAATTCTTATTTATCTTAGGATCTAGGGTTTTTGAGTTTTCCTTTGTCTTTCTTGTTGATTTCGGTGAAAGCTTTTGTATCCATGGCTGCACCTTCTTGATTATTAATCTAAAAAAAAAAAAAAAATTGAAATCCAAAAAAAAATAAAAAAATCGCCATTGCCTTATTTATCTTGATCTGGCCGAAATTGTGATATACTTCCTTTTTCGTCCATATTGCCTTACCTATTTCAATTGATTGCAGTAAATTATAGGAATCAATTTTGAATTTTGAATTTTGAATTGGGTTGAATCCAGATTAGGAGATAAAAGAAATCTGCCTAATTCCTTAAGGTGCACATTTAAGGCAACTGGATCTAAATCGATTTGGTGTCAAATCCTTTTTTTTTAATGCCCATTTTCGTCCATGTTTCTGATCTGAGAGAAATTTATATTTTTTTTTCTGATTTTATTTGTGGTGTTTTGATACTTGCCTTTTTGGGTAGATTTAAGTAGATCCATATTTAATTTGCGTTGAAGTGAATTAAATTCAAACTTTTGTCCAGATTCGTCTTTATTTCAATTCAAGTAGCACAAAACCTAGTTCGTGTGTTACTTTCCAAATTGTCAGTGTCTTCTTTCTAGTTTTTGCGCTCTTCGTTCTTTCTTTAGGTTTTCTTTTTTTTTTGTTTCATTAAACGCACATTGTGGTTAGTTGGTTGACCTTAGTTTCTGAAGTGCAATTGAAGAATCAGCAAAAGAGTGGTAAGTGTGCAAACACTTGAGTTCTTTCTTTTCTAACACAATATTTGCTAGTTCTCTTTGTTCTTTGTTGATTAAAGGTAGGATGAGTAAAGATCAGAATGTCTCACCAGCGTCCACTTCTACAAGTATACCTCAAAGAACTCATAATTGCAATAATGACTGTGATGATTCGGATGTGTTTGTTAATAATGTGTTGCTTGCTGCACATTGTGAGATGCTTGTTGCTAGGCGTGCTCTGAATATGCAGGTTAAGGAAGAAAGCCTGAAACAACGGAAAAACATATTTCACACTAGGTGTTTGGTTAATGGAAAAGTGTGTACTGTCATTATTGATGGAGGTAGTTGTGCAAATGTGGCTAGTGTGTATATGGTGGAGAAATTGGGCTTGGCTTCTATTAAACACCCTAAGCCATACAGATTGCAATGGTTGAACGACTGTGGTGAGGTCAGAGTTACACGCCAGGTGGTTATACCATTTTCTATTGGTAGGTATAAGGATGAGATCTTGTGCGATGTGGTACCTATGCAGGCAAGCCATATATTGTTGGGTAGGCCGTGGCAATATGATAGAAAGGTGCAACATGATGGGCTCAATAAGTACTCCTTCACTCATGAAGGACAGAAGCTTATACTCGCTCCTTTATCACCTCAAGAGGTATATGCCGATCACATAAAAATGCTGGAGAGGGAGAGGGAGGCTTCGGCCTTGGCTACAAAGGAGAGTGAGAGCTTGAGTTCTGTGGAAAAAATGAGAGAAAAGAGTGAGTTTGAGGGTAACGAGGCTGGAAAAGAATCAAGACTACTTCAAGGAGGGAAGATGGAGAAAGAAAAGGAGAAAGAAGAGGCTAACGTTCCAATGTCAACTTCCATAGAGATTGAAATTGAAGAGGAAGTTTTAATGCATGCATCTAATGTAGTTGTTCTTGAAAATTCCATTAATGAACTTATAGAAGAGGTTGTGAATGATGGTGGACATGGGGAGCACATGATTGATGAGGTGGAGGAGGTGAATAAGACTGTTTTGGAAGTTGTAGAGGAGAATGGGTCACATCCACATGATCTTTCTATGACTAATATTTTTATGTCTAGTTCATTTGTTCTTGATGTGCAGGTTGTTGATGAAAACATCCATGATGAAAGTTTTATACTATTTCCACCTATTCAAAAGAAGGTCTTTGAAGATACATGGGTGCCTAAAGCTTTCCTTCTTGACATAAATATCAGCAAGATTCGAGGACGAATCTTTTCTAAAGAAAGAGGGAATGATACGGATCCGATAGGACAAATTTCTAACAATGGTGTGGAGCAAACTTATATCATTCCAATGGATCTAAGAGTAGTTCAAAATCATATTCATATAATCCATATATATTTGGGGCGTGCTTTAACTCATATGGGACAGATTTGGTGCAACATTTGCAATCATAGGCTGAGGGAGCCTAATCAAACCTATAGGCTAAAACTACATAAAGGAAAGCCTAAAGTGAAGATCAAGTAAGGCTTTTGTGAAGATTCAACTTTGTTATGATAGGCTTGCTAGTTTTATTATTTAAACACTTGTTTTATTTTAGTTTTGTTTGGGCTTGTATTCTGGCCATATTTTATCTTTTAAGTTTTAGAGTGTTGGGCCATGTTGTGGGCTTATATTTTAATACTTATATGTTATTTTAGTGTGTGATTGGGCTTGGGTCTTATGTGTTTAAGTCAGGCCCAAGAAGAGTGTCTTAGGATTTTATTTCTTTTTCTCCTTACTATATAAGGATAAGAAACAATTGTAAGAGGCAGATTTTAATCAAACTTTTCAGAATTTCTTTCATGCCTTTGGCGTGTATTGCTTTGAGTGAGAGTGAGCATTTGCTTTCATCAATTGCACCAGGAATCTTGGCTAACTTATCAACTATTCGTTGTGGCGTTTGTCGGATTCTCATCTAAATCCTTCGATCATTGGTGTTTCAGCTTCTCTAAGTTTGGGGTGCCATAGGAGGTGGGTTTATCAGATCTTTGGATTCCGTATCTACTTGTGCGTGTGGGTTTGAGGCTTGTGCCATAGGGTTCCGCGTCAGTTGGTATCAGAGCCAAAAGTGAGGTAAATTCTTATTTATCTTAGGATCTAGGGTTTTTGAGTTTTCCTTTGTCTTTCTTGTTGATTTCGGTGAAAGCTTTTGTATCCATGGCTGCACCTTCTTGATTACTAATCTAAAAAAATAAAAAAATTGAAATCCAAAAAAAAATAAAAAAATCGCCTTTGCCTTATTTATCTTGATCTGGCCGAAATTGTGATATACTTCCTTTTTCGTCCATATTGCCTTACCTATTTCAATTGATTGCAGTAAATTATAGGAATCAATTTTGAATTTTGAATTTTGAATTGGGTTGAATCCAGATTAGGAGACAAAAGAAATCTGCCTAATTCCTTAAGGTGCACATTTAAGGCAACTGGATCTAAATCGATTTGGTGTCAAATCCTTTTTTTTTACTGCCCATTTTCGTCCATGTTTCTGATCTGAGAGAAATTTATATTTTTTTTTCTGATTCTATTTGTGGTGTTTTGATACTTGCCTTTTTGGGTAGATTTAAGTAGATCCATATTTAATTTGCGTTGAAGTGAATTAAATTCAAACTTTTGTCCAGATTCGTCTTTATTTCAATTCAAGTAGCACAAAACCTAGTTCGTGTGTTACTTTCCAAATTGTCAGTGTCTTCTTTCTAGTTTTTGCGCTCTTCGTTCTTTCTTTAGGTTTTCTTTTTTTTTTTTGTTTCATTAAACGCACCTTGTGGTTAGTTGGTTGACCTTAGTTTCTGAAGTGCAATTGAAGAATCAGCAAAAGAGTGGTAAGTGTGCAAACACTTGAGTTCTTTCTTTTCTAACACAATATTTGCTAGTTCTCTTTGTTCTTTGTTGATTAAAGGTAGGATGAGTAAAGATCAGAATGTCTCACCAGCGTCCACTTCTACAAGTATACCTCAAAGAACTCATAATTGCAATAATGACTGTGATGATTCGGATGTGTTTGTTAATAATGTGTTGCTTGCTGCACATTGTGAGATGCTTGTTGCTAGGCGTGCTCTGAATATGCAGGTTAAGGAAGAAAGCCTGAAACAACGGAAAAACATATTTCACACTAGGTGTTTGGTTAATGGAAAAGTGTGTACTGTCATTATTGATGGAGGTAGTTGTGCAAATGTGGCTAGTGTGTATATGGTGGAGAAATTGGGCTTGGCTTCTATTAAACACCCTAAGCCATACAGATTGCAATGGTTGAACGACTGTGGTGAGGTCAGAGTTACACGCCAGGTGGTTATACCATTTTCTATTGGTAGGTATAAGGATGAGATCTTGTGCGATGTGGTACCTATGCAGGCAAGCCATATATTGTTGGGTAGGCCGTGGCAATATGATAGAAAGGTGCAACATGATGGGCTCAATAAGTACTCCTTCACTCATGAAGGACAGAAGCTTATACTCGCTCCTTTATCACCTCAAGAGGTATATGCCGATCACATAAAAATGCTGGAGAGGGAGAGGGAGGCTTCGGCCTTGGCTACAAAGGAGAGTGAGAGCTTGAGTTCTGTGGAAAAAATGAGAGAAAAGAGTGAGTTTGAGGGTAACGAGGCTGGAAAAGAATCAAGACTACTTCAAGGAGGGAAGATGGAGAAAGAAAAGGAGAAAGAAGAGGCTAACGTTCCAATGTCAACTTCCATAGAGATTGAAATTGAAGAGGAAGTTTTAATGCATGCATCTAATGTAGTTGTTCTTGAAAATTCCATTAATGAACTTATAGAAGAGGTTGTGAATGATGGTGGACATGGGGAGCACATGATTGATGAGGTGGAGGAGGTGAATAAGACTGTTTTGGAAGTTGTAGAGGAGAATGGGTCACATCCACATGATCTTTCTATGACTAATATTTTTATGTCTAGTTCATTTGTTCTTGATGTGCAGGTTGTTGATGAAAACATCCATGATGAAAGTTTTATACTATTTCCACCTATTCAAAAGAAGGTCTTTGAAGATACATGGGTGCCTAAAGCTTTCCTTCTTGACATAAATATCAGCAAGATTCGAGGACGAATCTTTTCTAAAGAAAGAGGGAATGATACGGATCCGATAGGACAAATTTCTAACAATGGTGTGGAGCAAACTTATATAATTCCAATGGATCTAAGAGTAGTTCAAAATCATATTCATATAATCCATATATATTTGGGGCGTGCTTTAACTCATATGGGACAGATTTGGTGCAACATTTGCAATCATAGGCTGAGGGAGCATAATCAAACCTATAGGCTAAAACTACGTAAAGGAAAGCCTAAAGTGAAGATCAAGTAAGGCTTTTGTGAAGATTCAACTTTGTTATGATAGGCTTGCTAGTTTTATTATTTAAACACTTGTTTTATTTTAGTTTTGTTTGGGCTTGTATTCTGGCCATATTTTATCTTTTAAGTTTTAGAGTGTTGGGCCATGTTGTGGGCTTATATTTTAATACTTATATGTTATTTTAGTGTGTGATTGGGCTTGGGTCTTATGTGTTTAAGTCAGGCCCAAGAAGAGTGTCTTAGGGTTTTATTTCTTTTTCTCCTTACTATATAAGGATAAGAAACAATTGTAAGAGGCAGATTTTAATCAAACTTTTCAGAATTTCTTTCATGCCTTTGGCGTGTATTGCTTTGAGTGAGAGTGAGGATTTGCTTTCATCAATTGCACCAGGAATCTTGGCTAACTTATCAACTATTCGTTGTGGCGTTTGTCGGATTCTCATCTAAATCCTTCGATCATTGGTGTTTCAGCTTCTCTAAGTTTGGGGTGCCATAGGAGGTGGGTTTATTAGATCTTTGGATTCCGTATCTACTTGTGCGTGTGGGTTTGAGGCTTGTGCCATAGGGTTCCGCGTCAACACCTCAAGCATTCTGAACCATCTGAACCTGAGCTCGAGCCACAACCGAAACCCAGACCTGACTTCAAATGGTTCCAGAACTTAATCTTCTTGGGCTTGGCTCTGCCCCACTTTTTACTGCCTGAAGCTGCTGCACTCAGAGAAGAGGGATCTAACTTTCCCACTCCTGGGGTCTTGGAACCTGAGGACTGTGCCACTGTCTGCTTAACTGTCCCCTGAATAATGGCACTAGACTCCATCTTCCGTGCTGCATCCACTATGGTGTAGAAGTCCTCTCTCTCTGCTGCTAAAATTAGGGAGAAATACCTAGGGTGGAGCCTCATGGTATACCTCCTGGCCTTCTTCTGATCTGTGTCATAAGCCTGGCTCACATATTGCAGCAACTCCAGAAACTTGTCTGTGTACTCATCTACGCTCATATCTTCTGTTTACCTCAGCTGCTCAAACTCCACAACTTTCAGCTCTCTGGAACTGTCTGGAAACGCCCATCCTGCAAACTCATTTGCAAACTCCTCTCAGGATAGGCTCTCCAACCTCGGGTCCACATAGTTCTTGAACCATTCTCTTGCTTTCTTGCATTTCAGCGTAAACCCCGCCATCTGAATGGCTCTACTATCATTTGCCCCCAACTCATCTGTTATCATTCTAACCGTTTTGAGATACTCAAACGGATCATCGCCAGTCTTAAACTTGGGAGCATCCAGCTTCAGGTAATCGGTCATCTTTACCTTGCTCCCCACAGATGAGCTAGGCTTGGGTGTTTGGATTCCAGGGACTACTGGTTCTGCTGGTGGAGGAGGAGGTGCAGCATTCCCTGGGTTAGGGTTTGCTGTACTTAGGTAGAAGGGTGAGGGTGGATACATGGCGTACTGGGGATATGGTGGGTAAAAAGGAGGGTTGGGCATGTAGGAGGGATATGGGTTAAAGCTAAAGTAATCCGATGCACCCCCATCGGATACCCTGAGTGACGCGGAACCCTATGGCACAAGCCTCAAATCCACACGCACAAGTAGATATGGAATCCAAAGATTTGATAAACCCACCTCCTATGGCGTCCCAAACTTAGAGAAGCTGAAACACCAATGATTGAAGGATTTAGATGAGAATCTGACAAACGCCACAACGAATAGTTGATAAGTAAGCCAAGATTCCTGGTGCAATTGATGAAAGCAAATCCTCACTCTCACTCAAAGCAATACACGCCAAAGGCATGAGAAGAATTCTGAAATTTTGATTAAAAGCTGCCTCTTACAATTGTTTCTTATCCTTATATAGTAAGGAGAAAAACAAATAAAACCCTAAGACACTCTTCTTGGGCCTGACTTAAACACATAAGGCCCAAGCCCAATCACACACTAAAATAACACATAAGTATTAAAACATAAGCCCAAAATATGGCCCAACACTCAAAAACTTAAAAGATAAAGTATGGCTAGAATACAAGCCCAAACAAAGCTAAAATAAAACAAGTGTTAAATAATAAAAATATAGCAAGCCCATCATAACAAAGCTGAATCTTCACAAAAGCCTTACTTGATCTTCACTTTAGGCTTTCCTTTGTGTAGTTTTAGCCCATAGGTTTGATTAGGCTCCCTAAGCCTATGATTGCAAGTGTTGCACCAAATATGTTCCATATGAGTTGAAGCACGCCCCAAATATATATGGATCATATGAATATGATTTTGAACTCCTTTTAGATCCATTTGAATGACATAAGTTTGCTCCACACCATTGTTAGAAATTTGCCCTATTGGATCCGTATCACTAAGCCCTGAGGAAAGGGTTGATACTGGGGTGGGTAACCAAACCCCGAGGCCTGAGTGCCTCCTTGAGATTCTCCCATGCCCTCTTCTTACATGCTCATGCCCAAACTACCATCTCTTCTCTGCTCATCCTCCTCTGATCCCCTTACATCAGCTCACATTTCACCCTGAACTGCTCCCCTTCTGCTAACATCAAAAGACCTTCTAGGGTCCCTTGACGTTCCCTCTCTACTTGATCTGCATGACATTGCCGTTGGCAAAGCAGGGGACGGGCATCCATGCCCTCATTCTCTTGTGGGACTCCAGTCAATCGTGCAGATCGACGAGTGCCTCGCATCTTACTTCTGAAAAACAACATACAACACATAGACATCAGCATCAAATGGTTCATGTGGAAACACATGAACCCACATCACATACATCACATAACATTAATGCACATGCATATCATCATGGCATTTGATGCGGAACCCTAGCCTATTAGAGACTGAAACGACACATACCCTAGTAAAAAGAACTTAATTCAGAAAATAATTCCCCAATCTAAAGCACCCTTAATTAACATGCAATTAAGAACACTTATAATGGATTGATTTTAAGAGCAGCAAGAATAAGAAACATACAAGTTAGTATCAAACCTTATTCGTGATGCAATGTCAAGAACCAAGATCTCTCTTAAGCTCTCAAAGAAGAATCGCATAAAGCAATTGTATTGAATAATTGATAATCTGTGTCTACAATAGAAAAAGAGATGCTTTATATAGCCTAAATTAAGACCCATGATCTTTGCCACTTCGCACTACTATACATGGACCCATGATCTTTGCCACTACCCACAACTATGCATGGACCCATGATCTATGCCACTATCCACTACTAGGTAACTACCCACTACTGTTTAACTACCCACTACCAAATAACTACCCACTACTGGTTAACTACCAACTACTAAATGACTACCCACTATAAATACAGAATTTGAATTGTCAATAAGGACACATTTGGCCTAATTGACTTGGAATGGCCAGATTGTTCTTCAACTTCAAAATAAACTTGCAAAGCTTCAACATATTCCTTCATGAATCCTTGAAGTGCTTCCTTCAACCTTTTGGATCTCAGCCTTGTAATTGGTCCTTGAGTCAATGCTAGCTCATCATTTTTGGTGTTGTTGGTCGTGCTTACATCATCCCCTCCCTCTTGAAAAGGATTCGTCCTCGAATCTGTACCAAAATCAAAAGGAGACAAATCAGAAACATTAAAGGTAGCACTTACGCCAAACTCACCTGGCAGATCAATTATGTATGCATTGCCATTGATCCGTTTCAGCACTTGATATGGTCCATCCCCTCGTGCATCAAGTTTTGATTTCCTTTGAGCTGGAAACCTTTCCTTTCGCATATGGATCCAAACTCAATCACCTGGTTTGAATACAACTTTCTTGCGACCCTTATTGGCCTGTTTCTCATATATGCTGTTACGCTTCTCAATATGCTCACGCGCTTTCACGTGTATTGATTTAATCATTTCAGCCTTCGCTTTTCCATCTAAATTAGACAACTCGTTCAAAGGTAAAGGCATTAAATCTAGTACAGTTAATGGATTAAAACCATACACAACCTCAAAAGGTGAATAACCAGTAGAAGAATGGACTGCTCGATTATAAGCAAATTCAAGTTCCTACCCACAATAGCACGAAGCATAGTTCCTAAAGTCCTATTAACAACTTCAGTTTGGCCATCTGTTTGTGGATGACAAGTAGTAGAAAATAAAAGTTTAGTACCCAATTTCCCCCACAAAACACGCCAGCAATGACTAAGGAACTTTGACGCGGAACCCTATGGCACAAGCCTCAAACCCACACGCACAAGTAGATATGGAATCCAAAGATTTGATAAACCCACCTCCTATGGCACCCCAAACTTAGAGAAGCTGAAACACCAATGATCGAAGGATTTAGATGAGAATCCGACAAACGCCACAACGAATAGTTGATAAGTTAGCCAAGATTCCTGGTGCAATTGATGAAAGCAAATCCTCACTCTCACTCAAAGCAATACACGCTCAAGGCATGAAAGAAATTCTGAAAAGTTTGATTAAAAGCTGCTTCTTACAATTGTTTCTTATCCTTATATAGTAAGGAGAAAAACAAATAAAACCCTAAACACTCTTCTTGGGTCTGACTTAAACACCTAAGGCCCATGCCCAATCACACACTAAAATAACACATAAGTATTAAAATATAAGCCCACAACATGGCCCAACACTCTAAAACTTAAAAGATAAAATATGGCCAGAATACAAGCCCAAACAAAACTAAAATAAAACAAGTGTTTAAATAATAAAACTAGCAAGCCCATCATAACAAAGTTGAATCTTCACAAAAGCCTTGCTTGATCTTCACTTTAGGCTTTCCTTTATGTAGTTTTAGTCCATAGGTTTGATTAGACTCCCTCAGCCTATGATTGCAAGTGTTGCACCAAATCTGTCCCATATGAGTTAAAGTACGCCCCAAATATATATGGATTATATGAAAATGATTTTGAACTACTCTTGGATCCATTGGAATGATATAAGTTTGCTCCACACCATTGTTAGAAATTTGTCCTATTGGATCCGTATCATTCCCTCTTTCTTTAGAAAAGATTCGTCCTCGAATCTTGTTGATATTTATGTCAAGAAAGAAAGCTTTAGGCACCCATGTATCTTCAAAGACCTCCTTTTGAATAGGTGGAAATGGTATAAAACTTTCATCATGGATGTTTTCATCAACAACCTGCACATCAAGAACAAATGAACTAGACATAAAAATATTAGTAATAGAAAGATCATGTGGATGTGACCCATTCTCCTCTATAACTTCCAAAACAATCTTATTCACCTCCTCCACCTCATCAATCATGTGCTCCCCATGTCCACCATCATTCACAACCTCTTCTATAAGCTCATTAATGGAATTTTCAAGAACAACTACATTAGATGCATGCGTTACAACTTCCTCTTCAATTTCAATCTCTATGGAAGTTGACATTGGAACTTGAGCCTCTTCTTTCTCCTTTTCTTTCTCCATCTTCCCTCCTTGAACTAGTCTTGATTCTTTTCCAGCCTCGTTACCCTCAAACTCACTCTTTTCTCCCATTTTTTCCACAGAACTCAAGCTCTCACTCTCCTTTGTAGCCAAGGCCGAAGCCTCCCTCTCCCTCTCCAGCATTTTTATGTGATCGGCATATACCTCTTGAGGTGATAAAGGAGCGAGTATAAGCTTCTGTCCTTCATGAGTGAAGGAGTACTTGTTATTGAGCCCATCATGTTGCACCTTTCTATCATTTTGCCACGGCCTACCCAACAATATATGGCTTGCCTGCATAGGTACCACATCGCACAAGATCTCATCCTTATACCTACCAATAGAAAATGGTATAACCACCTGGCGTGTAACTCTGACCTCACCACAATCGTTCAACCATTGCAATCTGTATGGCTTAGGGTGTTTAATCGAACCCAAGCCCAATTTCTCCACCATATACACACTAGCCACATTTGCACAACTACCTCCATCAATAATGACAGTACACACTTTTCCATTAACCAAACATCTAGTGTGAAATATGTTTTCCCGTTGTTCCAGGCTTTCTTCCTTAACCTGCATATTCAGAGCACGCCTAGCAACAAGCATCTCACAATGTGCAGTAAGCAACATATTATTAACAAACACATCCGAATCATCACAGTCATTATTGCAATTATGAGTTCTTTGATGTATTCTTGTAGAAGTGGACGCTGGTGAGACATTCTGATCTTTACTCATCCTACCTTAAATCAACAAAGAACAAAGAGAACTAGCAAATATTGTGTTAGAAAAGAAAGAACTCAAGTGTTTGCACACTTACCACTCTTTTGCTGATTCTTCAATTGCACTTCAGAAACTAAGGTCAACCAACTAACCACAAGGTGCGTTTAATGAAACAAAAAAGAAAACCTAAAGAAAGAACGAAGCGCGCAAAAACTAGAAAGAAGACACTGACAATTTGGAAAGTAACACATGAACTAGGTTTTGTGCTACTTGAAAAATATTACCTAGAGTATAGACACAAGCAAACAATACTCCAGCAATGTCAAGGAAGTAAAAGCAAGCTTAAACCAAAAAGAAACTTTGAATTGAAATAAAGACGAATCTGGACAAAAGTTTGAATTTAATTTACTTCAACGCAAATTAAATATGGATCTACTTAAATCTACCCAAAAAGGCAAGTATCAAAACACCACAAATAGAATCAGAAAAAAAAATATAAATTTCTCTCAGATCAGAAACATGGACGAAAATGGGCATTAAAAAAAAAGGATTTGACACCAAATCGATTTAGATCCAGTTGCCTTAAGTGCACCTTAAGGAATTAGGCAGATTTCTTTTGTCTCCTAATTTGGGTTCAACCCAATTCAAAATTCAAAACTCAAAATTGATTCCCATAAACTACAGCAATCAATTGAGATAGGTAAGAAAATATAGATGAAAAAGGAAGGATATCACAATTTCGGCCAGATCAAGACAACTATAGCAAAGGCAATTCTTTTTCTTTTTTGTTTTTGTTTTTGATTTTCGTTTTTTTTTTTTTCGATTTTTTATTTTTTATGTCTAATAATCAAGATGGTGCAGCCATGGATACACAAGCTTTCACCGAAAATAACAAGAAAGACAAGAAAAACTCAAAAACCCCTAGATCCTAAGATAAATAAGAATTTACCTCACTTTGGCTCTGATACCAACTGACGCGGAACCCTATGGCACAAGCCTCAAACCCACACGCACAAGTAGATATGGAATCCAAAGATTTGATAAACCCACCTCCTATGGCACCCCAAACTTAGAGAAGCTGAAACACCAATGATCGAAGGATTTAGATGAGAATCCGACAAACGCCACAACGAATAATTGATAAGTTAGCCAAGATTCCTGGTGCAATTGATGAAAGCAAATCCTCACTCTCACTCAAAGCAATACACGCTCAAGGCATGAAAGAAATTCTGAAAAGTTTGATTAAAAGCTGCTTCTTACAATTGTTTCTTATCCTTATATAGTAAGGAGAAAAACAAATAAAACCCTAAACACTCTTCTTGGGTCTGACTTAAACACCTAAGGTCCAAGCCCAATCACACACTAAAATAACACATAAGTATTAAAATATAAGCCCACAACATGGCCCAACACTCTAAAACTTAAAAGATAAAATATGGCCAGAATACAAGCCCAAACAAAACTAAAATAAAACAAGTGTTTAAATAATAAAACTAGCAAGCCCATCATAACAAAGTTGAATCTTCACAAAAGCCTTGCTTGATCTTCACTTTAGGCTTTCCTTTATGTAGTTTTAGTCCATAGGTTTGATTAGACTCCCTCAGCCTATGATTGCAAGTGTTGCACCAAATCTGTCCCATATGAGTTAAAGTACGCCCCAAATATATATGGATTATATGAATATGATTTTGAACTACTCTTGGATCCATTGGAATGATATAAGTTTGCTCCACACCATTGTTAGAAATTTGTCCTATTGGATCCGTATCAAACTTAGAATCTCTATCAGAAACAATAGTCCTAGGTATACCATGCAAACGGACTACTTCCCTGAAAAACAAATCAGCTATGTTCGTTGCATCATCAGTTTTATGACATGGAATAAAATGTGCCATCTTGCTAAAGCGATCTACAACAACAAACACTGAATCTCTACCTCTTTTTGTCCTAAGTAAACCTATCACAAAATCCATAGATATATCAGTCCAAGGTTCAGTAGGTACAGGCAAAGGAGTATACAACCCATGTGGCAAGGACTTAGATTTAGCCTGTTTACATGCAAAGCATTGAGCACAAATTTTCTCTACATATTTTCACATGTTAGGCCAATAAAAGTGTTCATTCAACATGTCTAAAGTCTTTTGCACACCAAAATGTCCCATTAATCCTCCTGAATGTGATTCTCTAACAAGCAACTCACGCACTGAACAATTAGGTATGCATATTTGTTTCCCCCTAAAAAGAAACCCATCATGCAAATAAAACTTTTTAAATGCCCCATGTTCACATGCCTTAAATACATCAGAAAAATCAGTATCATTCTCATACATATCTTTCAAATGCTCAAATCCTAACAACTTAGAACTAAGCATGGAAGTCAATGCATAACGTCTAGATAATGCATCGGCAATCACATTCTCTTTACCTTGCTTGTATTTAATCACATAAGGAAATATTTCGAGATATTCAACCCACTTACCATGCCGCTTGTTCAACTTCCCTTGTCCCTTCAAGTGTTTGAGAGACTGATGGTCGGTATGAATCACAAACTCATTAGGCAGCAAGTAGTGTTCCCAAACTTCAAGAGCCCTAATCAGTGCATAGAACTCTTTGTCATAGGTTGAATAGTTCAATTGTGCGCCACCTAACTTCTCACTAAAATATGCTATGGGTCGGCCTTCCTGCATAAGAACAGCACCAATACCAATCCCAGAAGCATCACATTCAATTTCAAAGGTTTTAGAAAAATCAGGTAACCTTAAAACAGGAGCGGTAGTAAGTTTATCTTTCAATGTGTTAAATGCAAGTTCCTGTTCTTTACCCCACTTAAACCCAACAGCCTTTTTAATAATCTCATTTACAGGTGCAGCAATAGTGCTGAAATCTCTAACAAACCTCCTATAGAAGCTTGCTAATCCTTGAAAGGATCTCACCTCATTAGCATTCTTAGGTGTAGGCCATTCTTGGATAGCCTTAACCTTTTCAGTATCTACCTCAACTCCACGTGAACTAACAATAAATCCTAGGAATATGACACTATCAGTACAAAATGTGCATTTCTTAAGATTAGCATACAGTTCATGTTCACGCAACTTCTGTAAAACAAGTTCAACATGCCTAATGTGGTCATCCATGTTTCGGCTATAAATCAATATATCATCAAAATACACAACCACAAACTTACCTAGGTAATCACGCAAAACATGGTTCATCAATCTCATAAATGTGCTAGGTGCATTAGTTAAGCCAAAAGGCATGACTAACCATTCATATAAACCATAACCGCTTTTCAAATAAATTTTTGTAAAGAAAATAGCACCACATAATTCTTCAAGCATATCATCTAATCTAGGAATAGGATGGCGATACTTTACAGTGATTTTGTTGATCGCACGACAATCAACACACATGCGCATTGTTCCATCTTTCTTTGGAACCAACAAAACAGGTACTGCGCATGGACTAAGGCTCTCCCTTTTATGTCCCTTAGCTAGCAACTCATCAACTTGCTTTTGCAATTCCTTCGTCTCCTCAGGATTGCTACGGTAAGGTGGACGGTTTGGAATCTGAGCGCTAGGAACAAAATCGATTTGATGTTCTATTCCCCTAATGGGTGGCAACCCAGATGGCACCTCCTCAGGAAATACATCTGCAAACTCCTGCAATAACTTAGAAAAAGAACTAGGCAATTCAACAGTAGGGTTAGTCTCAATCATAAAATTGGAACTAAAACGCAATATAATCAAAGCTCTCTTCCCTAAGTATGCTTTCTTCAGCTCTCTCTCTTTACAATAAAAGGAAGACTTGCTGAATTCTTCACTCTTCTCACTCAGCTCTCCTTTTACCTCCACACTCACTAACGTTTTCTCTCCTGCACATCTCTCATTTTTATCCTTTCCCGTGCAGTCACTCTCCTTTGGGCCATTCGAAACTTTCATTTTACTGCTAGCCTCTTTTCCCTCATTCTTTTTACTTGTCTCACCTCCCTTACCCAATTTAGCAGATTGTTGTAATTTCACTTGATCTGCATATACATCTTTAGGAGATAATGGTACAAGTATATGTTTTACACCGAGGAACGTAAAAGAAAACCTATTACTATACCCATCATGAATGACACGCCTATCAAATTGCCATGGTCTACCTAACAAAATATGTCCAGCCTGCATGGGTACAATATCACAAGTAACCTCATCTACATATTTGCCAATAGAAAATGACACTTTACATTGCTTGGTTACCTTTGCCTCGCCGCTATCATTCAACCACTGAAGTCTGTAAGGATTAGGGTGTTTAATAGTTTCTATTCCTAATTTATAAACTAAAATAGTACTAGCACAATTAACTTGACTACCCGAATCTATTATCATGCTACAGACTTTACCACCTACCAAACAACGGGTGTGAAAGATATTTTCACACTGTTCAAGTCCCTCTTCTTTAATAGAAACATTTAAAGTACGCAATATCACTAAGGACTCTCCTTGAACAGGATACTCTTCTATCTCTACATCAGAACAATCTTCTAAAGGTGGTACTTCATCAGAATCAGAATCACTTTCGGAGACTATCTCATCTCCCCTCACTATCATGGCACGTTTATTAGCACACTCATTGGCATAATGCCCACGCCCTTTACATTTAAAGCACTGAATATCTCTAGTTCTATTTGATTTAGGGGCTGATTCATTTTTACCATGAGAGTTGGATGTTTCTTTGGAAGGTAACATGCCTTTTTGAGTTGAAGATTTATCAAACCTTTTAGGATCAGGCTTGGTGTTCCATTTGGAACCCCATTTGCTGCTGGAGTTTTTCCACCTTAATTGCAATGTTCACCAAGTCTTCCAAATCAACATATGGTTGCAAATCAACCACATCAGCAATCTCCTTGTTAAGACCACCAAAGAAACGAGCCATAGTCTGGTCTTCCTCCACTATGTTTGCTTTGATCAGGAGCAACTCCATCTCCTTATAATACTCATCAACAGATTTTGATCCTTGGATTAGTCTTTGCAACTGATGATGGAGATCTCTATGGTAATAAGTAGGCACATATTTCTTCCTCATTATTTGCTTCATCTCATCCCAAGTAGCAATGGGTAACTCTCCATTCCTTCTCCTAGATTTCACAAGCTCATCCCACCATATTAGTGCATAATCTGAAAACTCAAGGGCAGCAAGTTTTACCTTTTTATCATCGGAATAGTTTTGACAGTTAAAAACCATCCCCACTTTACGCTCCCACTCTAAATAGGCATCAACATCAACCTTACCATTGAAGCTTGGAATCTTCATTTTTATGGAGTTCATACTGTTATCTATATATGGTACACGATCATTGAACCTTCTGGCTCGGACAGGGGCTGATTGTGCCTCATTTTCCTCTTCATAGGATGGATCGTGTGTATCTTCATCCCTCTGAATGGACTTGCCCTTTGAACATCTAAGGTTGTCCTCAAGGTTATCCATTCTCGAATTTAGCTTCTGAAAGCTATCCATGAAAGCTTTATATATATCTTTAAGATCAAATGTAGGGTCAGAAGTATCACCAGTATTATGCCCAGACATTATAGAAAAAATTCACAATTCTCTCAACTCGCGTGTTTAATTTTCAAGCACTCACTTGGTATCTCAAAAGTGCACTTCAGAATAAAGACTCAATAAGCCAAGCTTGTATGATTCAAATAATAAGGAAAGTAAGGAAAGACCTAAGAAGAAAAGATAGGAAACAACACTAGATGCAAACTGACCAAAATGAACAAATAGATTGATTTAGCACACAAAAGTTAAATTTCGTGTACTAAGTGTAATTAGATGTTTAACAATGTGCAATTTGTCAAACTAAATGTAAGGAACCAACAGACAGAAAGACACCAAATTGACCAACTAAGAATCAAAAATTGACAAGACGGATGTGCTTAACACGAAGTTTTCCCTAAGCATGCAATCCTAGGTTAACTGATATTAATATTGACTCAACAAAAATAATTCAAAGCAAGCAAACAAAATAGACACTTAAAACAGTAAGTATTAAGTACAACTGTTTTGTGAAAATACTACCCAAATTTGCCGTAAACCTACCCCAAACATGTATTTCAAATTCCAAGCCCAGAAATATGTTCAAGATATATGAAATATGATTTATATCAGTAGATATCAATCAAAATGAAGTTTGAACAAATGACCCAAAGTGGCAGAAATTCTTTTTTTTTTCCTTTTTTTTTCTTCTTGTTTTGGTTTTTTTTTTTTTTATATGGACAGGAGTAAAACACTGGAAATACTATTCTAAGAGTATTAGAATAGCAGCATATGAATTAGGGCAGAAAGTATATAGTAATTCCTCCTAAACAACAATTTAGGGTAAAATTTGATTTGAACAGCAACCAAACAATGTATTTGACTCTAATAGGTATCCCAAACCAGATTTCCAAAGTGATATATTCAGCCAATAATGGACAAAATTGAATGCAAAGACGCAAAGGATAGTTAAGAAATTATTACTAAGCCTAGCTCTGATACCAATTGATGCGGAACCCCAGCCTATTAGAGACTGAAACGACACATACAATTCAGAACTTAATTCAGAAAATAATTCCCCAATCTAAAGCACCCTTAATTAACATGCAATTAAGAACACTTATAATGGATTGATTTTAAGAGCAGCAAGAATAAGAAACATACAAGTTAGTATCAAACCTTATTCGTGATGCAATGTCAAGAACCAAGATCTCTCTTAAGCTCTCAAAGAAGAATCGCATAAAGCAATTGTATTGAATAATTGATAATCTGTGTCTACAATAGAAAACTAGATGCTTTATATAGCCTAAATTAAGACCTATGATCTTTGCCACTTCCCACTACTATACATGGACCCATGATCTTTGCCACTACCCACAACTATGCATGGAACCATGATCTATGCCACTATCCACTACTAGGTAACTACCCACTACTGTTTAACTACCCACTACCAAATAACTACCCACTACTGGTTAACTACCAACTATTAAATGACTACCCACTATAAATACAGAATTTGAATCGTCAATAAGGACACATTTGGCCTAATTGACTTGGAATGGCCAGATTGTTCTTCAACTTCAAAATGAACTTGCAAAGCTTCAACATATTCCTTCATGAATCCTTGAAGTACTTCCTTCAACCTCTTGGATCTCAGCCTTGTAATTGGTCCTTGAGGCAATGCTAGCTCATCATTTTTGGTGTTGTTGGTCGTGCTTACATCAGCATTTCACATCATCATCAAGATAGGACTCTATATCCTATCTCAGTGGACATGATTTTTCCTATTGTGCTTGCCCTTCTATGACATCTATGAGCCCGACACTCTCTAGGTCTGACCATATGAACATAGGGCTCTGATACCACTCTATAACGACCCGGAAACCGGACCGCTACCGGCGCTAGGATCCAGATCGACTTAAGGTCACCGGGACCTGTAGCAAGTCTACTATACATCCTGTACACCTGATAAAATCCCATACATGATCAGTATTTCCATAAAAACTTGAACTTTTCATATACCAAGCTTGACGTGTGCATGCACCAAAACTGTAAACATAAAACCCCACACTAGAGCCCTCATCAAATGCTCTAGCGGGGTAACATATCATATGTCAAGCCTGGTTCAACATAATTCATCATTAAAACATTAACATAAGATCATGTACAAAAAAGGGATTACCACTACTATTAGGGCCAAGCACAATACTAAACCATGAAACATTCTTTACATTACATTACATCATATCATTTTACATTTCATGTCCACTACAATCTATTACAATTAAAACACCCTTCAACCTTGACGACTTCCCGGTCTATCCTGAACCTGCAAATCTGGGGGTTAAGGGAAAGGGGGTGAGCTACAAAAGCCCAGTGAGCAAAACAATAAAACAGTTTATAAGGATATGCCATCATGAAATGCATCACAACACAAGTAAATCACCTTAAGATGGTATTGTCACCAATAGCCCTCTACATATCCAATAAATGCCCGGCCCTCGACGGAGCTCCTCAGGACTTCCTCTTAAACATAACATAACATGTCCAACTGTGCCAGGGGCGTAGAATGGGCAACCCTGGTCTTTCCCTTACTTTGTGCCAGGGGCATAGAATGGGCAACCCTGGTCTTTTCTTACCATATCATATCATATCATATCGAGGACTAATGGATCATCCAATAACCATCCACATCAACAACATATTATGCAATGCATCATATTTATGAATTCTAATGCAAAACAACCTAGTACATATCATGGCATTCATGATGCATGAACATGCTAAAAAATTCATTTACTTTAAAACATAGTTCAGTTCTACTCACCTCTGGCTGACTCTGAAACAGCTAACACTGCTGGCCTCCTCGGTTCCTCGGGTCCGATCCTACATAGGTGGACTCAAATGAGGGACCAAACATACTCTAACATGACTCTAAACATCTCCCCAAAAACCAACTAAAACATCATAAAACATGCATAGGAAACATGCAAAGGAAGGCTGGGCATGGGACTTTCGGCGGCAGGTTCGGTGGCCAAAAGTCCCTTCAGAGCCGAAAGTCCAAACTTTCGGGGGCGAGTTTAGGCGGCCTAAACTGCCTTCTCTGGCAGGTTCGGCGGCCGAACCTGGATCCTTCTGAGTGGCAGAACCCGATTCTGCCATCCCACAATCAGCCATCCCAATTTCCCAACATCCATTCAACTATCCTAAAACATGCATAAATACTTATTCAAGCATATAGGGGCATAAAACTAGCCTAAACCCCAACAAACATCACATTAAGCATACATTTAACAATAACCACACATAAACCCTAACATTTTACAACTGGCCTAAACATGCATCAAAACCCTTAAGCCCTTCTTAAAACTTACTTAAAACATGAAAGAAGAGAAGGATCTATACTTACCCCTTGAAGATCGCGAGGAGGGTGATCCAAACTTGGAGATTGGGAGAAATCGAGCTCCGAGGGTCTCCAAGCTACAAAAACTTGGTCTTAGCTTAAAAATCCTCAAAAAAAAGTAAAAAACTCATCAAAACTTGAAGGGATTGAAGGAAAACAACAAATTGGCCACGGAAGGGCGAAATCTCCACTATGCCATAAAATAGAGAGAGAAAACTCGCCCATTTTCGGACAAGGGGCGTTTTATAGGTGGCTGGCCAGACCACCTTCGGGGGCCAAAGGTGCCTCCGTAAGAGGCCAATGTTCTGCGGCCGAACCTGGCTTTTTCCTTCTTTGGTCTTTTCTTTCAAAACTCAATTTCTTCCTTTATTAAAACTATAAAAACACATAAAAACACTTTAGAAAAGCATATTTTACCCTTCTAGAGGGTTCCGACATCCGAGATTCCGCTGGAAAGTGGGAATTTCGATGCCGGAGTCTAGCCGGGCATTACACTGAGCCCCCTCATAATCCATTTTCAGCACCTCATACTGATGCCAGACCTCATATCTTTGGCCCACAGCCTCGTCCCTCTCCCGCCAGGCTTCGTCCAGGGAGGACAATTGCTCCAAAACTTCGTCACGACGGACCTCTGTCGCAGCTGCCCTCTCATCGGCCCTCCTGAGAGCATCTTGGGTATAAGATAGTTCCCCTTGTAAGCTCTTCAAATGCTCTTGGGCCACGGCAAGATGGCCCCGGACATCGCTGGTGGCAATAAGGTTCTCCTCGTGTCGCGCCTCCTCAATCCGGCGGTCCACCGTGTCCCGGAGAGACTGGTCACGGGCGTCAACCTCCATAAAGAGGCCCATCACCTAGTGAGAAGAGAAAACTGTTAAGAATAGAGGACAATGGAAATTAAATGAAAACCCAGAAAACAAAGAAGACAACTTACCATGAGGAGCATTTCTCTGATGGTGTCCCCGAGCTCCCATCGAGTTTGGGACCGAAATGCTACTTGCTCTCGAGTAGAGCTGACCAAAAGACCAGTGAGAGCAAGCAAACGAGGGTCCAAAGCCTCAGTGACCCCACTAAACATATGCTCCCGAAGTACCTCCGCAACAACGCTCGCTGGAGATTGATGGGTAATATCTTCTGCGTTCAAAGTCTTGTTGTCGGGGGAAGAAAGCAAGGGCACCACGAGAGTTTTCCCTTTCTCAAGAGGAGGCAGAGCTAGGCCTGGCTGTTTAGAAGCCCGAGACTTCTTGGGGGTGGGAGACGAAGTAGGAGCGTCAGAAGGAAGAGCTCGCTTGCCAGCGCCCTCCTTAGCCCTCTCCTTAGGGATTCCATTGTTGACAAGGTCGACCTCAGCACCAGCTTCTTGGACACCCTCACCAGCCGGGACGACCTCCATCTCACCCTCGGGAGCCCCCCCTTCTGTTGGAAAGACCTCGAACCTCTCCTCAGGGGCATCCCAAAAGATGGAGCAACATCCGCCCTCACAAGCCTCAGGTCCTCAACTGGCTTGTTAGTCACCTTGGGCACAGCCTCCGTTCTCGCAATAGAGGCCTGTTGGGATCTGGAGGCCTGGGAAGATCGAAGAAGAGAGCTAGACTGTAACGACCCGAAAATCCGGACCGCTACCGGCGCTAGGATCCAGGTCGGCATAAGGCCGCCGGGACCCGTAGCAAGCCTAACATTCATCCTGTAAACTTGTTTAATCCCATACATGATCAACACATACATAAAATTTTGAACTTTTCCTTACATTCATTCATTCACCAAACTCAACCTGTGCATGCACTATACATAAACATAATCATAAACATTAACTCCTCTTTGGAGTCTCATCCATGCCCCAATGGGGTGATATAACATGTATTGAGTTTGGTTACATAAGCATCAAAAAGATCATGTACTCCAAGGGATTAATAACATTACACTATAGTCAAGCACAACTCTAAACTTCCATAAGCATCATTACATTACATTTCTATACCATACTTTTACATGACTGTACTCAATAACATATCAATGTTTTTCATGTCCACACTAGCTATTACATAACCATGACTTCATTACTCTTGCTGACCTCCTGGTCCACCCTGTACCTGCAAACCTGGGGGTTAAGGGAGAGGGGTGAGCTACTAGAGCCCAGTGAGCAGAATAATGGAACATTATAATTAAAACACATGGTAATATGGAATGCATCACATCACAGTTAATCACATCAAGGATGAATTTGTCACCCATAGTCCTCCACACATTCCAATAGTGCCAGGGGCGTAGAATGCGCCTCGACCTGGTCTTCCTCTTATCATAACATACATAGCATAACATTCCAATAATGCTAGGGGCGTAGAATGGGCCTCGACCTGGTCTTTCTCTTACTATAGTGCCAGGGGTGTAGAATGGGCCTCGACCTGGACTTCCATACCATACCATATCACATCATGTCATACCATACGAGAACTAGAGGATCATTCAACATTCATCCACATCATCAACATAATATGCAATGCAACATATTCGTGAATTCTAATGCAAACATCCTATTATATCTCATGGCATTCAGAATGCGTGAATCATGCTAAAACTGATTTATTTATTTTAAAACATAAGGAGTTATTCCACTCACCTCTGGCTAAAGCTCTAATGACTCTGAAGTAGCTATCTCACTGCTGTGGTCCTCGGTTCCTCGGGTCCGAACCTGCACATGATACGGATCCAATAGGGCAAATTTCTAACAATGGTGTGGAGCAAACTTATGTCATTCAAATGGATCTAAAAGGAGTTCAAAATCATATTCATATGATCCATATATATTTTGGGCGTGCTTCAACTCATATGGGACAGATTTAGTGCAACACTTGCAATCATAGGCTTAGGGAGCCTAATCAGACCTATGGGCTAAAACTACACAAAGGGAAGCCTAAAGTGAAGATCAAGTAAGGCTTTTGTGAAGATTCAGCTTTGTTATGATGGGCTTGCTATATTTTTATTATTTAATACTTGTTTATTTTAGCTTTGTTTGGGCTTGTATTCTGCCCATACTTTATCTTTTAAGTTTTAGAGTGTTGGGCCATGTTTTGGGCTTGTGTTTTAATATTTATGTGTTATTTTAGTGTGTGATTGGGCTTGGGTCTTATTTGTTTAAGTCAGGTCCAAGAAGAGTGTCTTAGGGTTTTATTTGTTTTTCTCCTTATTATATAAGGATAAGAAGCAAGTGTAAGAGGCAGCTTGTAATCAAATATTTCAGAATTCCTTTAATGCCTTTGGCGTGTATTGCTTTGAGTGAGAGTGAGGATTTGCTTTGAGTGAGAGTGAGGATTTGCTTTCATCAATTGCACCAGGAATCTTGGCTTACTTATCAACTAGTCGTTGTGGCGTTTGTCAAATTCTCATCTAAATCCTTCGATCATTGGTGTTTCAGCTTCTCTAAGTTTGGGGTGCCATAGGAGGTGGGTTTATCAAATCTTTGGATTCCATATCTACTTGAGCGTGTGTGGGTTTGAGGCTTGTGCCATAGGGTTCCGCGTCAGTTGTTATCAGAGCCAAAGTGAGGTAAATTCTTATTTATCTCAGGATCTAGAGTTATTTTTTTGACTTTTCTTTTCTTCGTTATTGATTTCGGTGAAAGCTTTTGTATACATGGCTGCACCTTCTTGATAAATTATCACATAATCTCTTTTGGAAGAAAATTCGACATCCAAAAAAAAATGAAAAAAAAAAAATCGCCTTTGCCATATTTATCTTGATCTGGCCAAAATTGTGATATGCTTGCTTTTTCATCTATATTTCCTTACCTATCTCAATTGATTGCTGTAGTTTATGGGAATCAAGTTTGAATTTTGAATTGGGTTGAATCCAGATTAGGAGAAAAAGAAATCTGCCTATTTCTTAAGGTGGACATTTAAGGCAACTGCATCTAAATCGATTTGGTTTCAAATCCATCTTTTAATGCCCATTTTGGGTCGATTTAAATAGATCCATACTTAATTTGCGTTGAAGTGAATTAAATGCAATATTTTTTGTCCAGGATCGTTTTTATTTGATTTCTAAGTTTCTTTTTTGGTTTAAACTTGCTTTTGCTTCCTTTACATTGCTGGAGTATTGTTTGCTTGAGTCTATACTCTAGGTGATATTTTTCAAGTAGCACAAAACCAAGTTCATGTGTTGCTTTCCAAATTGTTAGTGTCTTCTTTCTAGTTTTTGCGCGCTTCCTTCTTTCTTTAGGTTTTCTTTTTTGTTTTATTAAACGCACCTTGTGGTTAATTGGTTGACCTTAGTTTCTGAAGTGCAATTGGAGAATCAGCAAAAGAATGGTAAGAGTGCAAACACTTGAGTACTTTCTTTTTTTAACACAATATTTGCTAGTTCTTTTTGTTATTTGTTGATTTAAGGTAGGATGAGTAAAACAAAGAATGTGGTGGATCGTACTGATGGAAGTGAATCGAATATGGGTAACGATTATAAGATCTTTAAGATGTCAGTCAGTGATGAGTTACAAAGGCTCAATAAGACTCTTGAGAGGTTAACTGAAACTATGGAGAGTTTGAATGTCTCACAAGCTTCCACTTCTACAAGAATACCTCAAAGAACTCTTAATTGCAATAATGACTGTGATGATTCGGATGTGTTGGTTAATAATGTGTTGCTTGCTGCACATTATGAGATGCTTGTTGCTAGGCGTTTGGTTAATGGTAAAATGTGTACTCTAGGTGTTTGGTTAATGGTAAAATGTGTACTCTCATTATTGATGGAGGTAGTTGCACAAATGTGGCAAGTGTGTATATGGTGGAGAAATTGGGCTTGGCTTCTATTAAACACCCTAAGCCATACAGGTTGCAATGGTTGAATGATTGTGGTGACGTTAGGGTTACACGCCAGGTGGTTATACCATTTTCTATTGGTAGGTACAAGGATGAGATATTGTGTGATGTGGTACCTGACGCGGAACCCTATGGCACAAGCCTCAAACCCACACGCACGAGTAGATATGGAATCCAAACTTAGAGAAGCTGAAACACCAATGATCGAAGGATTTAGATGAGAATCCGACAATCGCCACAACGAATAGTTGATAAGTTAGCCAAGATTCTTGGTCCAATTGATGAAAGCAAATCCTCACTCTCACTCAAAGCAATACACGCCAAAGGCATGAAAATAATTCTGAAATTTTGATTAAAAGTTGTCTCTTACAATTGTTTCTTATCCTTATATAGTAAGGAGAAAAAAAGAAATAAAACCCTAAGACACTCTTCTTGGGTCTGACTTAAACACATAAGGTCCAAGTCCAATCACACACAAAATAATACATAAGTATTAAAACATAACCCAAAACATGGCCCAACACTCTAAAACTTAAAAGATAAAGTATGGCCAGAATACAAGCCCAAACAAAGCTAAAATAAATCAAGTGTTTAAATAATAATAATATAGCAAGCCCACCATGACAAAGCTGAATCTTCACAAAAGCCCTTCTTGATCTTCACTTTAGGCTTCCCTTTGTGTAGTTTTAGCCCATAGGTTTGATTAGGCTCCCTAAGCCTATGATTGCAAGTGTTGCACCAAATCTGCCCCATATGAGTTGAAGCACGCCCCAAATATATATGGATCATATGAATGTGGTTTTGAACTCTTTTTAGATCCATTTGAATGAAATAAGTTTGCTCCATACCATTGTTATAAGTTTGCCTTATTGGATCCGTATCAGTACCTATGCAGGCAAGCCATATGTTCTTGGGTAGGCCGTGGCAACATGATAGAAAGGTGCAACATGATGGGTTCGATAACAAGTATTCCTTTACTTATGAAGGACAGAAGGTTATACTCGCTCCTTTATCACCTCAAGAGGTATATGCTGATCAAATAAAGGTGCTGGAGAGGGAGAGGGTGATGTGAACCAGCATGGGAAGCAAGGCAAGGATCCCTTGGAGCTACAACAAGGACCATTGACAAGGAATAAAGCAAGGAAGTACGGCGTTACTCTTGGATTGCATATTCAAGAATTTATTACAAGAGAGATGACTGAAATTGCTAGGGATAAGTGCGAGAAGGAACTTGAAGGTCATTCGAAGCTGATTACGTTGCTGGGTGTATGCATGGATGAAGCAGAAGCAAATTGAAGATTTGTAGCGCTCGCTACCATTATCAAAGTCGCGCTCGCGACATTCAGTTAGCCGAAGATACTTTTGTGTTTTGTGGAAGTTAATTTTGGAGCACATCATGGAGGAAGATAGTGGAAAATCAGCCCGAACCATAAGCAGGTTGTGGTTTCGTCCCTGAGGTTGTGGTTTCTGCTGGAACTATTGAGGCATACGAGAATGTGGGTGGTTTTTAAAGACTTGGCAGTTATTTTTGTTATTTTAGCTTGTTTCCCTGTTGGGATAGGAATTCTGACTTAGTATTTGTGACGCGGAACCCTGTGGCACAAGCCTCAAACCCACACGCACAAGTAGATATGGAATCCAAAGATCTGATAAACCCACCTCCTATGGCACCCCACACTTAGAGAAGCTGAAACACCAATGATTGAAGGATTTAGATGAGAATCTGACAAACGCCACAACAAATAGTTGATAAGTTAATCGAGATTCCTGGTGCAATTGATGAAAGCAAATCCTCACTCTCACTCAAAGCAATACACGCCAAAGGCATGAAAATAATTCTGATAATTTGATTAAAAGCTGCCTCTTACAATTGTTTCTTATCCTTATATAGTAAGGAGAAAAACAATTAAAACCCTAAGACACTCTTCTTGGGCCTGACTTAAACACATAAGGCCCAAGCCCAATCATATACTAAAATAACACATAAGTATTAAAACATAAGCCCAAAACATGGCCCAACACTCTAAAACTGAAAAGGTAAAATATGGTCAGAATACAAGCCCAAACAAAACTAAAATAAAACAAGTGTTTAAATAATAAAACTAGCAAGCCCATCATAACAAAGTTGAATCTTCACAAAAGCCTTGCTTGATCTTTACTTTAGGCTTTCCTTTATGTAGTTTTAGCCCATAGGTTTGATTAGACTCCCTCAGCCTATGATTGCAAGTGTTACACCAAATCTGTCCCATATGAGTTAAAGTACGCCCCAAATATATATGGATTATATGAATATGATTTTGAACTACTCTTGGATCCATTGGAATGATATAAGTTTGCTCCACACCATTGTTAGAAATTTGTCCTATTGGATCCGTATCATTCCCTCTTTCTTTAGAAAAGATTCGTCCTCGAATCTTGTTGATATTTATGTCAAGAAGGAAAGCTTTAGGCACCCATGTATCTACAAAGACCTCCTTTTGAATAGGTGGAAATAGTATAAAACTTTCATCATGGATGTTTTCATCAACAACCTGCACATCAAGAACAAATGAACTAGACATAAAAATATTAGTCATAGAAAGATCATGTGGATGTGACCCATTCTCCTCTATAACTTCCAAAACAGTCTTATTCACCTCCTCCACCTCATCAATCATGTGCTCCCCATGTCCACCATCATTCACAACCTCTTCTATAAGCTCATTAATGGAATTTTCAAGAACAACTACATTAGATGCATGCATTACAACTTCCTCTTCAATTTCAATCTCTATGGAAGTTGACATTGGAACTTTAGCCTCTTCTTTCTCCTTTTCTTTGTCCATCTTCCCTCCTTGAACTAGTCTTGATTCTTTTCCAGCCTCGTTACCCTCAAACTCACTCTTTTCTCTCATTTTTTCCACAGAACTCAAGCTCTCACTCTGCTTTGTAGCCAAGGCCGAAGCCTCCCTCTCCCTCTCCAGCATTTTTATGTGATCAGCATATACCTCTTGAGGTGATAAAGGAGCGAGTATAAGCTTCTGTCCTTCATGAGTGAAGGAGTACTTGTTATTGAGCCCATCATGTTGCACCTTTCTATCATATTGCCACGGCCTACCCAACAATATATGGCTTGCCTGCATAGGTACCACATCGCACAAGATCTCATCCTTATACCTACCAATAGAAAATGGTATAACCACCTGGCGTGTAACTCTGACCTCACCACAATCGTTCAACCATTGCAATCTGTATGGCTTAGGGTGTTTAATAGAAGCCAAGCCCAATTTCTCCACCATATACACACTAGCCACATTTGCACAACTACCTCCATCAATAATGACAGTACACACTTTTCCATTAACCAAACACCTAGTGTGAAATATGTTTTCCCGTTGTTCCAGGCTTTCTTCCTTAACCTGCATATTCAGAGCACGCCTAGCAACAAGCATCTCACAATGTGCAGCAAGCAACACATTATTAACAAACACATCCGAATTATCACAGTCATTATTGCAATTATGAGTTCTTTGAGGTATTCTTGTAGAAGTGGACGCTGGTGAGACATTCTGATCTTTATTCATCCTACCACTCTTTTGCTGATTCTTCAATTGCACTTCAGAAACTAAGGTCAACCAACTCACTTTGGCTCTGATACCAACTGACGCGGAACCCTGTGGCACAAGCCTCAAACCCACACGCACAAGTAGATATGGAATCCAAAGATCTGATAAACCCACCTCCTATGGCACCCCACACTTAGAGAAGCTGAAACACCAATGATTGAAGGATTTAGATGAGAATCTGACAAACGCCACAACAAATAGTTGATAAGTTAATCGAGATTCCTGGTGCAATTGATGAAAGCAAATCCTCACTCTCACTCAAAGCAATACACGCCAAAGGCATGAAAATAATTCTGATAATTTGATTAAAAGCTGCCTCTTACAATTGTTTCTTATCCTTATATAGTAAGGAGAAAAACAATTAAAACCCTAAGACACTCTTCTTGGGCCTGACTTAAACACATAAGGCCCAAGCCCAATCATATACTAAAATAACACATAAGTATTAAAACATAAGCCCAAAACATGGCCCAACACTCTAAAACTGAAAAGGTAAAATATGGTCAGAATACAAGCCCAAACAAAACTAAAATAAAACAAGTGTTTAAATAATAAAACTAGCAAGCCCATCATAACAAAGTTGAATCTTCACAAAAGCCTTGCTTGATCTTTACTTTAGGCTTTCCTTTATGTAGTTTTAGCCCATAGGTTTGATTAGACTCCCTCAGCCTATGATTGCAAGTGTTACACCAAATCTGTCCCATATGAGTTAAAGTACGCCCCAAATATATATGGATTATATGAATATGATTTTGAACTACTCTTGGATCCATTGGAATGATATAAGTTTGCTCCACACCATTGTTAGAAATTTGTCCTATTGGATCCGTATCAATTTGTTTTCCTTTTCCAACTAGGTTTAGGTTTTTGCCTTACACTATAAATAAGGCCTTAAATTCTTATATCAGACACTTTTTTTTGTTTTTGACAAATTTAATTCAGATTTGCTTTATGCAAATTTCGGCCTTCTTTGAGAGAGTGAGAGTTTGCTTCTTTCATTGATTGCATCACGAATCAGACCAACTTATCAATTTCGATTGTGGCGTTCTTCTGATCCGTTCTACAAAATCCTTCCGTTATTAGTGTTCTAGCTTCGCTAAGCTTAGGGTGCTATAGAGGGTGGTTTATCCACGTTCTTGGAATCTATATCAGAGGTGCGACGGGGTTTGAGGACTAAGTGCCATAGGGTTCCGCGTCATTTGGTATCAAAGCCAACAACAGGTAAATCTTTATCTATCTGTCTTTCTAGGGCTGTGTTATATTTTCGTTTTTTTTGGTATCTTAGTTTCGAATTTCGTTAGGGTTCATTGTCTTCAATTCGTTTCTGTTCAATTCGATTCCAATTGTTAGGTCCTGGATTGTCCATCCAAAATCATTGTGTTGCTTGCTATTTTGTTATTTAGCAATTCGGTTTCTTTTAGCAGCCATTATTTCCCTTCGAACTGAATCTGTTAGTGAATTTTTTTTTTTTTTTTGATACACACTCAAGAATTTCGTGTGGTGTTGTTTGAGACCCAAGCAAGGGGATAAAAAAAAAAAAAAAAAAAAAAAAAAAAAAAAAAAAAATTGCTCCAACAAAAAAATTTTCTTTTTAGTCTTGCTATTTAAGTATTAAGGATCAGTTCTAGGTGGGTTACAATTAAGTGAAAATTTTGCTTCAGATTTTTTTTCCACCATTGAGGGGCTGCTGTTCTTTTATTTCAAATTGCATAGTATAGTAGCATTCTTGGGGTGTCTTCAAACCAGCGTTTGGGGTAGAAGATTTAGGTCCATAAATCAGCTTACCAAGAGCGAGTTGGTTTTGATACATTCTGACCAGAATTGTCTATTTTATTGCCCTCTTGTTTCTATTTTGTTTTTGAGCTAGCGTTGAAATTCCATTACATTGCTGAGTATCATTTGTTTGTTTCGATACTTAGTTTTCAATCGTGTAGTGCAAACGTTCTTGTGCTGCCTCCGGATACTTGTCAAGTTGTCTTCTAGGTGTCTAGGGATTAGGATCCTACCTTTTTGAACGTACTTGGCAGATTGGTGAGTGAACCTTGGTTCTGAAGTGCAATCGAAGAATCGGCAATAGTGAGGTAAGAGCGAAACACTTGTGAATTCTTTCTTTCAGTTACTAATTGTTTCTTGTGAGTTTCTCTGTTGTGGTCATGACTAGTGGGAATGGTAAAGATGTTGCTTCAATTTCTAGCAATTTTGAGACATATATGCAGCAAAGTAATGAGAAGATGGAAGAGATGGCAAGAATGATGGCCACCCTACAAGAGAACATGAATCTAATGATGAGGGAGAGGGTACAACAGCCCGCACCCCCAGTGAGATTACCACAACGAATCTTACCAAGGGGAGGCGAAGAGGAGGTAATTAGGAGAGCAGCAAGAGGAGGTCGAGGTGATCAGGAAGAGGTGGCTGAAAACTACCAAATTGTGACTGACAATGACCTTAGTTCCATCAAGATGAAGGTACCCGAATTTAAAGGGAATAACAATGCGGAAGAATACATTGAATGGGAGCGAAAGGTGGAACAAATTTTTGAGTGTCATAATTACTCAGAAGAAAAGAAGTCCCATATCGCAGCCGTGGAATTTAGGGGATATGCTACATTCTGGTGGGATCAACTCAAGTCTAGTAGAAGAGGAAAAGGATTGCGACCCGTGCCGGAGTGGGAGGCCTTGAAAGACTTAATGAGAATAAGGTTTGTTCCTTCTCATTACTATAGGGATTTGTATAATAGGTTGGCAAGACTGGTCCAAGGTGGTAAGAGTGTTGAAGAATACCACAAGGAGATGGAGATGACCATGGCCAGGGCTGACATTGAGGAGGATGAACACAGGCTAATGTCCAGATTTCTGGGAGGTCTAAATTCCAACATTGCAAGTGAGCTGGAAATGTATGATTACAATTCCATGGAAGAGTTAGTTGAGAAGGCCATGAAGATTGAAAGGAAAATCAAGAACAAGAGCTCCACCAAATATGGGAAGTTCCAGAATGTGGGAGGAAGTAGTTCAACCTTTAAGGGGTCTTCAAATGATTTGCCCTCAAAAGGTGGAGATTTCAAGAATTCCTTCCAAAGGAGCAATCCTCCACCTACAAGTGGAAAAGGGATGAATGGAGGTTCAAATAAGCAGCAGTCAGGTATTCCTAATACTACTCCTAGTAGAAATATTAAGTGTTTCAAATGTTTAGGAAATGGGCATATTGCATCTCAATGTCCAAATAGGAGAGTTATGATTGCTACTGATGATGGGGGTTTAGTTTCTGATTCTGACCATAGTGATGGTGATAATAATGATATGAATGATATGCTTGATGATGTTGATGAGTGTGAAGAAGAAGTTGAGAATGCGTTGGTTGCTGAACGTGGTGATATGTTAGTTGCTAGGCGTGCTTTGAATATGCAAGTGAAAGAAGAAGGTCTAGAGCAACGAGATAACATATTTTATACTAGATGTTTAGTTGAGGGTAAAGTTTGTATGCTCATCATTGACAGTGGTAGTTGCACCAATGCTGCAAGTGAGACAATGGTGGAGAAGCTGAAATTGACTTGTTTAAAACATCCACATCCATATAGACTACAATGGTTTAATGATAGTGGAGAGGTGAAGGTTACTAAACAAGTGAAGATACCATTCTCTATAGGCTGGTATAAAGATGGAGTGTTGTGTGATGTAGTTCCTATGCAAGCTGGCCATATGTTGTTAGGAAGACCATGGCAATTTGATAGGAAGGCGCAGCATGATGGGTATTCAAATAGGTACACATTTACCTATGAAGGAAAGCTGGTTACTCTTGTACCCTTGTCACCGTTGGAGGTGTATGAAGATCATCGGAAGATGCATGAAAAAGCAAAGCAAGATTCGACCAAAAGGGGTGCTACTTTAAAAATTAAGGGAAGTGCGAGAGAACATGATAAGGAGAGTGAATGTGAGAAGAAATTGGGAAAGGAGGCCAGAAAAGAAAATAATCAAATAAATGGCCCATTGGTGAGAGAAAACCAAGGAAAGGTGAAACAAACTTTTTATGCGAAACCAAGAGAGCTTAAATTTGCAATATCTAACGAGCAGCCGTTATTGCTCATTAGATATAAAGAAACTTTGTTTACTAATGTTGATGTTTCACTTGACCATTTGCCTTCTAGTTTTGTGTCTATGTTGCAGGATTTTCAAGATGTGTTTCCAGAGGAGCTGCCTAGTGGTTTACCGCCATTAAGGGGAGTTGAACACCAAATCGACTTCATACCTGGTTCGACGATTCCAAATAGACCAGCATATCGAAGTAACCCAATGGAGACCAAGGAGATGCAACGACAAGTGGAGGAGCTGTTGGAGAAAGGCTTGATTAGAGAGAGCTTAAGCCCTTGTGCCGTTCCTGTTTTGCTGGTACCAAAGAAAGATGGCACGTGGAGGATGTGTGTCGATTGTAGGGCTGTAAATAAGATCACGGTGAAGTATCGACATCCCATTCCACGACTTGACGACATGTTGGACGAGTTACATGGTGCAAGGTATTTTACTAAAATTGATCTTATGAGTGGATATCATCAAATTCGTATGAAACCTGGGGATGAGTGGAAAACAGCTTTTAAAACAAAATATGGCCTATATGAGTGGTTAGTAATGCCTTTTGGGTTGTCTAATGCACCGAGTACATTTATGAGATTAATGAACCATGTTTTGAGAGCTTATTTGGGCAGATTTGTTGTTGTTTATTTTGATGACATTCTGATCTATAGTAAGACATTAGATGAGCATTTAGAGCATGTTAGGATAGTGTTGGAAGCTTTGAGAACAGAAAACTTATATGCCAAGCTTAAGAAATGCACATTTTGCATGGATAGGCTTGTTTTTCTTGGCTTTGTTGTGAGTGCACAGGGATTAGAAGTTGATGAAGAGAAAGTGAAAGCTATAAAGGAATGGCCTGTTCCTAAGAACGTGACTGAAGTGAGGAGCTTCCATGGGCTAGCAAGTTTCTATAGAAGATTCGTGAAGGATTTTTCTACCATTGCAGCACCACTCACTAGCATTATCAAAAAGGAGGTTGGATTTCAGTGGGGAGAAGAGCAGCAAAAGGCGTTTGAGAATTTGAAAGGGAAGTTGACATCTGCACCTGTCTTAGCTTTGCCTAATTTTGATTCAATTTTTGAGATTGAATGTGATGCTTCTGGTGTAGGTATTGGGGCTGTGCTGATGCAAGAGAAGAAGCCAATAGCATATTTTAGTGAAAAACTCAATGGTGCACAACTGAGTTATTCTACATATGACAAGGAGTTACATGCTTTGGTGAGGGCGTTGGACGTGTGGGAGCATTACTTGCTGCCAAAGGAGTTCGTGATTTATACTGACCATGAATCCCTCAAGCATTTGAAGGGTCAAGGTAAGTTGAACAAACGGCATGGTAAGTGGATCGAACGAATTGAGAGATTTCCATATGTGATTAAGTACAAGCAAGGTAAAGATAACGTTGTTGCTGATGCGTTGTCTAGGAGATATACATTACTTTCTGTTTTGAGTTCTAAGTTGCTTGGATTTGAGTATATTAAGAACTTGTATGTTGGTGATGTTGATTTTGGCAATGTTTATGTTGCATGTGAACAAGGAGCTTTTAATTCATTTTATAGGCATGAGGGATATTTATTTAAGGGAAATAAATTATGTGTGCCCAGATGTTCCATGCGTGAATTGCTTGTTTTGGAATCTCATTGTGGTGGTTTAATGGGGCATTTTGGTGTGTCTAAGACTTATGATATTCTGCTTGAGCATTTTTATTGGCCATCTATGCGTAAGGATGTTGGGAAGTTATGTTCTGCTTGTATTGCATGTAGACAGGCGAAATCTAAGTCTATGCCTCATGGTCTTTATATGCCATTGCCTGTACCTAGTTCTCCTTGGATTGATATTAGCATGGATTTTGTGCTTGGTTTGCCTAGAACTAAGAGAGGTAGAGATAGTATTTTTGTGGTGGTTGATAGGTTTAGTAAGATGGCACATTTCATTGCATGTCATAAAGCTGATGATGCGAAAGTTGTTGCTGATTTGTTCTTTCGCAATGTTGTGCGCTTACATGGAGTGCCTCGGACTATTGTTTCTGATAGGGATACAAAGTTCTTGTCCCATTTTTGGCGTGTTTTGTGGAGTAGACTAGGAACTAAGCTTTTATTCTCTACTACTTGTCATCCACAAACAGATGGGCAAACTGAAGTTGTGAATCGTACTCTTGGTACGTTATTGCGATCTATAGTGGGTAAGAATTTGGCTACTTGGGAAGATTGTTTACCTTTTATTGAATTTGCTTATAATCGTTCTATTCATTCTTCTACAGGTTATTCGCCATTTGAGCTAGTTTATGGCTTTAATCCACTAACTGTTCTTGATCTTTTGCCATTACCTTCTAATGAACTTGTAAGTTTAGATGGAGAGAAGAAAGCTGACTTGGTGAAAGCATTGCATGAGAAAGCACGAGCTAACATGGAGAAAAAGACCAAGACGTATGCTGATATTGCGAATAGGGGTCGCAAGAAGATGGTGTTTGCTCCTGGAGAGTGGGTTTGGGTGCATTTTCGCAAGGAGAGGTTTCCAAATCAAAGGAAGAATAAGCTGGATGCGCGTGGTGATGGTCCATTTCAAGTCTTGGAGAAGATCAATGACAATGCTTATAAGATTGACTTGCCTGGTGAGTATGGTGTTAGTGCCACTTTTAATGTTTCTGATTTGTCTCCTTATGACGATGCAGATTTGAGGACAAATCTTTTTAAAGAAGGGGAGAATGATGTGAACCAGCATGGGAAGCAAGGCAAGGATCCCTTGGAGCTACAACAAGGACCATTGACAAGGAATAAAGCAAGGAAGTACGGCGTTACTCTTGGATTGCATATTCAAGAATTTATTACAAGAGAGATGACTGAAATTGCTAGGGATAAGTGCGAGAAGGAACTTGAAGGTCATTCGAAGCTGATTACGTTGCTGGGTGTATGCATGGATGAAGCAGAAGCAAATTGAAGATTTGTAGCGCTCGCTACCATTATCAAAGTCGCGCTCGCGACATTCAGTTAGCCGAAGATACTTTTGTGTTTTGTGGAAGTTAATTTTGGAGCACATCATGGAGGAAGATAGTGGAGAATCAGCCCGAACCATAAGCAGGTTGTGGTTTCGTCCCTGAGGTTGTGGTTTCTGCTGGAACTATTGAGGCATACGAGAATGTGGGTGGTTTTTAAAGACTTGGCAGTTATTTTTGTTATTTTAGCTTGTTTCCCTGTTGGGATAGGAATTCTGACTTAGTATTTGTTTTCCTTTTCCAACTAGGTTTAGGTTTTTGCCTTACACTATAAATAAGGCCTTAAATTCTTATATCAGACACTTTTTTTTGTTTTTGACAAATTTAATTCAGATTTGCTTTATGCAAATTTCGGCCTTCTTTGAGAGAGTGAGAGTTTGCTTCTTTCATTGATTGCATCACGAATCAGACCAACTTATCAATTTCGATTGTGGCGTTCTTCTGATCCGTTCTACAAAATCCTTCCGTTATTAGTGTTCTAGCTTCGCTAAGCTTAGGGTGCTATAGAGGGTGGTTTATCCACGTTCTTGGAATCTATATCAGAGGTGCGACGGGGTTTGAGGACTAAGTGCCATAGGGTTCCGCGTCAGAGGGAGGCTTCGGCCTTGGCTACAAAGAAGAGTGAGAGCTTGAGTTCTGCGGTAAAAATGAGAGAAAAGTGTGAGTGTGAGACTGTTTTGGAAGTTGTAGAGGAGAATGGGTCATATCCCCAAGATCTTTCTATGACTAATATTTTTATGCCTAGTTCATTTGTTCTTGATGTGCAGGTTGTTGATGAAAACATTATGACGAAAGTTTAATACTATTTCCACCTATTCAAAAAAAGGTCTTTGAAGATACATAGGTTCCTAAAGCTTCCCTTTTTGATATAAATATCAGCAAGATTCGAGGACGAATCTTTTCTAAAGAAGGAGAGAATGATACGGATCCAATAGGGGAAATTTCTAACAATGGTGTGGAGCAAACTTATGTCATTCAAATGGATCTAAAAGGAGTTCAAAATCATATTCATATGATCCATATATATTTGGGGCGTGCTTCAACTCATATGGGACAGATTTGGTGCAACACTTGCAATCATAGGCTTAGAGAGCCTAATCAAACAAATGGGCTAAAACCACACAAAGGGAAGCCTAAAGTGAAGATCGAGTAAGGTTTTTGTGAAGATTCAGCTTTGTTATGATGGGCTTGCTATGTTTTATTATTTGAACACTTATTTTATTTTAGCTTTGTTTGGGCTTGTATTATGGCCATATTTTATCTTTTAAGTTTTAGAGTGTTGGGCCATATTTTGGGCTTTTGTTTTAATACTTATGTGTTATTTTAGTGTGTGATTGGGCTTGGGCCTTATGTATTTAAGTCAGGCCTAAGAAGAGTGTCTTAGGGTTTTATTTGTTTTTCTCCTTACTATATAAGGATAAGAAACAATTGTAAGAGGAAGCTTTTAATCAAACTTTTCATAATTTCTTTCATGCCTTTGGCGTGTATTGCTTTGAGTGAGAGTGAGAGTGAGGATTTGCTTTCATCAATTGCACCAGGAATCTTGGCTAACTTATCAACAATTCGTTGTGGCGTTTGTCGGATTCTCATCTAAATCCTTCGATCATTGGTGTTTCAGCTTCTCTAAGTTTGGGGTGCCATAGGAGGTGAGTTTATCAAATCTTTGGATTCCGTATCTACTTGTACGTGTGGGTTTGAGGCTTGTGCCATAGGGTTCCGCGTCAACACAGGTGGACTCAAATGAGGGACCTAACGTATAAAAATATGACTTTGAAATACTCCCCAAAAACCCCTAAAACACCTTAAAACAATCATAGAAAACATGCAAAGGAGGGCTGAACAGGGCACTTTCGGCGGCAGGTTCGGCGGCCGAAAGGCCCTCAGAGCCGAAAGTCATGCACCTTCGGCGGCACTTTCAGCGGCCGAAGGTTCCCTCCAGAGACGAAACTCATGCATGTTCAACGGCACCTTCGGCGGCCGAAACTCCCTTCCAGAGCCGAAAGTCCACTTTCGGGGGCAGGGTTCGGCAGCCGATACATGCCACTACGGGCAGGTTCGGCGGCCGAAAGAGCCTTCGACTGCCGAACCTGGTTTCTCCCAAAGGGCAGAAACTCAGCTCAACATGCATAAACGCCTCCCAACTCATTCAATCAAATATTTTCCTATTCTTTAACTTGCATACTCAAGCATACAAGCTCCTAGGGGCTTCAAACTATCCTAAACCCCATCTACAACATATCAAACATGCATATCCAACATACATTGTTCATAAACGCATATTAAACCCATAAACTCCACATAAACCTACACATGCATTTCTACCCCAAGAAACTTCATAAAACTTGCTTAAAACATTAAAGGAACTATGGATCTACTCTTACCTCTTGAAGAACGAGAGGAGAGACGATTCAACTTGGAGATGGGAGAGATCTCAACTCTTTGGTCTCCAAGTTCCCAAAACTTGCTCTTTTTGCTCAAATCTCTTCAAATCAACATAAAGCTTGTTAAAACATGAAAGATCGGAGGAAAAATATAAAAAACGAACCATAGGAGAGCATGAACTCACCGTGGCCGAGAATGGGGAGAAAACTCGCCCGTTTCGGCCATGGAGCTCTTATATAGGGCTAGCAGACCACCTTTCGGCAGCCGAAGGTGCCCCCACATCTCATGCAAGTTCGGCGGCCGAACATGAGGTTCGGCGGCCGAACCTGGAAATGCCTCCTTGGTCCTTTTTCATTCAAAACTCAGTTCCTTTCTTACTTAAAATCATTAAAACATTTTATAAAAACATGATTTTACCCTTCTAGAGGTTTTCGACATCCGAGATTCCACCGGACGGTAGGAATTCCGATGCCGGAGTCTTGCCGGGTATTACATTCTTTCCCCCTTAAGAACATTCGTCCCCGAATGTTCACCAAACAAACATAGCATGGCATAAAATATAAACATTCATACAAAGCACATAAAAACTCACCTTAGAAGAGATGAGGATATTGCCGGAGCATAGACTCCCGTGTCTCCCAGGTACACTCTTCGATATTGTGGTGATTCCAAAGGACTTTCACCATCGGGATTTCCTTGTTCCTTAACTTTCTGATCTGAGTGTCAAGAATCCGTACTGGCTGTTCAACATAAGTGAGATCCTCTTGGATCTCCATATCAGACTCACTAAGAACTTTATCCGGATCTGACACAAACTTTCGTAGCATAGAAACATGGAAAACCGGATCGATTCTCTCCATTGAAGCAGGTAAATCTAGCTTATACGATACATTCCCAATCTTTTGCAAGATCTTAAAGGGCCCAATGTACCGTGGAGCTAGCTTCTCTTTCTTCCCAAACCGAATCACCCCTTTCATTGGAGACACCTTGAGCAATACCAAATCCCCCTCCTGAAACTCTACTTGCCTTCTGCGGATGTCTGCATAACTCTTCTGTCTGCTTGCAGCAGTCTTGATCATTTCTCTGATCATGGGCACCACTCTGCTGGTGATCTGTATTAGCAAACACAATCACACGAGAATCAAGGAAGCAAGGATCCATTGGTGCTCCCTAGCGGACCAGTGACAAGGAGCAAAGCTAAGAAGCTTAAAGCAGCTATGAACTTACACATTCAAGAACAAGTAACACAAGAATTGACTGAGCTTGCCTTTAGCAAATGTCTCGTGAAGCTTGAAGACACACCTAAGCTACTCACCTTGCTTAAAGTGTGTAATGCAGATAGCGCTGTCTAATTTATTCAGCATTGATATGATGGGCTTGCTACATTTTTATGATTTAACACTTGTTTTATTTTAACTTTGTTTGGGCTTGTATTCTGGCCATATTTTACCTTTTCAGTTTTAGAGTGTTGGGCCATGTTTTGGGCTTATGTTTTAATACTTATGTGTTATTTTAGTATATGATTGGGCTTGGGCCTTATGTGTTTAAGTCAGGCCCAAGAAGAGTGTCTTAGGGTTTTAATTGTTTTTCTCCTTACTATATAAGGATAAGAAACAATTGTAAGAGACAGCTTTGAAATCAAATTATCAGAATTATTTTCATGCCTTTGGCGTGTATTGCTTTGAGTGAGAGTGAGGATTTGCTTTCATCAATTGCACCAGGAATCTCGATTAACTTATCAACTATTTGTTGTGGCGTTTGTCAGATTCTCATCTAAATCCTTCAATCATTGGTGTTTCAGCTTCTCTAAGTGTGGGGTGCCATAGGAGGTGGGTTTATCAGATCTTTGGATTCCATATCTACTTGTGCGTGTGGGTTTGAGGCTTGTGCCATAGGGTTCCGCGTCAGTTGGTATCAGAGCCAAAGTGAGGTAAATTCTTATTTATCTCAGGATCTAGAGTTTTTTTTTTCTGGGTTTTCCTTTTCTTAGTTATTGATTTCTGTGAGTTTCCTTTTCTTCGTTACTGAGTTTTCCTTTTTTTCTGAGTTTTTTTTTCTGAGTTTTCCTTTTCTTCGTGCATCACAAAAAAAAAAAAAATCGCAATACAAAAAAAAAAAAAAAAAAACGAAAAATAAAAAAAATAAAAAAATTCCCTTTGCCTTATCTTGTTCTGGCAGAAATTGTGATTGTATCTATATTTCCGTACCTATCTCAATTGATTGCTGTAGTTTGTGGGAATCAATTTGGAAATTTGAAATTTGAATTGGGTTGAATCCAGATTAGAGACAAAAGAAATCTGCCTATTGAATTTTATTTGATTTTTTTTTCTGCCTCTATTTGTGGGTCTTGATACTTGCCTTTTTGGGTAGATTTTAATAGATCCATATTTAATTTACTTTGAAGTGAATTAAATTCAAAATTTTCCAGATTCGTTTTTATTTGAATTCTAAGTTTCCTTTTTGGTTTAAGCTTGTTTTTATTTCCTTGCCATTGCTGGAGTATTATTTGCTTGTGTCTATACTCTAGGTGATATTTTCAAGTAGCACACCACCTAGTTCTGGTGTTACTTTCCAAATTGTCACTGTCTTCTTTCTAGTTTTTGTGCGCTTCCTTCTTTCCTTAGGTTTTTTTTCTTTGTTTCATTAAACGCACCTTGTGGTTAGTTTGTTGACCTTAGTTTCTGAAGTGCAATTGAAGAATCAGCAAAAGAGTGGTAAGTGTGCAGACACTTGAGTGCTTTCTTTTCTAACACAATATTTGCTAGTTTCTTTGTTCTTTGTTGATTTAAGGTAGGATGAGTAAAGACAAAAATGTGGTGGATAGTACTGGTGAAAGTGAATCGGACATGGGTAACGATTATGAGATCTTTAAGAAGTCAGTCAGTGGTGAGTTACAAAGGCTCAGTAGGGCTCTTGAGAGGATGACCGTAAGTATGGAGAGTTTGAAAGTCTCACAGGCTTCTACTTCTACGAGAATGGCTCATCGAATTCTTAACCCCGATAGACCACAAGTCCGAGAACCTCAAGTTCGAGGTGAAGTTGATGATACAGAAGATAATGTCGGACAAGGGAGGGGGAGAGGAGAAGTTCATGGAGGTAATAGAACAGGCGTAGGGTGGAATAGAGGTGGAGATGCTAGGCTTGGCAGAAATGATGATGACACCGAGACATACCAAACCAACACAATTGACGGTGACTTGAGCTCCATAAAGATGAAAGTTCCTGAATTTAAAGGGAATAACAATGCTGAAGAATACATTGAATGGGAGAGAAAAACTGAGCAAATCTTTGAGTGTCATAACTATACCGAGGAGAAGAAGTCTCATATTGCCGCCGTTGAGTTCACTGGTTATGCCTCTTTCTGGTGGGATCAATTGAAATCCACTAGGAGGAATAAGGGCTTAAGGGCAGTTCCACCATGGGACTACTTGAAAGAGTTGATGCGCCAAAGATTTATTCCTTCGCACTATTATAGGGATTTGTACAACAGGTTGGCAAGACTGGTGCAAGGAGGAAAGAGTGTGGAAGAATACCACAAGGAGATGGAGATGATGATGGCTAGGGCTCATATTGAGGAGGATGAGCAAATGTTGATGTCCAGGTTTCTAGGTGGCCTTAACCACTACATTGCTGAAGAACTTGACATGTACCAATACAATACCATGGAGGATATGGTTGATAAAGCAATGAAAATAGAAAGGCGACACAAGGGCAGAAATAATCTTAAACTCACATACAAGTCCTCAAACAGTGGTGGTGGATTTCCAGGCTATAGAAGTGGAGAAAAGAAAGATTATAAAAGCCCAATCCAAGGGGGCAAAGATTCGGTGGCCACTAACAAAGAACCTTCTCAAGGGAATAACAAGGAACAGTCAGGTACTTCTAACTCTTCTAACCCTACTAGAGAGATAAAATGTTTTAAATGTTTGGAAAAAGGACATATTGCATCTCAATGTCCTAATAAAAGAGTTATGATAGCAACTGCTGATGGGGGTGTAGTGTCTGATTCTGATCATAGTGATGATGAGATAGATGCTAATATGACTGAATTGATTGATGCTCATAATGACTGTGATGATTCGGATGTGTTTGTTGATAATGTGTTGCTTGCTGAACGTGGTGAGATGCTTGTTGCTAGGCGTGCTTTGAATATCCAGGTTAAGGAAGAAAGTCTAGAACAACGGGAAAACATATTTCACACTAGGTGTTTGGTTAATGGAAAAGTGTGTACTCTCATTATTGATGGGGGTAGTTGCACAAATGTGGCTAGTGTATATATGGTGGAGAAATTGGGCTTGGCTTCTATTAAACATCCTAAGCCATACAGATTGCAATGGTTGAATGATTGTGGTGAGGTTAAGGTTACACGCCAGGTGGTTATACCATTTTCCATTGGTAGGTACAAGGATGAGATCTTGTGTGATGTGGTACCTATGCAGGCAAGCCATATGTTGTTAGGTAGACCGTGGCAATATGATAGAAAGGTGCAACATGATGGGTTCAATAACAAGTACTCCTTCACTCATGAAGGACAGAAGGTTATACTCGCTCCTTTATCACCTCAAGAGGTATATGCTGATCAAATAAAGATGCTGGAGAGGGCGAGGGAGGCTTCGGCCTTGGCTACAACGAGGAGTGAGAGCTTGAGTTCTGCGGAAAAAATGAGAGAAAAGTGTGAATCTAAGGGTAAAGAGGCTGGAAAAGAATCAAGACCAATAAATGGCCCATTGGTGAGAGAAAAGATGCAAGAGGGGAGGGCAAAACAGACTTTTTATGTGAGAGCGAGAGAGGTTAAGAGTGCTATTTCTTTAGGGCAGCCCGTGTTGCTTATAAGATATAAGGAGATTTTATTTACTGACACTGATATTAACCTTTCTTGTTTGCCTTCTAGTTTTAAGTCTATAATGCAGGAATTCACTGATGTCTTTCCAGATGAGCTACCTAGTGGATTGCCACCGTTGAGGGGTATCGAGCATCAGATAGATTTCATACCTGGTTCTAGCATTCCAAATAGACCAGCTTACCGAAGCAATCCAATGGAAACAAAGGAAATGCGAAGGCAAATTGACGAGCTTATGGAGAAGGGACTGGTGAGAGAGAGTTTAAGTCCATGTGCTGTTCCTGTGCTGCTTGTTCCAAAGAAGGATGGCACTTGGCGAATGTGTGTTGATTGTAGAGCAGTTAACAAGATCACAGTGAAGTACAGGCATCCTATACCTCGGCTAGATGACATGTTGGATGAGCTTCATGGTGCCAGGTACTTTACAAAAATTGATCTTATGAGTGGATATCATCAGATTAGGATGAAACCTGGTGATGAATGGAAAACTGCATTTAAGACAAAGTATGGTTTGTATGAATGGTTAGTTATGCCTTTTGGTTTGTCCAATGCACCTAGTACGTTTATGAGGCTAATGAATCTTGTGTTGCGTGCATACTTAGGAAAATTTTTTGTTGTTTACTTTGATGATATCTTGATCTATAGCAGGTCTCTCGACGAACATATTGAGCATGTTAGGTTGGTTCTGCAGGTTTTGAGGAAAGAGAGTTTGTATGCTAAACTTAAGAAGTGCACATTTTGTATAGATAGACTTGTTTTCCTTGGTTTTGTTGTGAGTGCACAGGGAATTGAGGTAGATGAAGAGAAGGTGAAAGCTATAAAGGAGTGGCCTATTCCTAAATCTATTTCAGATGTGAGGAGCTTTCATGGCCTTGCAAGCTTTTACAGGAGGTTTGTGCGCGATTTCTCTACGATTGCAGCACCACTCACAGGAATTATTAAGAAGGAAGTTGGGTTCAAGTGGGGAGAGGAGCAACAGAAAGCTTTTGACTCCTTAAAAGGGAAGTTAACATCCGCTCCTATATTATCTTTACCTAACTTTGATAAAACTTTTGAAATTGAGTGTGATGCTTCTGGCATAGGTATTGGGGCTGTGTTGATGCAAGAGAAGAAACCAATAGCCTATTTCAGCGAGAAGTTGAACGGAGCACATCTCAATTATTCAACCTATGAAAAGGAGTTGTATGCCTTGGTGAGAGCATTGGACGTGTGGCAACACTATCTCCTGCCCAAGGAGTTTGTGATACATACGGATCATGAGTCCTTAAAACACTTGAAGGGACAAGGCAAGTTGAATAAGAGGCATGGTAAGTGGGTTGAGTTTATTGAACAATTTCCATATGTGATTAAGTATAAGCATGGGAAAGACAATGTGGTTGCAGATGCCTTGTCTAGGAGGTATGCTTTAATTAATGTTATGAGTTCTAAATTGCTTGGTTTTGAACATGTTAAGGACTTGTACATTAATGATGTTGATTTCGGCAATGTGTTTGTGGCTTGTGAGCATGGAGCTTTTAACTCTTTTTATAGGCATGATGGTTACTTGTTTAAGGGTAAGAAATTGTGTGTGCCCAGATGCTCTATGCGTGATTTGCTTGTGCTTGAATCTCATTGCGGGGGTTTGATGGGGGCATTTTGGAGTACATAAGACTTATGACACCTTATTTGAGCATTTTTATTGGCCCTCTATGCGCAAAGACGTTGAGAAAGTGTGTGCATCTTGTATTGCATGTAGACAGGCCAAGTCTAAATCTATGCCTCATGGTCTTTATATGCCGTTACCTGTTCCTAGTTCACCTTGGATGGATATTTCTATGGACTTTGTGCTTGGCTTACCTAGGAGTAGGCGTGGTAGAGATAGCATATTTGTTGTTGTTGACAGGTTTAGCAAGATGGCTCACTTCATTCCTTGCCATAAAACTGATGACGCCATCAATATAGCTGACTTGTTCTTCAGGGAAGTGGTTCGACTTCATGGAGTGCCAAGGACAATTGTGTCAGATAGAGATGCAAAGTACCTTTCGCACTTTTGGAAAGTATTGTGGTGTAAGTTGGGTACTAAACTCTTATATTCTACTACTTGTCATCCACAGACAGATGGCCAAACAGAGGTGGTGAATAGAACTCTTGGTACCTTACTCAGAGCTATAGTGGGTAAGAATTTGAACACTTGGGAAGAATGCTTGCCTTTCATTGAGTTTGCATATAACCGCAGCATACATTCTTCTACGGGGTTTTCTCCATTTGAGCTTGTTTATGGTTTTAACCCACTAACTGTACTTGATCTTGTTCCTTTACCTTTACATGAGCTTGCTAGCTTAGATGGTACAAAAAAGGCAAAATTGGTGAAGTCCTTGCATGAGAAGGCTAGGTCTAACATAGAGAAGAGGAACAAGGTGTATGCTGACAGGGCAAATAGGAGACGGAAGAAAGTGGTGTTTGTTCCTGGTGATTGGGTTTGGGTGCACTTCCGAAAGGAACGATTTCCAAATCAGAGGAAGAATAAGCTGGATGCTCGTGGTGATGGTCCATTTCAAGTCTTAGAGCGAATCAATGACAATGCTTATAAAATAGACTTGCCAGGTGAGTATGGGGTTAGTGCTACCTTTAATGTGTCTGACTTGTCTCCTTTTGACCATGTTCCAGATTTGAGGACAAATCTTTTCGAGGAAGGAGGGAATGATACGAACCAGCAAACACAATCACACGAGAATCAAGGAAGCAAGGATCCATTGGTGCTCCCTAGCGGACCAGTGACAAGGAGCAAAGCTAAGAAGCTTAAAGCAGCTATGAACTTACACATTCAAGAACAAGTAACACAAAAATTGACTGAGCTTGCCTTTAGCAAATGTCTCGTGAAGCTTGAAGACACACCTAAGCTACTCATCTTGCTTAAAGTGTGTAATGGAGATAGCGCTGTCTAATTTATTCAGCATTGATATGATGGGCTTGCTACATTTTTATGATTTAACACTTGTTTTATTTTAACTTTGTTTGGGCTTGTATTCTGGCCATATTTTACCTTTTCAGTTTTAGAGTGTTGGGCCATGTTTTGGGCTTATGTTTTAATACTTATGTGTTATTTTAGTATATGATTGGGCTTGGGCCTTATGTGTTTAAGTCAGGCCCAAGAAGAGTGTCTTAGGGTTTTAATTGTTTTTCTCCTTACTATATAAGGATAAGAAACAATTGTAAGAGACAGCTTTGAAATCAAATTATCAGAATTATTTTCATGCCTTTGGCGTGTATTGCTTTGAGTGAGAGTGAGGATTTGCTTTCATCAATTGCACCAGGAATCTCGATTAACTTATCAACTATTTGTTGTGGCGTTTGTCAGATTCTCATCTAAATCCTTCAATCATTGGTGTTTCAGCTTCTCTAAGTGTGGGGTGCCATAGGAGGTGGGTTTATCAGATCTTTGGATTCCATATCTACTTGTGCGTGTGGGTTTGAGGCTTGTGCCATAGGGTTCCGCGTCACCATGCAGCCTGACAATCTCATCTACATACACCTGCTCCAACTTGTCCACAGAATAGCCACGCCTGACAGGGATGAAGTGAGCAGATTTGGTCAGTCTGTCCACAATCACCCATATGGAATCCAATCTGTTGGACGTCGCCGGTAGCCCCACCACGAAGTCCATAGCTATATTCTCCCATTTCCACTCTAGAATAGGTAGTGGGTTAAGCATTCCAGCCGGCTTCTGATGTTTCAGCTTCACCCTCTGACACACTTCGCAGTCGGACACGAACTGTGCCACTTCTCTTTTCATAGCTGGCCACCAATACACTCTCTTCAGATCTTGATACATCTTGGTGGCTCCAGGGTGAACACTGTATCTGGCATTATGAGCCTCTCTAATAATGTCTCCTTTCAGCCCTACGTCATCTGGTACACACAATCTGTTTCCATAGCGGAGGATCCCCTTGCTGTAGAATCTGAACTCACTGTCCTTGCCCGACTGAACAGTCTTGGCAATCTTTACTAACTCTGGGTCCTCATTCTGTTTCTGAGCCACCTGCTCCAGAAACAAGGGTGCCACTCTCATTTGGGCAACTAAAGCACCTGTACCAGACAACTCCAACTGTAGACCTTCATTCATGAGCTCGAAGAACTCCCTCACTACTGGCCTCCTCTTTGCCGAAATATGGGACAAACTGCCAAGTGATTTCCGGCTTAAGGCGTCTGCCACAACATTCGCCTTACCCGGATGGCACTGGATCTTGCAATCATAGTCACTGAGCAGTTCTACCCATCTTCTCTGTCTCAAATTCAAATCTCTCTGACTCAGGATGTACTGCAGGCTTTTATGATCGGTGAAGATCTCACATTTTACCCCGTAAAGGTAGTGCCTCCACATCTTGAGTGCAAAGATTACTGCCGCCATCTCTAGGTCATGTGTAGGGTAATTCAACTCGTGCTTCTTCAGCTGCCTAGAAGCATAAGCAATTACCCTTTCGTTCTGCATCAGCACATAACCCAGTCCCACACGAGACGCATCACAGAAGACCGTGAAGTCCTCATTACTAGTCAGCAGAGCTAACACCGGTGCTGAAGTCAACCTCTTCTTTAACTCCTCAAAGCTCTCTTCACACTGGTCGGTCCACACAAACCTTTGGCTCTTCTTAGTCAGTCTGGTCATGGGAGCTGCAATTTTAGAGAAGTCTTGAACGAACCTCCTGTAGTAACCTGCTAAACCCAAGAAGCTCTTGATCTCTGTCACTGTAGTGGGTCTAGGCCAGTTAGCTACAGCTTTCACTTTCTTGGGGTCTACCTCGATTCCATGTTCTGACACCACATGCCCCAAGAAAGAGATGCTCCTCAGCCAGAACTCACACTTGGAGAACTTGGCATACAAGCCATGTTCCCTCAAGGTCTGCAGAACCTACCTCAGATGATGGGCATGCTTCTCTGCATTCCTGGAGTACACTAAGATATCATCTATGAAGACAATAACAAAGTGATCTAGGTACTGGCTAAACACTCTGTTCATGAGATCCATGAATGCTGCGGGGGCATTGGTTAACCCGAACGGCATCACAAGGAACTCATAATGCCCATTTCTGGTCCTGAAGGCTGTCTTCGGCACATCCTCTTCTCTTATCCTTAGTTGATGGTACCTCGATCTCAGATCTATTTTGGAGAAACAACCTGCTCCGGCTAGCTGGTCAAATAGATCGTCGATCCTTGGCAACGGGTACTTATTCTTGGTAGTAACTTTGTTCAACTACCTGTAGTCGATACAAAGTCTGATAGATCCATCCTTCTTTTTCACAAATAGCACTGGAGCACCCCAAGGTGAGGTACTCGGTCGGATGAATCCTCTATCTACCAACTCTTGCAACTGCTCCTTAAGCTCCTTCAATTCTGCTGGTGCCATTCTGTAGGGAGGAATAGAGATCGGTCTGGTTCCAGGCATCAACTCGATTTCGAACTCTATCTCCCTAGCAGGTGGTAAACCTGGCAGCTCGTCTGGGAAAACATCTAAGAACTCACTGACCATGGGCACTGAGGCGGGCTCTCTGACATGACTATCCAGCTCTCTCACATGAGCTAGAAAACCCTGACAACCCCTCTGAGTAGCCTACGAGCCTGAAGGGCTGATATCAAACCTCTAGGTGTACTCCCCCTGTCTCCTCTGAAGACAACCTCTGACCCATCCTGATATCTGAACTTAACTACCTTGTCTCTGCAGTCCAAGGTAGCACCATGGGTAGATAGCCAATCCATCCCTAGAATGACGTCAAAATCTGTCAACTCTAGAACCACAAGGTCGGCGGACAGGCATCTTCCCTCCACAAAAACTGGACTACACTGGCAGACTGACTCTGCCACTAACGGGTCACACTTGGGTCCACTGACCAATAGGGGACACTCTAACCCAGAGACCATCAATCCCAACCTCTCGACGGCCCTCGGAGCATTGAATGAATGAGATACACCAGGGTCCATTAATGCATACACATCAGAACAACCAATGATGAGATTACCTGACACCACGGTGTTGGATGTGTTTGCCTCCTGCTGAGTCATGGTGAAGATCCGTGCTGGAGCTGACGGACCCTCACCCCTGAAACCCGTTGAAGAAGAGGCTGCCCCTCTTCCTCTGCCTCTGCCACTAGCCTGAGTCGCGGCTGGAGCTACTGGCTGAGCCACACTACCAGAAGCTGTTTGCTGGGACTGTGCCACAAAAGCTGGTCTAGGACACTCCCGAGCCATGTGTCCCTCCTGCCCACATCTGAAGCAGGCTGCCGTCCCAACCAGACATACACCCTTATGCGGCTTCCCACACTTTCTGCATACTGCATTATCTGCACCTGAGCTCGAGCCACTTCCTAATCCCAGACCTGACTTGATCTTGCTCCAGAACTTGTTCTTCTTAGTCTTGGCTTTACCCCACTTTTTACTGCCTGAAGCTGCTGCACTCAGAGAAGAGGGATCTAACCTACCCCCACCTGGGGTCTTGGAACCAGAAGGCTGTGCCACTGACTACTTGACTTTCCCTTCGATGATAGCACTAGCCTCCATCCTCCGAGCCATATCCACTATGGCATGGAAACTCTCCCTCTCTGCTGACTGAATCAAGGAGGAATACCTGGAATGGAGCCTCATGATATACCTCCTTGACTTCCTCTGATCTGTGTCCAAATTCTACCCAGCAAACGGCAACAGCTCCAAGAATCTGTCAGTATACTCATCCACACTCATCTCATCCGTCTGCCTCAGCTGCTCGAACTCAATCATCTTTAATTCTCTTGAACTGTCAGGGAAAGCCCATCCTGCAAACTCATTTGCAAACTCCTCCCATTATAGGCTGTCCAACCTCGGGTTCACATAGTTCTTAAACCACTCTCGGGCCTTCTTGCATTTTAGTGTGAACCCAGCTATCTGAATGGCTCTACTGTCATCAGCTCCTATCTCATCTGTAATTGTCTTGACCCTCTCAAGGTACACAAACGGGTCATCACTGGTTTCAAACTGGGGAGTACCCAGCTTCATGTAATCGGTCATCTTGACCTTGCTCCCCCCAGATGAGCTAGGCTTAGGCATTTGGGTTACTAGGACAGTAGGTGCTGCTAGTGGTGGAGGAGGTGCAGCATCCCCTGGGGTAGGGTTTGCTGTGCCTGAATGGTAGGGTGGGGGTGGATACATAGGGTACTGTGGGTACTGTGGATAAAAAGGTGGGTATGGCATCTGAGAGTGATAAGGGCTACAACTGGGGTAATCCGATGTACCTTCCATCGAATACCCGGGATTATGTGAAAAGGGTGGGTAGTAAGGTGGCTGAACAAATCCCGAGGCCTGAGTGCCTCCTTGGGACTCTCTCATTCTCTCTTCCGACATGCTTACTCCGAGACTGCCATCCCTCCTCTGATCCACATCCATCTGATCCCCCACATCCTCTGACATATCCCCTTGCACTGTTCCCCTCACTGATCTGCTTCTACCCAGATCCAAAGACCTTCTAGGGTCTCTTACTGCTCTTTCTCTGCTGGAGCTACTTGACATTGCCCTAGGCAATGCAGGAGGACGGGCATCAGTGCCCTCGTCTTGGGATGGTACTCCAGTCAATCGTGCAGATCGACGAGTTCCTCTCATCCTGTTTTCTGAAAAACAGCATACATCACATAGAACATTAGCATCAAATGGTTCATGTGCAAACACATGAACCCGCATCACATACATCACATACATAGCATATCATCAATGCACATGCATAAAATCATGGCATTTCACATCATCATTCAAGACAGGACTCTACATCCTATCCTAGTGGATATGATTTTCCTATTGTGCTTGACCTTCTATAACATCTATGAGCCCGACACTCTAGGTCCGACCATATGAACCTAGGGCTCTGATACCAATCTGTAACGACCCGAAAATCCGGACCGCTACCGGCGCTAGGATCCAGGTCGGCATAAGGCCGCCGGGACCCGTAGCAAGCCTAACATTCATCCTGTAAACCTGTTTAATCCCATACATGATCAACACATACATAAAATTTTGAACTTTTCCTTACATTCATTCATTCTTTCATTCATTCACCAAACTCAACCTGTGCATGCACTATACATAAACATAATCATAAACATTAACTCCTCTTTGGAGTCTCATCCATGCCCCAATGGGGTGACATAACATGTATTGAGTTTGGTTACATAAGCATCAAAAAGATCATGTACTCCAAGGGATTAATAACATTACACTATAGTCAAGCACAACTCTAAACTTCCATAAGCATCATTACATTAGATTTCTATACCATACTTTTACATGACTGTACTCAATAACATATCAACGTTTTTCATGTCCACACTAGCTATTACATGACCATGACTTCATTACTCTTGCTGACCTCCTGGTCTACCCTGTACCTGCAAACCTAGGGGTTAAGGGAGAGGGGTGAGCTACTAGAGCCCAGTGAGCAGAATAATGGAACATTATAATTAAAACACATGGTAATATGGAATGCATCACATCACAGCTAATCACATCAAGGATGAATTTATCACCCATAGTCCTCCACACATTCCAATAGTGCCAGGGGCGTAGAATGGGCCTCGACCTGGTCTTCCTCTTATCATAACATACATAGCATAACATTCCAATAATGCCAGGGGCGTAGAATGGGCCTCGACCTGGTCTTTCTCTTACTATAGTGCCAGGGGCGTAGAATGGGCCTCGACCTAGACTTCCATACCATACCATATCACATCATGTCATACCATACGAGGACTAGAGGATCATTCAACATTCATCCACATCATCAACATAATATGCAATGCAACATATTCATGAATTCTAATGCAAACATCATATTATATCTCATGGCATTCATGATGCGTGAATCATGCTAAAACTGATTTATTTATTTTAAAGCATAAGGAGTTATTCCACTCACCTCTGGCTGAAGCTCTAATGACTCTGAAGCAGTATCTCACTGCTGAGGTCCTCGGTTCCTCGGGTCTGAACCTACACAGGTGGACTCAAATGAGGGGCCTAACATACAAAAACATGACTCTGAAATACTCCCCAAAAACCCCCTAAAACACCTTAAAACAATCATAAAAAACATGCAAAGGAGGGCTGAACAGGGCACTTTCGGCGGCAGGTTCGGCGGCCGAAAGGCCCTCCAGAGCCGAAAGTCATGCATTTTCGGCGGCACTTTCGGCGGTCGAAGGTTCCCTCCAGAGACGAAACTCATGCATGTTCGACGGCACCTTCGGCGGCCGAAACTCCCTTCGAGAGCCAAAAGTCCACTTTCGGGGGCAGGGTTCGGCGGCCGAAAGAGCCTTCGGCTGCCGAACCTGGTTTCTCCCAAAGGGCAGAAACTCAGCTCAACATGCATAAACGCCTCCCAACTCATTCAATCAAACATTTTCCTATTCTACAACATGCATACTCAAGCATACAAGCTCCTAGGGGCTTCAAACTATCCTAAACCCCATCTACAACACATCAAACATGCATATCGAACATACATTGTTCATAAACGCACATTAAACCCATAAACTCCACATAAACCTACACATGCATTTCTACCCCAAGAAACTTCATAAAACTTGCTTAAAACATTAAAGGAACTATGGATCTACTCTTACCTCTTGAAGAACGAGAGGAGAGACGATCCAACTTGGAGATGGGAGAGATCTCAACTCTTTGGTCTCCAAGTTCCCAAAACTTGCTCTTTTTGCTCAAATCTCTTCAAATCAACATAAAGCTTGTTAAAACATGAAATATCGGAGGAAAAACATCAAAAACGAACCATAGGAGAGCATGAACTCACCGTGGCCGAAAATGGGGAGAAAACTCGCCCGTTTCGGCCATGGAGCTCTTATATAGGGCTGGCAGACCACCTTTCGGCAACCGAACGTGCCCCCACATCTCATGCAAGTTCGGCGGCCGAACATGAGGTTCGACGGCCGAACCTTTGAGACTTTCGGAAGCCTAACTTGCCCCCCTAAACCATCCAATGTTCGGCGGCCGAACTTGAGGTTCAGCGGCCGAACCTGGAAATGCCTCCTTGGTCCTTTTTCATTCAAAACTCAGTTCCTTTCTTACTTAAAATCATTAAATACATTAAAACATTTTATAAAAACATGATTTTACCCTTCTAGAGGTTTCCGACATCCGAGATTTCACCGGACGGTAGGAATTCCGATGCCGGAGTCTAGCTGGGTATTACATAGACCTGCTGCAGCTGAAAGGCTTGGAGGCCCTAACACCCCTGGAGCTCGGCTTAGGGGCTCGAGATGGAACTGGAGCTGGGGCAACAGATCGGCCTGCCGACCTAGAGGAAATGACCTGGGCCACCTCCTTAGTAGCTTCAAACATGGACCGCCCAGCTCGGAAAGCATCCAGGGCGGCTTTCATGCTCTCCTGAGACAAAGTAAAATTCTTAGGAGGCTTGATCTTGTCCATAGGTACTTGAGAAGCTGCAGAGACCCAAAACCAAACAAGTTAAAAAAGCATTCGAGGAAAATCAAGAAGAGAGAAACAAAGCAATTAAACGAAGCGAAATACCAGCATCCCTGCAGTCCTGAAGACTAGACACAAACATGCATTTTTTGACATCATACTTCTTCTCAACAGAAGTCAGTCGAAGGTACCCGACTTGTTCAGAAAGGCTTAGCTGGGGCAGATCGTTGCAGCCTAGAGGGAGATCCTCCCAGGAGAGCTCCACCTCCCAAGACAACCCGAAGTCCTTTTTCAGCTCTACCACTGCGAACCCCTCTACCCAGCCTTTTATTGAGTCCTTGTGGCCCGAAAATATGGACAACCCTCCGTGGGGGGCAAAATAGTAAAAGCTGACTCGCCTTAACTAGCCGAAAGAAGGTAACAAACAGACGCGCTATGGGCGTGAACACCCAGCTCAGGCAAATAGACTCGAATGAACACATGAATAGAATAGAATTAGGAGCCAGCATTCGAGGGGTTATTCCGAAATACCGGAAGACCTCAATGAAAAAAGGAGAGAAGGGAAAGGTCAAAACCATACTCTCGTTGTTTGACAAAAAAGACCAAACTGCGGTTTCTCTGAGGGTCGATTAGACTAGAGGGAGGAGGATCGGGAAGGACGATCCTCTCATTCTGATAGGGAGCCCGAATATGGAAAAGAGGGGTATCCAAATACTCCCGAGAGAAGAAATTTTTTAGGATGGATGGAGTAATACTAGACTCTTGATTAATGATATCAGGAAGCTTAGGGCTATCCATGGTGAAGTGAAAAGCGTACCTTGAAAACAATGGGGGCAGAAGGACAGAACAAGCGGAACACGCAGAGAACAGAGAAGAATAAGAGTCCTATGAAGGCTAAGAAAATTCAAATTTTGAAACAGTAAAAAGAAGAAGAGACGTTTTAAGGGGGACAGTCCTCGGGCCACGCGATCATAATGGGTTCTCGATATTTACCCCCTCATCATTCATGTAATAACTAATGAGAATGTAAAGGGGCAATTGATGACCGCTGGATTTCACCACCCCGTTACAAGGCCGGGCCCATGATGACGGCTCTAGTCCAAGGTTCATGAAGCCTCTTAAATGGGCCGGCCCAGACCATTCGGCCTCGAAATCAAGCCTCCCTTGGGTCTCAGTCTCTTCACCCCCAGCTCAGTCATGAGGCCTAGCAGGAGAAGGGATAACAGGCCCACTCACCCAATATAATTGTTTACACGTGTGCTAGGGGGAGAATTAAATGGTCGTTCAGTATGGAGCAGACGCCTGACGCTTTTGTACGTACGTATCCGTATGACAGAGACAGGTGGCCCAGTAGCAGTAAGACTGTTGGACGTCACTAACAAATAAAAGAAAAGAATAAAAGGAGATGAGCACTCTCCTCTCATACCAAACTTACTTAATCATTATAAACCCTATTTTTTCTGGATCTCAGATAATCAATATGTTATAAAAATTATCAATTAAATCTAATATTTTTAATTTATTTTTAATTATACATTTGAATAGAATTGTAAAAATTTTAAAAGTATTTTTTTTACCAAAAAATTATTATATCATCAATGAAGACATCACTTAACCACATGACTATTATACTATTAAATAATTATATGATCAATAGTTATAATAATTATTTGATTTTTCAATAGTAGTTTAAGAATGAATTTAGATGAAAAAAATTAATATTTTTTTATTCCGCTATATAATTCTTGAGAAAAGTTTAATCTTTTTAATATAATAAACTAATTTTTTTTATAAATTATTGAATTTATTTATTTTTATTTGTCACTATACATTTTCGTTTACAAAATTGACTTAGACATTAGGTTTTAATTTCCCTATCAACTTGAATTTGATATTTGATTTGCATAACACTTTTAAGTATTATAAGAAAAATCATCAAGGGATCATTTATTTTTGGGAGAAAGTTTGAGAAGGGTATAACTGGTAGTAAATAGAAACAACTGCTTCAAACTTAAATATTTAATTTATTTTTTTTAAAACGAAACCTGATAAGTGGAAATGAATCCTTTCAATTTATAAAAAAAAGAATTTAATTTTTTTAAAAAAAATTAGATAAAACGGTGTAACTATTTTAGAATTGTAGTAAGTAGAAATTTCCGCCTATAGTATGAAGGGTATTTATATTTTATTTAATAAATAAATAAATAACTTTTTTTTTTTTTTGAACTTGTTCATTGGCATTAAAATCCCATAAGGCAAAATTATAACATAGATACTCATCATGAGCAAAGAAAAAAAAGGCTCAACAAACCTAAGTCCACAAAGAAATTAGCCGGCCCAACCAGAAGCACAAGAAGCCCATCTAGCCATAGTCTTCAACACCCTCTAAACCGCATAGACGACTTTGGACGGCAGGTGATGAAGAGATGGCAAAGCTCAAAGACCATATATACCCAAGTTCTGGCTTCCTTCTAGGGCAACTTGATTGATATGGTCATTATATCAATCTATAAATACTCGTATTGATTGATATAATAAGTTTTTAATTACTTTACTCGAATGGTCGATTCTTATGACCGAATATTAGTGAACTTTTCTTAATATACCTTTCTTGCAACTTAGATAAGGTTGAACCGCATGCTTAATTGATTATCTTGACTTATGTGATCCATGGAAGGTTTAGGAGCCGTTTGTGTTTGCTCATCTATGCTTCAACTGGAGTTTTTAAAATTTTTCGATGACATTAACAGCCTCTTTCACCGACTTGATTCCATGTAACAGCAATGCTAGCTGACTCCTTCCTAGCAAGCTAGGGTTTCTTTCACCGACTTGATTCCATGTAACAGCAATGCTAGCTGACTCCTTCCTAGCAAGCTAGGGTTTCTTAATGGACTATGGCTATTGTAATTGATGGACTTTAAGCGTAGAGTCTTGGGCTATTTTTATACTGTAGCTTGTTAGTGTTCTTGTGGGCCTAAAAAAATAAAATTTATTATTTTCACTATATTAATTATAGTATAAAAATTCATGTGAAACTGACATATATTAGGATAAAATTTAAGTAATAATTACTTTTATTAACCAACTAATCTATACTATAATTGGACGATAATAATTTTTAAAATATATATGTTGATAATAACTTTATTAAATAACAAATATTAATGAATAAAATCAAAAAATTTGTATACCACTATTATACTTATAATAATAAAATTGACTAAAATAAAAAAAAATTTCTAACAAACTTTAATCAAATATAAAATACTTTTATAATAAATTATTATAATAATAGAAAATCAAATTTATTATATTATATATAAAAATGAATTAAAATGTGTATGTTGCCTGAATGGTACAATGAAATGTGGTAGATATTATGCAAACAAGCACATTCATGAACAAAAACACTGAATGGTACAATGAAAAACACACATGAATTTGTTTATGTTGCCTGAGATTATGGATCAGCATGAGATCTTCAGGGCGAATAAATTTGATCATGACCTGCATAAAATCATGAGATCAAGAATTTCCATCACTCCTCCAAAAGCTGCATAGAATATTACAAGAAAAATCATATCTCCAGCTACTGACCTGCATGGTTATATGTATTTTTCTTGGTAATTTATGTTTGTGCAAATTCTCATACTAGTGATATGCAATACTTGGTAATTATGTCATTTATTTACTTAGTACAATTTTTAATATGCAAAATTGCTATAGTGGGCCAAAAATGGACAAAGAGAAAACACTTTGAAAAGGATAAAAGTCCAAATTTGCCAAACCCCATTTCAGGTATCTGTCTTCAGTTGCTTGCAGACAGTGGTTGAAAGAGTAGTCCTTGATTATAATTGCAACCCACAGCATATTTAGATGCCCTTAATCATCCTGAAAAAAGAAAAAAAAAAACTTAAGAAGAATGCATAGAAACTAGAAGTTCCATAGTAGCTCATTCTTACGTATGAACGTCAGGCCATTTCCTATCTACTAGTCCGTAAGCCAATATAATAGTGGGAGAATTATATTGCGAATTTACATGGAAGGTGCCATGATTCATGCTATAATTAGTTTAGGTGCCAACTAATTGAAATTGCCTGCAGAATCTAATGCTGGCCCTATATTGAATGAGCCCAAAAATGGGCCCCTAGGTGTGTGTTGAAAGTAGGACTCTATGTGTGTCCAGGCTTCTTTAAAGGACAACCTGCATACTAAAATCCTCTGTTTGTACACAATTCATCATCAAAGGTTCTTAAGGACCTTCTCCTTCAAGTTGCTATTGAACACTCTTTCACAAGTACACAAATGTATTTGCAAGAGCTCTATGGCTCATCCACAAATAGCCACTAACGTGACATGACATGAATGTCACCTCTATGACAATGTTAGTAAGCAAGAAGGAAAAACTACCGCATATACAGCTGTGCGATAATTTAACTTCAAGTTTCATCCAAGAAAATTTTCTTCAGAAGACAATGACCCTACTGTAAAGTTCTCCAGGAGGACAAAATGACCATTTTAGGGAAGTTCCCAATCAGTGTAACTCAAGAAATAAAGTGCATATGAATTTAGGGAAGCATGGAAAGAGAAAGGGAGGAGAAATGGAGGATAAGAAAAAAAATTGAGGGAAAAGGATGACCTGAGGCCTGACCTCCCACATGCAAATGGGGATTAGTTTAAGTGTACATTTAATTTCAACATGGAAACACACTTGAATTAAAGGAATCTCACTCTATATGAGGAATATTAGTTTCAACATACTTATTTTGGATATTCACCTACAATAGGTGCCCAGTAAATAAGATGTGAACACCTCACTCTATAAGCCAGATCATTCTTTGAAGAATTATCTTGTACTCAAATCAATCAAGAGATCTGCAGGAAAGTCTACTTTGTCATACTGCTATGTCTAAACCACTGAGATTCAGCTCAATGTACATCAAGGAATTGTAGCTTTCAGAAGCAACACCAATTGAAGAAAAGGAAAAAGAGAAAGTCTCGTAGCAAACAAGTCCGATCGCTCATTAGCATGTGTTTGCAAATAAACAACTAAGAATTCCATAATTAACTTTCCTGGATGCTCAAGTTTCATGATTCATTACAACTGCAACGTATACAGTATTTAAAAAATACTTCTGTTTTCTCAGCTCAAACTAGGTATGCTCTTTTGGCATACCAGAACAGATTGCTTATGTGTCCTATCAAACCTTCCTCAAATCATATCCCCCTACAAAATATCATCAGCTTGCCTAACAATCTTAATGAGCCAACTGACTGAAGATTTTAACTCCTCTTTTACTGAAAAATGCAAATGCTCATTACATGTGAAAACAAGAACACATTCTTTATGGCATATCTTATCAATTAGTTCCTGGAATCAAATCACATTATCAAGTAGCAACAAGAAAACTTCAGTCCTAATAGATTATGGGGCAAACAATCTTTTTCCAAAACTAGCTGAATATAGACAAAATGACAAACACGGAAGCAATCTCACTATTTATTTATTTAAATGATGGCCAATGTATCTTCTAAGTAATATGAAACCTTAGAAAACAAAAATCCTCTACAAACAAACCAAATTTCAGTCTACTATCAACGTAAACTCCACAATCGATAATTGTACTTATATCTTGAAAGAGAAATAGCAAAGCACAAAAACCCAGAAATTCTAACAAGCCAAAACAGCTAAAAGGGCAATATTACCTCACATGGATTCCAGGTTAGTCCTTAGACTAGCCTTGCTCTTACAAGCAGGTATATCCTCAAACTGCTTAGCAGGCAACTTCTGAGACAAAGACCCAACAAAGAACTCAATCATACCATCGTCATAATCAGCCTCAATTCCACTAACTGATAACCAAATGAACAGCTTTTTTGCCTGAATCCCAGACACATCATGCACAGCGCCATAACTCAACTTCCCTTTCATTTCTTTATCATAATATACAAGCTGATCAAAGTGAACATAACATGGGGTTGTTAGTTGGATTGAGAAAGACCCAGATGGAGAGAGTGTGTAAGATTTAACATTGTCCGGAAGTAGGCCACGGGGCAGGCCGTACAAAGGCAGAAGGTCATGCACATCTGTGACTGTAACGGATTGAAGAACAGATGAGTTAGGGAGAGAAAAAGAGAGATGGGCTTTTGATAAGAAGAGAAGAGAAAGGAGATAGAGGGAGATTTTTGTGGAGATTGGGATCTGATGGAATGCCATCGTTGACGGATACAGATCGTTTGGTAGCGAGAGAACTTAGGAGAGGAAGATGATAAATTAAGAAGATAGTAAGGGCAAAACGGGAAGAGTAAGTTATTTGATTGTTTAGTAAAAAATTTGTCTTTTTTTTGGGATTATGTTATAATTAATGAATATGTGTTTTTATTTTATTTTTAATTAGGGCAGCATTTAAGTCTTCCTTGACAAGTTTTGTGGGATAATAAAATTTCATTTTTTATTATTTCTATATTTATTTTTAATATTTTAAATTAAAAAATAATATTATATTAAATTAAAATTTAGGGATCGAAACTCTCAAATCATTTAAATTTATTCAAATAAATTAAATTTATTTAACTTTTAAGTAAAAAATATGAATTTAATTAGATTTATTTTTATTTTATATAGTAATGGAAACAATTATATATGCAGCTCCGCAATAATTACCACCTATTAATTATTAGCCATTAATAAAGCAATATGAAATAATTAAATCAAACCAAGGTCTCATTAAATAACTTTAATTATTAGTTTTAATTCTCAAGTTAAATAAAAGGCTATTTGGATATGAAATCCCAATCATTTTCACTTATTAAGAGTACGAGCAATTATAATTAAACTCAAAATCTTTAACAACAAAATGTAAATTTAAATTCACTTCAAAATTAAATCAAACACAATAAATCAAAAATTAAAATTTTAATATTCATAAAATTCAAATTAAATTAATTTTAATTAAAAATCAAATCAATCTAATTTAATTTAATTTAATTTAATAAGTTTAAATTTTTAATAAATTTTTTATTTTTTATTTTTTATTTTTTACACTTTATTTTTAATATTTTAAAATTTAATTAAAATATTTTAATTTTAATATAATCTAAACTCCCTATATTATTTTTAATAATATACTATTATCACAAATCAATTCGGTTTTTTTAATTTTTCCCGATCAAAATCAAATCGAACTGAAATATCCAAAATTTTTGAAATTAAAAATCAAACCAAACCGAACCGAAATGAATAAAAAATCAATCGAATTTTTAAATTAATTCAATTCAATCAATTTTTTTGGTTTGAACCGAATACACCAATAGTTAAACTATTATATGAACTCATCTAGTCATTCACAATAAATTGTTTTTTTTTTTCAATACTAAATTTATCTAGTCGTGAAATTTATACTGGTTACCATTCCATGATATGAAATAACCAATTCACACTATAATTTTTCCAAATATAGATTATCAAATTACAAAACACAAACAAATTTGCCACTCCCTAAGTTCCTAGTTCCTTAGCCTAGTTTATTAAAAACAAATAATGCCTCTTGAGATTCAATTATCACCCTTGGATGCCTGATCATTTGATTTCAAACATTCTAAACACATGTTGCATATATCATTAATTTTTCTTCAACTGATAGAAAGAACAACAGCCTGTCCATTTAACAATATCAGGCCAATGATATGAAACCACAAGCTGAAGTAGTTGGTAAGTACAATTGTTCAACACACAGTTCATACACATACCATAACTACCACATCTAGTGCATACATGTAACTCCTCTCCTGCTCATTGATATGATTAAGCTCAACAAGAGGGAAAATTCTCATATCTAGATTATACATACATGACTCTGACAGACTCTTAGTTTGCGAGTCCGAATATGACAATCACTGCAATATCAAAGTTTCTCAGCTACTTTACATTTACAATGCAGCAGAAACACTTGGTTGCCCCTACTCAGTAATTAACATTTGAATATCATCTGCCGAAGTTGGAAGCTGCAAATTGCAAAAAAGGGGGCAATGTATTGAGATAATTGAAGAAATTAAAGTGGAACTGATCAAATATCAACTCTTGGTACGCAATCTCATGCAAAAAAATCGTATTTTGGCACAACTATTATTGGAATACTGCCTGTTATAGAGATATAACAATCTAGAATAGGGAATGTGGAGATACTCAAAACTGATCATTTGCGAGAAGAAAGAAACTTCAACAATTCATAGATTCACAGGAAATGGATAAGCTTTGCCAATGTTAGAGAGTTTTTTTTGTCGAATAGAGACTTTGTTATAGTCTTGCACATTGAGGTGTCAAACCAGAACGAGATGGGACATTGCAAAGCACACAAGACTGTCAACAGCTAAAAATGTGTAAAACCAAGCAGCCATCTATTTCACCAGAAAAACAACATTTTGCCTTTAGCTCTCCACCAAATCAAATCCAAGCCAACCCAACCCGTGTAAGCTTCTCATCTAAACATGTCCAATCCAATCATGTTAGGCAAGGAGACATTGTCATTAGAGACTAAAAACTCTAGCATATAAATATTTACATATAAACAGCTGTTATTCTATTCCAGTAAAGCAGGATCATTTCAAGAGACACAATAAAAAAGGTCCTTTTATTAAGGCTTTGGTATGATTCCTAATTCGCATACCAGGATACAAAATACCAATTACATGGAGAAACAGAAAAAGAGAACACAAATCCAAAATATTTCTAGGGATTATTAAAATTATCCTAATTCCACAGAAAGAATTCATAATAGAAGGAACTATTATCCAATAATCAATACCGTAATAGAAATTAGACAAGTATCATTCAAATTATTAATCTAAATTGCTAAAGAAATTAGTTAAAATAAAAATCACAATAAATCAATACCTCGAGAATTCGATTCCAGGATCCCCTACAGGTCCCAGAGACCTTATCACGGCAAGAATGGACGGTCTTAAACTGATCAACATCAAGTTTCTTATTGATTATACCCACATGGAAGTAAATAGAATCGGAGGGAGGCAAATCAACCTTGATCTCATCAACATTAAGCCACAACAAGAATCTTTGAACTTGAATCCCTTTCAAATCCGTGATAGACCCATAACTTAGCTTGCCAGAAATTCGCTTATCGTAATAGACCAAGTACTCAAACTTAATATAGCAGGGTTTCTCCAGAAGAACAATGAAGTCGCCGTCCTCCGAGAGAGTGTAGTTTGTTACTGAATTGGGTAATAATCCGCTGGGGAGGCCATACTTGGGCAAGATTTCAAAGACTGAAATCGGGTCCTGTATGCAAAAGGTGGGTGTAAAGAAAGAGAGGATGAGAAAGAGGAAGAGAAGAGAGACACCCAGATGGGGAATTGGAGTTGGAGAAGCCATGGAAATTGAATTGAAATTGGTGGGTTTTAGATAGAGAAAGCGTGAGGGTTTAGAGAGAGAGAGAAAGAGATGGGTGCTGGTTTTTAATATGGCTCTCGACGGGAAAATGTTGTTACAGGGCGGTGGGTGTACAACGAGGTTTAATTTTTACTCGGGAGGAGGTTGGTTTAGGTTTAACAAATCCGAGTTTAATTGATATGTTATTAAATAAATATAATAATAATAATATTTTTATTATAATAATTACTTTATATAAATAATTATTAAAATAAATTTCTTTAAATTTTGGATTCAAAATATTTTTTAAAAATAATTTAAAATTTCAAATAATAATATTCAATTTTATATAATAAAAAACACTTAAAATTTCAATTTAATAATAATTAATAAAAATAAATAATAATATATTAAAATTTGATAACAAATGTGTTTTTTTATTTTATAAAAGATAATAAAGTGGAAATATATAATAATTTATTTTAATTAATTAAAATATACTATTATTTTTCTAAATTGCATTGTAAAAAGTTAGCTTTTTATAAATAATCAGTTAATTGTCAAAAAATATTTTATGAACGTTCCATCTATAGATATTTGTAAAACAACACAAGCCAATCTGATAGCCTAATGGTTCAATTGATGGGAATGATTTCTTGTGGTCCGGTTGTTTTGAAAGATTTGATTTTCAATTAAATCGATTTGATTCAAAATTTTGATTATTTATTTTTTTTCAATTTTATACGTAATAAATTATAGATAAATAAATTGATTGATTTCTTTATAAAAGACACATTTTTAAGAAATATAAATTTTATACTTTTTAATTACTTTAACAAATTTTTATTTTTATTTGAAATTTAATAGGATTAAGAACATCAAAAGTATATAAATACTAAAATTATTTTTTTCAATTTATGCAAATTTTAAATAATAAATTATAATTATAAATAACTTAAAAAATTGAAAATATTTTTAGTAATCCTTTATATTTATTATGGATATAAGTACTACAATGAGAGTTATAAAAGAAAAGTTGTCAAAAGAAGAGAGAATACAGTTTATTCTTTAAATTTGAATGATTTGAAATCATAAAATTAAATTAATTGTTGTTTACTCAATTAAATATAGGTCATATTAAATTTCAAAGAAAAAAACCCATTAATACAATATTTGATATAAAAGTTGAAATATATAAGAAAAAAAAAAAAAATTCAAATAGAGGATTCTCCATGAAATACAATTATTATGAAAAGCAAAACATCTACACCTACTAAATCTATTACAATACAACAAATTAACATGCAACTATTTATTAAAACGAGAGCAGAAAAAAAGATTTATGTCTGATTGATCATATGCAGAAGGATAGAAGAGTGAAGTTGCGATCAAACTTGCTTTTCCACTTTCCACGTCTACTTGAGTTTTCATACTATCAACTTAGATCTCAATCTTTAAAGACACGATTACAAGAAGAACCAATAAAAGAATCAAACCTGTGAGAGAGGAAAGGAGATTGTGTGGCAATAGATTATTAAAGAATAAGAAAGAGAAAAATAAGAAGAAAAAAAATAAGTAAAAGAAGTGAAAGAGCCTGTTAAAGAAGGAGAAGGAGAGGAACGATATAAAAAATGAGGACTTATGGTCAACAGTACAGATTAAAAAGAGTTGGGGGCTTAGAGTTTTAAGTAATAAATATTTATACAAATATAAAACTACTTTATTTTAAAAAAGTCAATTTAATTCGATTAATTTAATTTTTTTATTGAATTAATTAAATTAGCTGAAAAGCTAAAATTTTTAAAATTAAAATTAAAATCAAATTGATCAATTAAAAAATTAAAACAAATAAAAAAATCGATTGATTTGATTTTTCAATTTTAAACGCTCACACCTAATTAAATAGAATTTCCCCGTGAATTAGAAGCTAACATTCATTTTGATCTTGTTTTATTTAATTTTTTTTTTAAAATGTTTTTAGTTGTTTTAACAATAAATGTATTTATAATTATTTTTTTATGTGAAAAATATTAGTTATTTATTTGCAATCACTTATTAACACATTTATTTTAATTAAATTCATAATTATTTAAAATTTAATTGTTTACAAAATTAAAATAGTTAATTTTCATAATTTAAATACCTTTTTACAAAAATTAACAAAAAATTACTTTTAATATTTTATTTTATCTCATTCCAAATAGGTTGGGAGAGTATTTCTTACATGTTTTTATTTAGTTCATCAAAGTTTGGAGGGATGAAGCTCTACATGGTGAGTTTTAATTAATTAATTAATTACATCATTATCCTACCCTGTAAATCATGTCAACTATATAAAAAAATATAATTTAAAACTTTTAATAATTTTATTCTTTAAATTTTAATGATTTTAAACTATAAAGTAAAATTAATTATTGCTTTGCTCAATTAAATAAAATTTCTCGGTGATTTAATTATGATTATGAAAATAATTAATCGTAGTAATTTAATTAATACTATAATGATAAATACTTATTTTTAATAATTCGAGAGAGCTAAATAATAATTAATAAGTTGTTTTTATTAGAAAATGGTTTCCCTGAAAAACAATTTTCGACTAACATGAACACATTTAGCCTCTTGGAGAAGATGAAATTGTGCATAAAGCAAAGAAATTCATATCAAGAAAGTGATGCATTGTCTACTATTCAGCCATCAGGTAAGTTTAAGCTGAAGAAAACTTAAGCAGCTGAATCTGATCAGATGAGAACTAATGGTTCCCAGTAAGAAAAAGGGCAGAAGTTTACAACCCATTTCGTTGATTCCTATGTACAAGTGAAAGTTAGGATACATACAAAAGGTGATATCAGACAAGAAGGTTTTGAAGAATGCTTCAGACTGAAGGGCCAGATCTAAGCACTCTCTCCAATTTCTCAGCCTTGATGTAGTCTTTTTCTGTTAGAGGGCCTGCAGGAAAAGCTGTGATTTCCACAACTAGGTGTGGGGTTGGGAGTTCATCAAACAGAGCCCTTACATTGTTGCAGCACACACTTTCGCCATGAGCGCTCTCTCTCCTAATTTGACAACCCTATGGACAGTAAAAGTAATCCCATGAATGTCACCTACATGTGTTGTATTTTTGTATGTGCTATTGTGCTTGGACAAGGGAATCAGAATTGTAGAAAATTTTTTCTCTCTCTGAGGTTGCATTACCTTGTGGGAAGTGGCATCAGTAAAATGATCATCATCGGACAGTAATGATGTAATTGCTTTGAGAAGGCGTCTTCCTTCAGATTTGGAAGGGACCCTGTAGTTCCTTCTAAGTGTTCCCTTTGTTGTAGGATGCCATTTGCTCACCAATTTCCTTTTTTCAGCTGCTTCCTTTTCTGCTGAAAGTAAAAATACTTGAATTATTATCATATCATGCACTTCAAAACAAGATAAGATAGATCTTAATGAATTCTGCAGACAACCAAAAAATCCATTAGAAATGATCAAGTTCTCAAATCCATTGATCAGCCTAACAAATTATATCTACATCCTTGAAGAACAGCAGAAGTGATGGTGCCACAAGGTATCTCAGTTGTTAAGTTCTTTTTGCACAAATAATCCTGAGGACAGAGGGGAAGGCAAGCTAGATAAAGCTAAGTAGCAGGTTCTAAGAAAGAAAAGGGAAAAATAATGCAGCCTCAATTGCTTGGAGAATGCGTTGTTACAAAAGAATGAATACTAAAGCTTTCTGAGACCAATAATGGAGGACTCTTGTTTGGTTGATAGGACTAGCACAGTGCAACTGCAAGGCATGTTATAGCCTTACAGTTATGTCTCTTCTAAAAGCTGGGAAAATAGAAAGCAGCAAAGACAAAGCTTATAAGATGGCCTGCATATGAACTTTTTATCACTCCATAAAGGAAACATAGAATTCTCTCCCAGTCCTTGATAGCTTTAAGCAACAGAAACAATATTGAGAAGATTCTAAGTTGCTTCTTAAATGCTTTTTTATGAGAACCATCAGAACTTTTAAGTGTTGAATGCTTGAGATGCATACCTATGACAGAGAACATATAAATTTCTCTTTTAATCCATAGTAGCTTGAAGCAGTAGAAATGTCATTAAGATCTAGTAATATTATTTTTAGGAACATCAGAATCCCAAAACTCACACGAACCTACTGTTCCTTTGAGCAACATAAGAGTTTTGCCTATCCTGGTCTCAACTCTAACCTATCCTGTTTTAAATTATTCTTTTCAAGTTCACTTGGAAGCAAAAGAGCAACATGCTACAGAAGGACACATAAATCTGGTCCATCCAGTACAAAAAAGCAGCTTTGTACATGGCACTGAAAACTTTATAGGATACACAAAAGATGCCCCTTTTAGATAGCACAAACTATCAGTTAAATAATCTATTATATCTTCCAAAATAAAATACTCTTCCTCAAAAAGATTCAAACTGAATACTAGTAAACATATACATTTTAATTATATATATATATATATATAAAATTAAAACAAAACTTCGTGTTGTTGGGGTTATACGTCCAGTAGGCTGAATAAAATGATGCCAATTTCCCATTGAATCTGAAACATAGGTTCACAATAAATTCAAGCCAACAAATGCCATGTTAGAATGCTTTAAGTTTTAAATTCAACTGAATTTTATTCCTTCAGCGTCAGCACCACTACAACCCTCCTTAGCAGATCCACAATTGACTGAAGGCCTGGATTATGTAAAACCTACTCTTGAAAGATATCCCTAAAAGGTTAAAATGGTTCTAGTTACACAAGTAGGAACACTTTTTAAAGACCATGAGACTAGGAGATAAAAAAAAAACAAATCTACTGTTGAAACTTTATCCAAATACTAAAGAAAAGAGTTATTATTAAAGAAAGCTTAAACTTTTATCTAATTTGCAACCGAAGCCTGAAATTTGAAAAATTATCAATAAGACAAAATGCTTTAGTTATTTCTTTCAGATATAGTCAAGCCACTTAAACCATATTTAGTTAATTAGTTACATGTCCAGTCAGTTACTAATAAGGCTACTATAGAAGCATATGTCCACAGAAGGTAAAATTTCTAATATTAGGCTACTAAATAGTATATACATTAGAATGTGTGCTTCATTATTTAATCCGTGTATATTTTAATTTTGCAGGTAACTACTGCATTTGTGTAATTTCGCCACAATTTCAAGGAAGAAGAATAGGCATTAATTGACCAATTTCAAAGTTTTAAGACTACAAATGCGTGTAATAGACTATACAATTTAATGAAAAAAGAGTAACACACTTGTTTTTCAGGACAATAATGAATTGACATCATCTTGCACAAAATCACCTCTTTCTTCAACATGGTCAACAAATATTATGTGTTAGTCTATATAATTCCTAATTGAATGAGACCAAACATTTTCATTGAAATTTTTAGCCACCAGTACCAGGAATGAGATAAAACATTTTCACAGTTTAATTTTAAACTTAACCCTATATCATAATTTGTAGTTGAATAGTTTCATATGCTTAAGAGATTGAACAAATTTAGCCAAAAAAGGGAAAAAATTACAAAGAAAAAGTTGAAGAAACTAATAAAAAAAGCTACTATATCCAATAAGAATGAAATGGAAACAAGATTCCAGATCCTACCAATATCTTTAAAATCAGTACTAATATCCCCTTAAGAATCTATCACTGAGAACTTCTTAAACACAATTCCATCTAAAAAAAGGCGAAGATTAATTGGCTTTGTAATGGAAATGCAAGAAACAAAACCCACAAACCCGGTTTCCCTTGTATGTTCTCAAGCCACTTAGAGAAACCCAAATCACCAGATTCAGCACCAGCACCATCCAAACCTAACACAGAAAGAAACATGTAAGAAAAAGTCTACCCAAGAAAAAAGTGGAAGCAAAAACAAGGATAAGACCTTATCACAAAAATACCAGAGACAAGTGGGTTAGCTTTGGATCCAGCTAAACCAGCCTTCAAGAGTGCGTAGAATATGCAGAGCCTTCCAGCCCACAAAACGGGAGCCTCAAGCAAAGAAGCATTTGTTGTGAGCCTTCTAGATGCAGTGGTATAAGATCTTCTGCTTAGATAAAGCAATTTTTTCAGGGCTTTTGATGGGTGATGAACATCAGAACTGGGAAACCGTGATTTGGGCAGAAAACCAGTATCAGTGTTCTTCAAATTAGCTTGAATAGTGGATTGAAAGGGCGTTGTGTAAGTGGATTGTACAAGAGAGGGCAGCATTTCTTGTTATTGGCTTTCACTGAGAATGGAAGATATCTCTATAGAATGGAGCTAGAGCGAATAAGGCAGTGATGATCAGATGGCGATGACGGTGTGACGTCTGTACGATGCCCAGGTCAAGGTCACCCGTATCCATTGATCCGGATAAAACGATGTCGTTCTTAATGATTTTATTGTACAGATAAATCAAAGCTGGGACCATTTTCATAATCCAGATATTTGGTAAGGACACACTTTTTTTTTAAGGGTTTTTTTTTTTTTTTTGAAATGGTTTTATAACTTGATTTGACAAGATAATGATTTTTGTTTTAAGTTTGATTGATTTCAAAATAAATAAATAAATAAATATTCTTTTTATTCCCATGGTAGATGCCTCTTTTGTAATGTTGAGAGGAAGGTTCCAAATACCTTTTTTTAGTATAGTGTTGGGATGTCTTATTACCATCTTTCCTCCGTTTTGGGGAATTCCGTTTATTACCTTTGGATGGAGTTAGTGTCCACTCTACATTCTAATCAAGAAAATCAAAACAAGAAAAACCTCAATCATTTTTTTTTACATAAATTAAAATATCAATCTCAATAGATTATCTTTAGCTTGAGCCACTTCTAAGAATGATAAAAATTAAATTCGAAGGAGCCATTGATTTTAAAAATGGTGATGGGACAATAGTAGTAATTGCTCAAAATGATAAGCTTGTCAGTAAAAGAGTTTATATGGAATTTCAAATCCCTTAATTTTAGAAGAATTAGCCTGTAAAAATGTAATAAACTTAGCAAAACAGTGAAGTTTCAAAGAGGTTGTTAATAGAAGGAGATTCACGATTGATTATTTAAATTTTGCAAGAGAAATCATCTTCTCTTTTCATCAAGAGTCATATTTAATCTGTAATTTACCTTTTATTTTTTTTAATAACATTGAGTTTCTCCATATTAATAAAATGAAAAATACGATAACTCGCATTTTAGCGTACAGATATCTATTAAAAAATTTATTTCTTTATAATTCTTTGACATAGTGGAACATTGCTAATGCGTTGGAAATTAAATTTTAAAAGGAGCTAAGGAGCTGTGTATGTATGGCATACCAAAGATAGACCTTGGGCTATTAACGTGAGCCTGCCTTGTATCTGCCATCTTCGAGCATATGCCTAGAAATGCAATAGCAGCATGAGTATGTAGGCTTCCTTTCTAAAAGCTTGATCCTATATTTGCAAATTGGAGATTGAAACTAAGACCATAAAAATTGGGACTATAATCTTCTAGAATAGAAAAGTGGCAACTTTGAAGATCCATTAGAGAGATGAGCTAGAAGTGTTGCTCTGAGTAATGATTTATGTTGGTTTGGTTTTTTTTATTACTAGTATTTTTTTGTGCAGTTTATATATTGGTTTAACTAATTCAAATTCACGTCGGATCGGATAGATTTATTAAAGGAGCAAAATGCTTCCTCTCAAATTTTAAAGATACTCTGTATTTAAAATTTGAATCCGAGATCTCTAATTAAGAGAGAATGGATTCGCGCAATCTTATTTCACCTATTAAATAAATTAAACCTGAATTAATGAACTGAAAAATCAAATTGAGAAATCAATTGAAAATTCAATTTAAATTTATTCAATTATTTTATTTTTAATTTTTATTAGTCCGAAATTTCACATTGCAAGATTGGTCATCTCATCAATGGTGAGCCCTTTTGGCCATGACTTTGCAATCTTGTTCTACAATTTGTTTTTATCATCATTGTTGTTTCATATAATTTTTGGATTATACTTTTATGTCGGGAAGAAAATCTTTTACAAAATGGTAATTTTATTTGATAGCCGTTTTTATAACGAAAATTAAATTTTCAAAAGTTCCACTAATTTTCAATTCAATAAATTAATAGATTGAAAAAATTTTAATATTTTACAACTTTTTAATTTTATTTTATTTTACTCTCTTTATAAAAATTGAAAACCAAGAATAATTTGTCCGATTAAGAAACTAATATTTTTGGCAGGCATCTTCCAAAGAATGCAATTTTCTTGGCAACCATTCATTTTTACCTACTAATTCATAAGTTCATATTTATGAAAGTGATGGACGATAATCTGTTAAGGAAATTCCATAAAAGAATTTATATAACCTTTGTTTTAATTTAATTATTTGTAACATGACCCATATTCTTAAACAAATAAAGAAGTAATTCATGAGTATACTACAACCATCAATCTCCATTACTTTGGAAATGGTTAATGGTTTCTTGTATTTTACTTTTGGTCCAAATTAATGCTTAGGATAAGAAAAATTAATTAACAATTAAATGTGAAAGATAAAGAAAAATAAATGCTAACTAATAAAATTTAAATTTAAATGTAAAATTCACATAATCTACACCTACGCTTACTCTTTCTTTTCGTGCAGGAATTATACTATGCAATATTTTAGAAATTTAAGACGAGGAATTAAATTGAGATGGGAAGGTGACGGATTAAATTGAGAATAAATTTAATAAGAAATTAAATTATTAGTTTTTAAAATTTTTTTAATTAAACTAACGGAAGGTACTGTACACAAATATCACTTTATTGAATCAAAAGACAAAAAGAAAAGATAGATTTTAAATATATTTTTATTAATTAAAATGTTAAAATTATAATCTTTTCAAATTTTAAAAATAAATTAATTAACCTTTTTAAATAAATAAACCCTTTAAATTTTAGAGAAAATCAAATAAGTCATTGCCTTTAATTTATTAGGAATGAATGAATTCTCAATTTGATGTTTTTTTAGCAACTCTATAAGAAACTTTGTGACCGAAATAATTTTCAATACATTTTTTTTTGTGTGAACAAAGGAGAGCTTTCAAGCTCAAGTCACGATGGCTTTAGGTACAGAGGCACCTACCAAATCTTTTTGAAGCTAAAATTTTTCATTTTCAAGAGGATCTTTCAATATCTGCAGACTTTAATAGGAGGATGAGGCGCTTCTTGCCAATTTATATGCACAAAAATTAGCTTCTCTCAGCACATGATGGATCTCGAGGTTCTAGCTCAGGTATATCAACCTGTGGATGGTGTTGACAATGTTTAGTAGGTTTGAAAGGCATCGTTCCTTTTGGCAACGATATCAACCGCCTCTTGAGAGTCACACTCAATCAATAAATTGGTGATTTTCAGATTAAAAGTAAACTTGATGCCTTCCAGGATAGCTCCCAGCTCCGCATCCAAAATAGATGTATGCCCAAAGGTTATTGTAAAACTTGTTATCCATTCTCCTTTTTCGTCCCGGATGAGGCTGCCAACATGAGCTATGTTCGTACTGTGCTTCCATCCATATTTAACTTGTAATATCTAGCCATTGGCTTGATCCACTTAATATCAGTTATCTTCAAAATCTATAATCCTTCTTGTAATGAGATCTTAGAATAAAATCTGAAACTTCTTTCACTTTGCATAAGATCTAGGACACAGTTGAGGACATGTCCTTCCAAAGATCATGGAACAGTTGGTTGTTTTGCCTTTCTAGATAACCCAAACTGGTAAGACAAAAATAACTTTCAATTAGAACCATAGTTGTTAAACTGAACTTAAGAAGACTTCTAAGAAGACATTCTCTTGAGTTAATCTTAGTAGAAAAGAATTTAACCTCAATGCCAAGGAACTCTAGCAGTCTCCAGATTGCCTTAGCTGTCGCACAATCACGCAGTGCATGCAATATAGTCTCACTCTCCACTTGGCAGACCTCACACAAGCTGGTGCCATACAGGTGCTGTCTCACACGCTCTTCCTTTGTAAGGATGCTTCCATGGATAGTCAGCCAAAGAAAGGTTCTGACTCGTTGAGGTCCGGGCCATTTCTAGATAGTGCTCCAGCCTTTGTCCTTTGAATATTGATCCAGACCTATCAAACACAAATACACAGATTTAGTACTGAAAGAGATAAAACAAGAGTGCTTCCACAGAAGTTTATCGAGGCCTATATTATCTTTTGGTAGCGTGAAAGATGCTAGAAAGCACAAGGCTGAAGCCAGGAGCATCTCTTGAAGTTTCTACCAGTTTCAAGGTTCATAATTTAGCACATAATGATTGACATTAGTATTTTCATCTGTAAAACTATGATCTGCCTTCCCCTACTCACCCAAAATGGTACTACCCGGGAGCCAATCATGCTTCCAAAATGTAGTTGTGCGACCATCTCCTAGCCCCCAACAGATATTATTCTTGAGAGTTTGCTAAACTGAGCAAACTCGTCTCCAAAGATTCGATGCCTTGCAAGGATTCCTAGGATTCACAGGCTTTAATGTCCATTTTGTACTTACTATAAAGAACAGCGATCCATAGCGCATGATGATCTATGAAAAGACCCCAAGTGACTTTTATTAAGAAAGAGTTATTCATTATTTTTGCACTTCAAAAACCCAGGCCACCAAGCTCTTTTGGCATCGCAATTTGTTTTCAAGGGACAAGGCTGATCTTTCTATCATTCTCGCTGCTATCCCAAATAAAGTGTCTACAAATTTTATCAATATCATTATGCACTGTATTGGGGAGCATCATTGATTGCATAATGTAAGAGGAAATGTTTTCTAGCAGAGATTGCATGACAGTGATCCTTCCTGCAAGGGGGAGTTTAGAGGATATCCAACTATTTAACTTGTTTTTCATTCTGTCAACAGGTGCCTGAAACGTCTGTTTACTGACCCTAAAATGGATAAGAGGCACACCCAAGTATTTATCAAGATCTTCAACCATATTGACACCAAGCAAATTGTTTAGCTTCCTCTTACTGTTGCTTTCCATATTTTTGGAGAACAGGACTTTAGATTTGTTCTTGTTAACCTTTTATCCCGAACTACTGCAGAAAGTATTAACACCTTAAAAAGCGCCTCCACTTGTGATTCCGTTGCCTTTGCAAAAAGAAGAAGATTGTCAGTAAAAAATAGATGAGTTAACAGTGGTCCACCCCGACTCAGAGATGTAGGCTTCCATTCCTTCTTAGCAATAGTTTCATTTATACCATGCGTTAGTCTCTCTATGCAAAGGACAAGGAGATATGGAGAGAGAGGATCACTCCTTAGACTTCTAGATAGCATAAAAGGGGTGAGTTCGCCATTCCATAAAATCTATATGTGAGAAGAAGAGACACAATTTAAGACAACGTTAACAAGATTATAAGGAAAGCCAACATATGTAGTAGTAGGCAAAAATATAAAAAAATACTTTGGGGTTTCTTACGTTTTCACTTCAAGATATGTGGTTTCATTCAGAATATGTGGTTTACTTTTGTATCTAAATAATATCTTATAATATAGTTTCATTTGCAAATAATAACAATTTCTAGACTCTATGCTAGTAGAACTCATATAATAAAGTACTATTTTAACACAAAATTAAACTATATATATTAAAATAAATAATATATCTCGAACTGAAAAATTGATGAAGTCACACAGTACTTTTTTATACTTTTCTCTATCTTAAAGAAATTTCCATTTAATTCTATCGTAAGCCTTCTTGAGGTTTACTTTCATAGTAATAAGAAACTGTTTTTTGCCTATCTTAAATCTCATGGTATGCATGACTTCCTGGGCATGATAACATTATGAGTGATATTCCTACCAAGGACAAAAGCTTGATTGATATTGACCGATAAACTGTGGGAGAAAAGATTTAACTCTATTAGCAATAACCTTATAAGCAACATTACAAAGCAATAGGTCTAAAGTTCGCAATAGAGATAGGATGGGAAATCTTGGGTATGAGTGTGTTTAATGTCCCTCTTAAAGATTCGGTAAGTCGGCATCCTAACATGACCTTGCCAACTTCCTCATAAAGTTGTCTCCATACAAGATTCCACTAAGACTGAAAAAGCCAGCGTGAAAGCCATCTGGACCGGAGCTTTCCACAGCTTCATATCAAAGAGCGCTCGTCGAACTTCACTTGGTGAAACAAGAAGATCATTCCTGTCCATGTCAGAATAATTAATAGAAGGGAACTACCATGGAGAGGAAAAAGACTAGCACTTAAGACATCTAGCGTGTATAGGTTTTGAAAAAACCTACATTTCATTCCCTTAAGCATATCCTGATCCTCCACCCAATTACCGGAGTCATCTTTGAGCATCTCGATTATGTTTCTTTTCCTTCGGCTAATAGTCTTAGCATAAAAGAATGATGTATTCCTGTTATCTAATTGAATCCATTCGGCTCTCGTTTTTAAAACCAGATGAGCTCCTCACCATGAAGGATCAAATTCAACTCCTCTTTCAGGACTTTCTATGTTCTGGTCAACTTGTTAGAAAAATTCACTTTTAAATTCTTTTGCATATTATTGATTCTCTTTAAAAGAGCTTGTTTTTGTTTAAAGATATTTCCAAACACTTCTTTATTCCAAATTTTGAGTTTATTAAGAGAGTGCAAATTATCCACAAGCCCATTATCAACATATCAATAATCCTCGGTAAAGTCCTAAAAAGAGGAATAGGTTAACCAGTCAGCTTGAAAGAGAAAAGGTCTAGTAATTACCTGAGGTGGCAAAATCTCTCCAATACTAGGATCGATCTGTAGTCCGAGTGAATCTTAAGAAAGTAATGAACACAAGCCTCTAGGAACTTTAAGCGCCGGCTCATATTGCAAAGAGCTCTATATATCAAACCTTTCAAAGGTTCTGCCTCTTTACTAGGTAAACTTTGGACCTTTGAAGCCTAGATCACACAAGTTAACATAAAAAATCCACTTAACAAAATCATGGGATATACTTGTTCTGCAATTTGACCCTCCTCTCTTCTCATCACCCCTGCTAAGGCATTAAAATCGCCTACTATAAGCCAAGGATCTTCATTCATGATTTGAGAGCAACAACTTATGCCATAGTGACCTCCTTATAATAGGAATGGGACTGCCATACACGTGAGTGTATTAAATAGTGATATTGAATTAATGACGATTAATTGTTATAGTCAAATCACAATAAATTCGAACATGGTGGCCTGGTGATAAGACCTATGATGTTGGATAGCTTCAATCCAGATTCAATCTCCAAGCCGCATTGAGAAAATTCTCTACTTTGACTATGGAATGTTAATCAATCTGAGTTGGTCAGATCTCGGCAATTCGAAACTCATCTCAGACTTGGTGATAAGTCCCTTTCTATAGGTTGGATTAATTCAGGACAATAACCGTCGATCATAACCTTAAGCCTAGAAGGTAACGGCCATCTCATTCACATATTTTTTTTTTTGCCAAAAATAAATTGCAATAGCCTATATTAAGAATTTATGGTTTATTCTTTTTTACAATTATTGAACGCATAATTGAATAGGCTATAATTTAAATATTTATATAATTAATAAAATCTAAAAACTATACTTTAATAAATAATAACCAACACTCAGTTATTGTTTTTCTATAAATCATATATTTAGTTAATTTAAATACGTTAAAAAAAATTAATAACATACCCACACCCAAGTCAGTACATCTATCTATAGATTCAATCCAAAACCTAAAAGGTTAGCAAAAAAATCCACTAAAGATATCAAAATATAAATTAAAAAAGGTTTACGAGCTTTTTTTTTTTCTTTTTTTTTCACATTACTTTTTTTTTTAATTTTTTTTATATAAATTTATTTTAATATATAAAAATATTATTGATAAATCTGAAATTCGGTGGAATAGAGAAATGATGATACATGGGCAAGAATTTGATTTATGAAGAAATTAATAGATCTAATTGGTTGGTTGAGAAATAAATAGGGGATCAGACTTACTTATTTTACGACTTTAAGAATGTGGAGTGATGATCTATGATCCAGAAAATAGGGTTTTACAAGAGTTCTGTGAACTTAGAAAAAACTTAGTCCTAGAGGAGGATGCCCCTCCCCCTTTTATTCGTTTCTTTTGTCTACTAGTGACATATAACAAACTTCTCGTCATTGGGCCACATGTCTCTGCCATGTTGATACGGACGTACAAAAATATCAGATCTCTGCTCCATGCGTAACGACCATTTAATTCTCCCCTGGTGCGCATGCGGACGGACCCACTAGGCGGACGGGCTGGCCACCTTCCTTCCTCTAGGCTGGGCTGGTAGAGGAGATCAAGACTGAGCTCAGAGGAGATCTGATCATTGGGCTGAAAAGGCTGGGCAGGTCTGATTGAAAAATCTAGGTGGACCCCGGTCTTAAGGCTGAGCGGGCTGGACTTGGTTCATGCGAGAGACTTGAGGGCCTCCAAGTAATGGGCCGTCGTCATAGGCCTGACCCCAGATCGGGATGAAAAAATCCAGCGGTCATCAATTGTCCCTTTACCTTCTCATCAGTTATTGCCTGACTGATGAGGGGGTAAATACCGAGAATCATTATGATCGCGCCGTCTAAGTACAGTCTGCCTCAAAACATCTTTTCACCTCATTACTATTTCAAATTTCGAATTCCCTCTACCTTCTTGAAACTCTTATTCTCCTTTGCTCTCTGTGCGATTTGCTTGCTCCGTCCTTCTGCTTTCTTCACTTTTCTCTGCTCATCTGCTCTAACTGCTTTCCAGGTATGTCTCTTCTCCCACCATGGATAGCTCTAGTCTCCCCGATGTCGTCAACCTAGAGTCTAGCATTACCTTGTCTAACATCAGAAACTTCATTTCCAGGGAATACCTGGATACCTCTCTTTTTCACATCTGGGCCCCTTACCGGAATGAGAGGATCGTTCTTCCCGATCGTCGACCCTCAGAAGGACGTCAGCTTGGTCTTCTTCGCCAAGCAGTGGGAATACGGTTTATCGTTTCCCTTCACTCCTTTCTTTATCGAGATCTTTCGGTATTTCGAGATTACCCCTCGAATGCTAACTCCTAATTCCGTTCTCTTCATGTCTTCTTTTGAATCTGTTTGTCGGAGCTGGGGGTTCACACCCACGGTACGTCTGTTTGTCACCTTCTTCAGGCTAGTCAAGGCAAGCCAAAAGTTTTACTACTTTGCCCCTCGCGGAGGGTTGTCAATTTTTATGGGTTATAAGGACTCTATCAAAGGTTGGGTAGAGGGGTTTATGGTGGTGGAGTTGAAGAAGGAGACTGGGCTGGTTTGGGAGCTCGATCTCCCCTGGGAGGATGTATCTCTGGATTGCAACGACCTGCCCCAGTTGAACCTTACCAATCAGGTTGGGTTCATTCGACTGACTTCTGTAGAAAAGAAGTATGACGTCGAAAAGTGTTTGTATGCGTCCAACCTTCGGGATATCAAGGATGCAGGTGCTTTATTCCATTTGCCTACTTTGTTTTATTTTTGTGATTTTTATTGAGCACTGTTCTGACTTGCCTTGATTTTGGATTTTTGCAGCTTCCAGGGTGAAAATGGACTAGGTCAAGCCTCCAAAGAACTTCACACTGTCCCGAGAGAGCATGAACGCCGCTTTGAACGCCCTCCTGGCTGGGCGGTCGGTGGAAGAAACTGCCCAAAGGGTGGCTGAAGTTATTTCTTCCAGGTCAGCGAGCCAACCTCCTCCTCCTCCTCCGGTCACTTCTCATGCTCCCAGACCGAGCTCTCGAGGCGTCAGGTCTACCAGGCCCTCCAGCCGCAGCAGGTCGAGCTCGGCTCCTCAATCTACTCAAGCCCCTAGGTCCCCACGGACTTCCACTGAGGGAACGAGAAAGGCTCCGAGGGTGGCTCCTAGGCCGGTTGAAGACACCGAGTCGATAAGGGCGAAGCCTGCCTTGCCTTCCGGCGGTGTTTTCGGGGAGAGGCTCGAGGCCTCCATAACTGAGGGAGGGTCTCTAAAGGGGGGACGGAGATTATCCCCGCTGGTGAGAGTATTCAGGGGGCTCCTGTCGAGGTCGCCCCTGTTACCGAGGAGAGGGAGTCCGGACCAGTCAATGAAGTTGTCTCCCAGGGCGCTGTGGAAGGGGCTGGGAGCAAGCATCCTCCCCCCACTAAAGTCCCTGCCCCGGCCCCTGCTTCTAAGAAATCCCGGGCCTCCCGACGCACTGCCCCAGCTCTGCCTCCGCTAGAGAAGAAGAAGACTCCGGTGGTGCCTCTGCTGTCTGCCCTAGATAACAACATTTTAAACGCAGAGGACATCACCCATCAGTCCCCGGCGAGCGTAGTCGCAGAAATAATCCGGGAGCGGATGTTTGGAGGGGTCGCGGAGTGATACGGATTCAATAGGGCAAATTTCTAACAATGGTGTGGAGCAAACTTATGTCATTCAAATGGATCTAAAAGGAGTTCAAAATCATATTCATATGATCCATATATATTTGGGGCGTGCTTCAACTCATATGGGACAGATTTGGTGCAACACTTGCAATCATAGGCTTAGGGAGCCTAATCAAACCTATGGGCTAAAACTACACAAAGGGAAGCCTAAAGTGAAGATCAAGTAAGACTTTTGTGAAGACTTAGCTTTGTTATGATGGGCTTGCTATATTTTTATGATTTAACACTTGTTTTATTTTAGCTTTGTTTGGGCTTGTATTCTGGCCATATTTTATCTTTTAAGTTTTAGAGTGTTGGGCCATGTTTTGGACTTATGTTTTAATACTTATGCGTTATTTTAGTGTGTGATTGGGCTTGGGCCTTAAGTGTTTAAGTCAAACCCAAGAAGAGTGTTTAGGGTTTTATTTGTTTTTCTCCTTACTATATAAGGATAAGAAACAATTGTAAGAGGCAGCTTTTAATCAAACTTTTCAGAATTTCTTTCATGCCTTTGGCGTGTATTGCTTTGAGTGAGAGTGAGGATTTGCTTTCATCAATTGCACCAGGAATCTTGGCTAACTTATCAACTATTCGTTGTGGCGTTTGTCGGATTCTCATCTAAATCCTTCGATCATTGGTGTTTCAGCTTCTCTAAGTTTGGGGTGCCATAGGAGGTGGGTTTATCAAATCTTTGGATTCCATATCTACTTGTGCGTGTGGGTTTGAGGCTTGTGCCATGGGGTTCCGTATCTACTTGTACTTGAGTATTTCTTTAACACAATATTTGCCAGTTCTTTTTGTTCTTTGTTGATTTAAGGTAGGATGAGTAAAGACAAGAATGTGGTGGATCGTACTGATGGAAGTGAATCGAATATGGGTAATGATTATAAGCTCTTTAAGAAGTCAGTCAGTGGTGAGTTACAAAGGCTCAATAAGACTCTTGAGAGGTTGACTGAAACTATGGAGAGTTTGAATGTCTCACAAGCTTCCACTTCTACAAGAATACCTCAAAAAACTCCTAATTGCAATAATGACTGTAATGATTCGGATGTGTTGGTTAATAATGTGTTGCTTGCTGCACATTGTGAGATGCTTGTTGCTAGGCGTGCTCTGAATATGCAGGTTAAGAAAGAAAGCCTAGAACAACGGGAAAACATATTTTACACTAGGTATTTGGTTAATGGAAAAGTGTGTACTCTCATTATTGATGGAGGTAGTTGCACAAATATGGCTAGTGTGTATATGGTGAAGAAATTGGGCTTGGCTTCTATTGAACACCCTAAGCCATACAGATTGCAATGGTTGAATGATTGTGGTGAGGTTAGGGTTACACGCCAGGTGGTTATACCATTTTCTATTGGTAGGTACAAGGATGAGATATTGTGTGATGTGGTACCTATGCAGGCAAGCCATATGTTGTTGGGTAGGCCGTGGCAACATGATAGAAAGGTGCAACATGATGGGTTCAATAACAAGTACTCCTTCACTCATGAAGGACAGAAGGTTATACTCGCTCCTTTATCACCTAAAAAGGTATATGTTGATCAAATAAAGATGCTGGAGAGGGAGAGGGAGGCTTCGGCCTTGGCCACAAAGGGGAGTGAGAGCTTGAATTCTGCGGAAAAGATGAGAGAAAAGGGTGAGTTTGAGGGTAAAGAGGCTGGGAAAGAATCAAGACTAGTTCAAGGAGGGAAGGTGGAGAAAGAAAAGGAGAAAGAAGAGGCTAAAGTTCCAATCTCAACTTCCATAGAGATTGAAATTGAAGAGGAAGTTGTAATGCATGAATCTAATGTAGTTGTTGTTGAGAATTCCATCAATGAACTTATAGAAGAGGTTGTGAATGATGAGGGACATGGGGAGCACGTGATTGATGAGGTGGAGGAGGTGAACGAGACTGTTTTGGAAGTTGTAGAGGAGAATGGGTCACATCCACAAGATCTTTCTATGACTAATATTTTTATGCCTAGTTCATTTGTTCTTGATGTGCAGGTTGTTGATGAAAACATTCATGATGAAAGTTTTATCCTATTTCCACCTATTCAAAAGGAGGTCTTTGAAGACACATGGGTTCCTAAAGCTTCCCTTTTTGACATAAATATCAGCAAGATTCGAGGACGAATCTTTTCTAAAGAAGGAGAGAATGATACGGATTCAATAGGGCAAATTTCTAACAATGGTGTGGAGCAAACTTATGTCATTCAAATGGATCTAAAAGGAGTTTAAAATCATATTCATATGATCCATATATATTTGGGGCGTGCTTCAACTCATATGGGACAGATTTGGTGCAACACTTGCAATCATAGGCTTAGAGAGCCTAATCAAACCTATGGGCTAAAACTACACAAAGGGAAGCCTAAAGTGAAGATCAAGTAAGACTTTTGTGAAGACTCAGCTTTGTTATGATGGGCTTGCTATATTTTTATGATTTAACACTTGTTTTATTTTAGCTTTGTTTGGGCTTGTATTCTGGCCATATTTTATCTTTTAAGTTTTAGAGTGTTGGGCCATGTTTTGGGCTTATGTTTTAATACTTATGCGTTATTTTAGTGTGTGATTGGGCTTGGGCCTTAAGTGTTTAAGTCAAACCCAAGAAGAGTGTTTAGGGTTTTATTTGTTTTTCTCCTTACTATATAAGGATAAGAAACAATTGTAAGAGGCAGCTTTTAATCAAACTTTTCAGAATTTCTTTCATGCCTTTAGCGTGTATTGCTTTGAGTGAGAGTGAGGATTTGCTTTCATCAATTGCACCAGGAATCTTGGCTAACTTATCAACTATTCGTTGTGGCGTTTGTCGGATTCTCATCTAAATCCTTCGATCATTGGTGTTTCAGCTTCTCTAAGTTTGGGGTGCCATAGGAGGTGGGTTTATAAAATCTTTGGATTCCGTATCTACTTGTGCGTGTGGGTTTGAGGCTTGTGCCATGGGGTTCCGCGTCAGTTGGTATCAGAGCCAAAGTGAGGTAAATTCTTATTTATCTCAGGATCTAGAGTTTTTTTTTTCTGAGTTTTCCTTTTCTTCGTTATTGATTTCGGTGAAAGCTTTTGTGTCCATGGCTGCACCTTCTTGATTATTAATCATCAAAAAAAGAAAAATTCGAAATCCAAAAAAAAAACGAAAAAAAAAGAACAAAAAAATCGCCTTTGCCATATTTATCTTGATCTGACCGAAATTGTGATATGCTTCCTTTTTCATCCATATTTCCTTACCTATCTCAATTGATTGCTGTAGTTTATGCAAATCAATTTTGAATTTTGAATTGGGTTGAATCCAGATTAGGAGACAAAAGAAATCTGCCTATTTCTTAAGGTGCACATTTAAGGCAATTGCATCTAAATCGATTTGGTGTCAAATCCATCTTTTAATGCCCATTTTCGTCCATGATGCTGCACTGAGTGAGAAATATATATATATATATTTTTAGTCTATTTGTGGGGTTTTGATACTTGCCTTTTTGGGTAGATTTAAATAGATCCGTATTTAATTTGCGTTGAAGCGAATTAAATTCAAACTTTTGTCCAGATTCGTTTTTATTTGATTTCTAAGTTTCTTTTTTGGTTTAAGCTTGCTTTTGCTTCCTTTACATTGCTGGAGTATTGTTTGCTTGTGTCTATACTCTAGGTGATATTTTTCAAGTAGCACAAAACCTAGTTCATGTGTTACTTTCCAAACTGTCAGTTTCTTCTTTCTAGTTTTTGCGCGCTTCCTTCTTTCTTTAGGATTTCTTCTTTGTTTCATTAAACGCACCTTATGGTTGGTTGGTTGACCTTAGTTTCTGAAGTGCAATTGAAGAATCAGCAAAAGAATGGTAAGAGTGCAAATACTTGAGTATTTCTTTAACACAATATTTGCCAGTTCTTTTTGTTCTTTGTTGATTTAAGGTAGGATGAGTAAAGACAAGAATGTGGTGGATCGTACTGATGGAAGTGAATCGAATATGGGTAATGATTATAAGCTCTTTAAGAAGTCAGTCAGTAGTGAGTTACAAAGGCTCAATAAGACTCTTGAGAGGTTGACTGAAACTATGGAGAGTTTGAATGTCTCACAAGCTTCCACTTCTACAAGAATACCTCAAAAAACTCCTAATTTGAATAATGACTGTAATGATTCGGATGTGTTGGTTAATAATGTGTTGCTTGCTGCACATTGTGAGATGCTTGTTGCTAGGCGTGCTCTGAATATGCAGGTTAAGAAAGAAAGCCTAGAACAACGGGAAAACATATTTCACACTAGGTGTTTGGTTAATGGAAAAGTGTGTACTCTCATTATTGATGGAGGTAGTTGCACAAATGTGGCTAGTGTGTATATGGTGAAGAAATTGGGCTTGGCTTCTATTGAACACCCTAAGCCATACAGATTGCAATGGTTGAATGATTGTGGTGAGGTTAGGGTTACACGCCAGGTGGTTATACCATTTTCTATTGGTAGGTACAAGGATGAGATATTGTGTGATGTGGTACCTATGCAGGCAAGCCATATGTTGTTGGGTAGGCCGTGGCAACATGATAGAAAGGTGCAACATGATGGGTTCAATAACAAGTACTCCTTCACTCATGAAGGACAGAAGGTTATACTCGCTCATTTATCACCTAAAGAGGTATATGTTGATCAAATAAAGATGCTGGAGAGGGAGAGGGAGGCTTCGGCCTTGGCCACAAAGGGGAGTGAGAGCTTGAATTCTGCGGAAAAGATGAGAGAAAAGAGTGAGTTTGAGGGTAAAGAGGCTGGGAAAGAATCAAGACTAGTTCAAGGAGGGAAGGTGGAGAAAGAAAAGGAGAAAGAAGAGGCTAAAGTTCCAATCTCAACTTCCATAGAGATTGAAATTGAAGAGGAAGTTGTAATGCATGAATCTAATGTAGTTGTTGTTGAGAATTCCATCAATGAACTTATAGAAGAGGTTGTGAATGATGAGGGACATGGGGAGCACGTGATTGATGAGGTGGAGGAGGTGAACGAGACTGTTTTGGAAGTTGTAGAGGAGAATGGGTCACATCCACAAGATCTTTCTATGACTAATATTTTTATGCCTAGTTCATTTGTTCTTGATGTGCAGGTTGTTGATGAAAACATTCATGACGAAAGTTTTATCCTATTTCCACCTATTCAAAAGGAGGTCTTTGAAGACACATGGGTTCCTAAAGCTTCCCTTTTTGACATAAATATCAGCAAGATTCGAGGACGAATCTTTTCTAAAGAAGGAGAGAATGATACGGATTCAATAGGGCAAATTTCTAACAATGGTGTGGAGCAAACTTATGTCATTCAAATGGATCTAAAAGGAGTTCAAAATCATATTCATATGATCCATATATATTTGGGGCGTGCTTCAACTCATATGGGACAGATTTGGTGCAACACTTGCAATCATAGGCTTAGGGAGCCTAATCAAACCTATGGGCTAAAACTACACAAAGGGAAGCCTAAAGTGAAGATCAAGTAAGACTTTTGTGAAGACTCAGCTTTGTTATGATGGGCTTGCTATATTTTTATGATTTAACACTTGTTTTATTTTAGCTTTGTTTGGGCTTGTATTCTGGCCATATTTTATCTTTTAAGTTTTAGAGTGTTGGGCCATGTTTTGGGCTTATGTTTTAATACTTATGCGTTATTTTAGTGTGTGATTGGGCTTGGGCCTTAAGTGTTTAAGTCAAACCCAAGAAGAGTGTTTAGGGTTTTATTTGTTTTTCTCCTTACTATATAAGGATAAGAAATAATTGTAAGAGGCAGCTTTTAATCAAACTTTTCAGAATTTCTTTCATGCCTTTGGCGTGTATTGCTTTGAGTGAGAGTGAAGATTTGCTTTCATCAATTGCACCAGGAATCTTGGCTAACTTATCAACTATTCGTTGTGGCGTTTGTCGGATTCTCATCTAAATCCTTCGATCATTAGTGTTTCAGCTTCTCTAAGTTTGGGGTGCCATAGGAGTTGGGTTTATCAAATCTTTGGATTCCGTATCTACTTGTGCGTGTGGGTTTGAGGCTTGTGCCATAGGGTTCCGCGTCACGGAGGCTTTGGATCCTCGCCTATTGGCTCTCACCGGCCTCTTGGCCAGCTCTACTCAAGAGCAGGTGGCCTTCTGGGCTCGGTCCAGAGAGCAGCTTAGGGACACTGCTAGGGAGATGCTTTTGATGGTAAGTCACGCTTGTCCCTTTTCTATTTTTAATTTTCTTTGATCTTCCTAGGCTTTCTGACTTCATTTATTTTCCCCTTTTTGCCAGGCGATGGGCGTTTTTATGGAGATAGACGCCCGGGATCGCGCCCTCAGGGACTCTGTGGACCGCCGTATAGAGGAGGCGCGTCTCGAGGAGAACTTGTTAGTGAGCAGCGATGCCCAGAGCAATCTTGTGGCTGCCCGAGAGCACTCCAGGTACCTCCAGATAGAGCTACATACTGCGTGGGAGGCCCTCAAGAGGACTGATGGGAGGACAGCTGAGGCAGAAAATCAGCTTTAAAGCAGTTGTCCTCCTTGGAGGAGATCCGGCGAGAAAGGGATGAGGCCATGAGCCAGAAGGAGGGGGTCCAGCACCAGCACAAGCTGTTGAAGATAGATTTTGATGCCGTGCAGGCTCAAAAGGAGGAAGCCCTAGCTCGGGTCGTGGTTCTGGAGCAAGAGCTGAGCAAGCAAGCTGACAGCATTAAGGGCTTGACCTTGGCGGCAGAGGAGTCCAAACTTCAGAACCAACAACTCTGCCAACAAGTCAATGCTTTAGAGAAGAGGTGCTCAGCCTTGCTCGAAGATGCCAAGCTGGTTGAGGATAGAGTCCAGCTGGAGTGCGAGGAGCATCTAAGGGAGTATAAGGAGTCGGCCGAGCTAAAAAAGGAGATCCAGCAGGCCTGTGAAGCTTATCTCCAAGATTATAAGGACTCTTCAGAGCTGAAAACCAAGATAGCTGAGGCCTGCGAGGAGCGACTTGCGGAATTCAAAGGCTCTGGCGAGATGAAGACTGCTGTATGGAATAAGAGCTTCCGCATGTTCGTCTCTAGATACAATCGAGGCCTGAGGACTGCCAGATATGCCCCTTCCACACCGTTAGCTGAACTCCGAGCCGCTGAGGAAGACTCTGATGGCGAGGAGGTACTCTACGGGGAGGATGACAGACCCTTACCCAAAGGGGCTTCTCGTGCTGTAGCTGGGCCTTCTGAGGCAGATGTCGAGCTGGGGAAGGAGGATGAAGGTGCTGGGCCTCAGGGGCAAGAGATTGTCCCCTTTGTAGATATTAGTGTAGACAATAGCAATGTAGATATTGATACACCTAGGCATGTAAGTCCTTTAAGGACAGTTTTTCCTTCAGTAGAGTAGGTGTTTAGAATAGGTTGTAATTTTTGCTTTCCTTTTAATGAAATTCAGTTTTCTAATTGTATTTGTACTTGAGTTATTTTCATTTATTTATTTTTCTGGCCTTATCGGATTACTTAATCTGTTAAAAGCTCAACTTACTTAATCTGCCAATGTGCTTAAGAGTAATGCTCAATAATTTTTTCTAAGGAATCAACCATACTGTCCTTTATTCCTTGCCCTTAAGCTAATCAGGGCTGGAAATTTAGCAAGAGACTTGACTTCCAACTTATAAACTTTTTCAATTTCACAAGGGCACTCTTATCTGCAGGCCTTTTTCGAACTAGATTTGCCTTAAGGATAAAAATTTTTAAGCTACGCATTTAATTAATCTCCCGCAGGGTTCAAACAAATCAGGTCTTCACCATGAGTTCGATTTTTAACAATTGACTAAACTTCCAACTTACGAGTTTTTACAACCTCGTACAGGCGTTTTTATTATTTTCCATTATGTTAACTCGTCCACAATGCGAGCTCAGACGTATAACATGCATATAACCAAAGTGAGATGGATCATGTACCTTTTAAAGTGATGAGCAGGGTTGGCCTTTTTATTCTTAGTTCTATTCTGATAGGAACCGAGGCTGGGGCCTTGTCTGCTCATGCCTTAGATTTCCTCTTGGGTCATAGGAGGCTTGTAGCTTTAGTTTGCCCTTGAGCTTTCTGAGTTCGGCCCTTTTCTTGCCTGCTTTTCCGGACTTATATTTGTGTGTCTCAGGTCGGTACTTTTGGCTTTACGTTGCTTTTGTCTTCTCAGCTCGATTTTTTGGTGCCTGGAGATCTTGGGGATCCCGGTCACCTACCTCCCTGAGGTCTTATCATCTCAGCTCGGTTTGCGGTGCTAGGAGATATTGGGGATCCTAGTCACCTACCTCCCTGAGTTCTTGTCATCTCAGCTCGGTTTGCGGTGCCAAGAGATCTTGGGGATCCCGGTCACCTACCTCCCTGAGGTCTTAACATCTCAGCTCGGTTTGCGGTGCCAGGAGATCTTGGGGATCCCAGTCACCTACCTCCCTGAGGTCTTGTCATCTCAGCTCGATTTGCAGTGCCAGGAGATCTTGGGGATCCCGGTCACCTACCTCCCTGAGGTCTTGCCCTCTCAGCCAGTTTTGTGGCGCCAGGAGATCTTGGGGATCCCGGTCACCTGACTGAGGTCTTGTCATCTCAGCTCGGTTTGCGATGCCAGGAGATCTTGGGGATCCTGATCACCTACCTTCCTGATGTCTTGTCATCTCAGCTTGGTTTGTGGTGCCAGGAGATCTTGGGGATCCTGATCACCTACCTCCCTGAGGTCTTGTCATCTCAGCTCAGTTTGTGGTGCCAGGAGATCTTGGGGATCCTGGTCACCTACCTCCCTGAGGTCTTGTCATCTTAGCTCGGTTTGCAGTGCCAGGAGATCTTGGAGATCCTGGTCACCTACCTCCCTGAGGTTTTGGGCCTTTGTGCTTGTTTTGTTTTTCTTTTCTATTTCTTTCAATGGAAGCAATGTAAGTTATGACAAATAAAGAATTTGGACGATTACAACGTCTATTTTATTACCATGCTTTAAAATACAATCAGTCTTTTTACATTTGATGACATCTTTTAGGGGAAGTACCTTTTTAAATGCCGGATATTCCAAGCATGGGGATCAGAGTTTCTCTGCATGTCCTCAATTCGATATACCCCCGGTTTGACCACTTTTATTATTCTGAAGGGGCCCTCCCAAGTTGGTGCCAGCTTTCCTACTGCCGCTCTCTTTCCAGTAGCTTCCAGGTTTCTCAGGGCTAGATCTCCTACCTTCAGGCTTCTTTCTCTGACCCTTTGATTGTAGTAACGGGCCGCTCTTTGCTGATAAGCGGCAGTACGGATTTGAGCTTCCTCCCTAACTTCTTCCAGAGCATCCAGGTTACTTATTAACTTATTATCGTTGGTGCTCTCGCTATTGAATTGGACTCGATGGGTGGGGACCTGCAACTCGATTGGAACTACAGCTTCAGTGCCAAATGCGAGTGCAAAAGGCGTCTCTTTAGTGGACGTCCTGGGGTTAGTTCGGAGTGTCCACAGGATGCTGTTGAGCTCTTCTGCCCAATTTGCCTTTGCCCCGTCCAGCCGCTTTTTCAGTCCCTGAAGGATAGCTCTGTTAGTGACCTCTGTTTAGCCGTTGGTCTGAGGATGGGCCACCGAAGAGAATTTGTGCCATATGCCCATATTTGCTGTGAATGCTCTAAAGGCACTGCAATCAAATTGTCTGCCGTTGTCTGAGATAAGTACCCTCGGTATTCCGAACCTGCAGATGATGTTGCCCCATACGAAGTCTATCATCTTACGGGCTGTGATTGTGGGGATTGCCTCCGCCTCTGGCCATTTCGAGAAGTACTCCACAGCCACCACTACAAATTTCTTCTGCCCCGTGGTCTTGGGAAAAGGTCCCAGGATGTCTATTCCCCACTGTGAGAATGAACACGGGCTGGATATGCTAGACTGGGGAGTGGCTGGAACATTGATGGCATTAGCAAACCTCTGGCATACATCGCATCTTCGGATAAACTCTTCAGCCTCTTTTTTAACAGTGGGCCAGTAGTATCCCTGCCTGAATATCTTGTTTGCTAGCGTTCCTGCTCCTTTATGAGCTCCACACATTCCCCTGTATATTTCTTCCATCACCTTTATTGCCTCCTCCGGGCTCACACATCGGAGCCACGGGCTGGATTTCCCCCTTCTGTATAAAGTCCCCCTTACTGCTTGGTAATTAGCGGCACAAGCTGCTATCTTCTTTGCTTCATCCTTGTCTTCAGGGAGCTTTCCCTTCTCCAGGTATTCCAGGTATGGGGTCATCTAGCTCTGGCTTTGCTCCACCTGCAATACAGTGGCCGTTTTGTCAAAGGCAGGTGTGCTAATGTGTTGTACGTATACCTCGTCAGGGAGTTGTTCTAGCTCCTCTTTAGACAATCGGCTGAGCAGGTCTGCCTTTTCATTCTCTTCCCGAGGTATTCTCTGATACCTGACTGTGATTCCGCGACCCTTGAGCTCGGCTTCTATGGCTTTTACCTTTGCCAGGTAATTCTGCATGGTAGGGTCTCTGGCCTGGTATGCCCCAGTGATCTGATTGATCACTAACTGGGAATCACTATTCACCTCAAGGTCGGTTGCCCCTATCTCCATTGCTATCAGCATTCTGTTTATTAGGGTTTCATACTCCACCACATTATTAGAGGCTTTGAATTCTAGGCGTAGAGCATAGCAAACCTTAAATTCTTCAGGTCCTTTCAACATTATTTCTGCACCACTGCCCCCAGCGCCAGATGCCCCGTCTACATACAGCTTCCAACTGAATTCTTGAGAGGACTGTCCTTCTCTCTCATTCCCCAATGCTTCCAAAGATGACTCACCCCGTTCCATCTGTTCTTCATTGAACGAGCACTCTGCTATGAAGTCAGCAAGGGCTTGAGATTTTATGGTGGTCTGAGGTCGGTACTCTAAACAGTAAGGGCTAATCTCGATGGACCAGGCCAGCATCCGACCTGAGGTTTCCGGCCTGTGGAGAATCTTCTTCAGTGGCTAGTCTGTCATTACTACCCCCTGGTGGCTTTCCAGATAGACCCTAAACTTCCGGACTGCTAGCAGCAGAGCATATGCCATCTTCTCGATGTTCAGATATCTGATCTCGGCGTCTTTAAGCACCTTGCTGACGTAAAACACTGGTTTCTGTTCGCCCCCTTCTACTCTTACCAACACTGCACTGACTGCTTGCTTTGAGGCTGACAAGTAGATCAGGAGCTCTTCTCCCTCCAAGGGACTGCTAAGTACATGAGGCGAGCTGAGATAGCTTTTAAGCTCTGTGAAAGCTTCTCGGCAATCCTCAGTCAATTCGAAGTTCGGCACTTTCCTCAACTTCTTAAAGAACGGCAAGCATCTTTCCGCCGACCTTGACATGAAGCGATTGAGCGCTACCACTCTCCCAGTAAGTCTCTGGACATCCCTCACACAGGTTGGCTCGGGCATATTCAGGATAGCTTCTACTTTCTCCGGATTGGGCTCAATGCCTTTTCCACTCACCATATACCCCAAGAACTTTCCTCCCTTGATGAAGAAAGCACACTTAGTCCGGTTTAGCCTCATTCTGTACTGCTCTAGCACCTCGAACACCTCCCTCAGATCCACCAAGTGCTGCTGAAAAGTCGGACTCTTCACCACCATATCATCCACATATACTTCGACATTCCTGCCGATCTGATCTTTGAAGATTTTATTCATCAATCTTTGGTATGTTGCCCCGGCATTCTTCAGCCCGAAAGGCATGGCTTTATAGCAGTAAGTCCCATCTTCTGTTATGAACGAGGTCTTTTCTTCATTCGACCTGTCCGTTGGAATTTGATGGTAACCAGACATAGCATCCAAAGACGACATGTAATCAAAACTGGCCGTGGAGTCGACCATTTTATTAATATCAGGGAGGGGGTAACAATCTTTGGGACATGCTTGATTGAGGTCTGTAAAATCTATACACATCCTATATTTGCCATTGGCTTTTTTTGACTAATACAGGATTTGCTAGCCACTGTGGGTACATGACCTCTCTAATAAATCCTGCCTCCTCGAGCTTTTGTACCTCCTCCCTGGTGGCTTGTTGCTTCTCCCTTCCTACCACCCTCTTCTTCTGCTTCACTGGCCTAGCCTCTGGGAAGACATTCAGCTTGTGTGTCATCACTTCAGGGTCAATTCCAGGCATGTCAGAAGGCTTCCAGGCGAAGCTTGACGCGTGACCTCAGATCAGGGCCATGACTTCCGCTTTCTGCTCTTCAGTGAGGCCGGCGTTAAGACTGAAGACCTTATCTGTCTCTGCTTCTGATAAGGGAAAGGTCTCCAACTCTCTGACCGGCTCTGTTCTGGCCTCTTTTTTCTCATCTCGGACCTCCAGAACTTCTGAGTCAAGCTTCTCCCCTGTCGAGCTCGGCTCTGATACTGTGGCCAGGTACACTGCTCTTGCCTCTTCTTGGCTTCCTCTGACGACTCTCACTCTTGCCTCTGTTGGGAACTTCATAGCCAGATATCTAATGCTGGTTACGGCCTCAAAGTCAAATAGCGCAGGTCTTCCCAATATTGCGTTGTAGCTCAGGGGAGTTTGGCTACTAAGAACACCGCATAATGAGTGCGGGTCCTTGGCGCTTCTCCTAGAGTGAGAGCCAGCTTTACTTTCCCCTCCACAGGCACTGGGACTCCTCCAATCCCTTTGACTGGGGCCTGGTCCCAAACCATTTGCTCCTCGGGGATTCCCATCTGCTGGAAGACTCTGTACGGCAACAAATTCACCTTACTCCCGTCATCCACCAAGATCTTCTTAACCCGGTAGTTGTGGATGATGGCTTCAATAACTAAGGCATCGTCATGAGGCATCTGAACACCCTGGGCATCCTCCGGAGAGAAGGTGATGGTCACTGGAGAGTGCTCAACTACTTGCATGACCTCGGCGATGCAGCTTTCCCCATCTCAACTACCTGCATGTTTGGCCGCCGAACCTGCCTATGGTGGCATGTTTTGGCCGCCTAAACTCGCCCCCGAAAGTTGGACTTTCGGCTCTGGAAGGGACTTTCGGCCGCCGAAGGTGCCGCCGAAAGTGCCCTGTTCAGCCTTCCTTTGCATGTTTTCTATGATTGTTTTGTGATGTTTTAGGGAGTTTTTGGGGAGATGTTTAGAGTCATGTTAGTATATGTTTGGTCCCTCATTTGAGTCCACCTGTGTAGGTTCGGACCCGAGGAACCGAGGACCCCAGCAGTGAGATAGCTGCTTCAGAGTCTTTGCAGAGTCAGCCTGAGGTGAGTAGAATGAATCTTTATGTTTCAAAGCAAATAAATTTTGAGCATATTCATGCATCATGAATGCCATGATATATACTAGGTTGCTTGCATTAGAAATCACGAATATGTTGCATTGCATTCTATGATGTTGATGTGGATGGATGTTGGATGACCCATTAGCCCTCAATATGATATGATGACGATGATACGGTATGGAAGTCCAGTGAGGCCCATTCTACGCCCCTAGCACGATGTAAGAGAAAGACTAGTGAGGCCTCCTGGCACATTGGAATGTTATGTTATGATATGCTAAGAGAAAGACCAGTGAGGCCCATTCTACGCCTCTGGCACCATTGGAATGTGTAGAGGGCTATTAGTGACAAGTCCGTCCTTGATGTGAATTGTTTGTGATGTGATGTATTCCATGAAAGCATATGTTTTAATATATTGTTTTACTATTCTGCTCACTGGGCTCTAGTAGCTCACCCCTTTCCTTTAATCCCCCAAGCTTGCAGGTTCAGAATAGATTGGGAGGTCAGCAAGAGTAGAAGCTTAATGTATGTAATAGTTTAGTTGTGGACATGAAAGATAATGTAATGTAAGACATTGTATAGATTTGTATTGAGGATTAGTATTGTGCTTGACCCAAGAGTTTATGGTTAATCCCTTTGGTTCATGATCATTGTGTAATGTTTTATGAATGTATTGTAAACCAAGCTTGATGTATGTAATGTTGACCCAACTAGATATTATTCTATTCTGCTCACTGGGCTCTAGTAGCTCACCCCTTTCCCTTAACCCCCAGGTTTGCAGGTACAGGTTAGACCGGGGAGTCTTCCAGGTTGAATTTGTGTGTATGTAATAATGAGTCGTGGACATGTAATGTAAAATGTTATAATGTGATGTAAGGTAAAGAATTGTATTGAGGATAGAATTGTGCTTAGCCCTGTGTATGTAAATCCCTTCTGGTACATAGTCTTTTTAATGAAATGAATTAATGATGTTTTATGTTAATCAAGCTTGATTATAGTAATGATGACCCAACTAGAGCATTTGATGAGGGCTCTAGTATGGGGTTTGTATGTTTAATGTATAGTGCATGCACAGGTTGAGCTTGGTGAATGAAAAAGTTTAAAGCTTATATAAATGTATGATCATGTATGGGATTTATCAGGTGTAACAGGTGGTATGTTAGGCTTGCTACGGGTCCCGGCGACCTTAAGTCGATCTGGATCCTAGCGCCGGTAGCAATCCGATTTTGGGTCGTTACAGCTGCTCTCTCATCTTCTGCAGCTTTTGGTCCACACTCTCTTCCTCTTGTCTGGGCCTTTTCTCCAGGCGACATTCCTCCTCCCATGCTTCACTTCCCGTTCTTCTGGTTGTCCAGATGGAATAACTATCTGCCTCATCATTTTCTATCAACTCCCTCACCCTTCTTCCATGAACTCTCACCTCCGGTTCTTCTTCTTCCCCGGCCCTTCTTCTTCCTCCGATTTCTCTGCTGTTTGTTAGGGAGTAGTTGAAGGTAGGCTGAGGTTCGTTGGTTCGGGGTTCTTCTACCACCGGCAACACATTCATTAGGGTGCTAAGGCCCCTCTGTTGCATCACCTGCCTCAGCCAGTGGGCAGTGTTTTGTAGTTGAAGGGCTATGGTTTGGAGGTCCTGGTTGGACAAGGCAGCTCCGGGCACATTCCCTGCCAAGCTTGGCAAGGGGTTGAAGGGGATTGGTGTTTGGTTGTTTAGAGTTGTGGGACTGGAAAAAGAGAACTGTTGCCCCTCTTAGGCAGAGCTCAGGTCATTGGGAGTGTTTGCAAGGTTGTTTTCGTTATGGTTGGCCATTGTGGATCTCAATGGGTATTGTAAGAGTGGAACTCCGGTGATGACAAGATCTCCTTCGTTTCCCACAGACGGCGCCAATTGATGATCTGAAATCCAGAAAATAGGTGTAATACCCGGCTAGACTCCGGTATCGGAATTCCTACCGTCCGGTGGAATCTCGGATGTCGGAAACCTCTAGAAGGGTAAAACCATGTTTTATAAAATGTTTTTAATGTATTTTATGTTTTTAAGCAAAAAGGAAATTGAGTTTTGAATGAAAAAGACCAAAGGAGGCTTTGCCAGGTTCGGCCGCCGAAAGTGAGGATCGGCCGCCGAACATGGTGGGGTTTTGGGAGCGCTTTAGGCCTCCGAAAGCCTTGTTTGAAAGACTCAAGGTTCGGCCGCCGAACCTCATGTTCGGCCGCCGAACATGCATGAGATGTGGGGGCACGTTAGGCCGCCGAAAGGTGACAGAACCTGCCCTATAAGAGACCCCGTGACCGAAACAGGCGAGGTTTTCTCTCCCATTTCGGCCGACGGTAAGCTTTAGCCCTCCTATGGTCATTTTAAGTGTTTTCCCTTAAATCCTTTAGATCTTAACAAGTTACATCTTGTTTTTTTGAAGAGTTTCAAAGTTTAAGCAAGTTTTGGAGCTTTGAGGTTCAAGAACTCGAATCTCCCCATCTTCGAGCTAGGATCGTTTCTCTCTCGATCTTCAAGAGGTAAGAGCCGATCTCTAGTTCTATATGTGTTTTAAGTAAGTTTTATGCAAGTTTTTGGGGTAGAAATGCATGAGTAGGCTTGATGGGTTTTTATGAAAAATCCATGGTTTTAATGTGTGTTTATGTGCAATGTGGCTTGCTTGTGTGTTGTAGTTGGGGTTTAAGCTTGTTGGAGACCCCTAGGAGCTTGTATGCTTGTTGTAGAATAGGTTTATGCATGTTTGATTGTGTTGGGGGTTGTTTTGGGCATGAAGAACCAAGTTTCTGCCCTTTGGCAGAAACCAGGTTCGGCAGCCGAAGGTACTTTCGGCCGCCGAACCAGCTTGGGAGGCAGCTTTAGGCTGCCGAAGCTTGCCCCCGAAAGTTTGAGTTTCGGCCCTGTCCGAGACTTTCGGCCGCCGAAGGTGCCGCGCGAACATGCATGAGTTTCGTCTCTGTCTGGGAGTTTCGGCCGCCGAAGGTGCCGCCGAACCTGCCTGACTTTCGGCTCTGGAGGGACTTTCGGCCGCCGAAGGTGCCGCCGAAAGTGCCCTTCCCAGCCTTTTCTTGCATGTTTTCTAGGGATGTTTTGAGGTGTTTTTAGGAGGTTTTTGGGGGTATGTTTAGAGTTATGTTCTTGTTGTTTGGTGCCTCATTCGAGTCCACCTGTGTAGGTTCGGACCCGAGGACCCGAGACCCCCGGTTGTGAGATAGTCTTTCAGAGTCCGTCGTTAAAGCTTCGGTCACCAGGTGAGTGGGATCTTTCCCTAAGTTTTTAAGTAAAGAATAAATGAACAAATGAATGAATCTGATAGCATACTCATGCATCATTAATGCCATGCGATGTTTCAGGATGTTTGCATTAGAAATTCACGAATATGTTGCATTGCATAATTTGATGTTGATGTGGATGGTTATTGGGTGATCCATAGTCCTCTAATGTTATGTTATGATGATATGTTATGGAAGACCAGTGAGGCCCATTCTACGCCCCTGGCATTATGTAAGAGAAAGACCAGCGAGGCCCATTCTACGCCCCTGGCACTTTGGAATGTTATGTTATGTATGTTATGTAAGAGAAAGACCAGCGAGGCCCATTCTACGCCCCTGGCACTTGGAGATGTGAGGACTAATGGTGACAATACCATTCTTTATGTGATTAAATGTGATGTGTTGCATTTCACGAAAGCATGTAAAGTAAAAGTTATGTTATTTAATGTTATTAATAAAATGAATAATAATATACCTAAAAAGTGTGGAATTAAAGCAAATGCTAATTTTAAAATGAAGAATAAAATACCTAAAAATGGAGGAATTAATATCATGTTTTTACTTTTTGCTCACTGGGCTTTTTAGCTCACCCCTCTCCCCTAACCCCAGTCTTGCAGGTACCGTGTAGATAGAGGAGTCAGAAGAGTAAGAGAAGTTTATGTAATAGCATAGCTGTGGACATGGTTATTTCATAATGTAAAAGTATGTTATGTAATGTAATGTAAGTTTTATAGTGTGCTTGACTAGAGTCTGTTGTAATCCCTTAAATACATGAGATAAATGTTTTATGATGTTTATGTACCCCATTGGAGTAATTGTTGAGAACTCCACTGAGGGGTTTATGTTATGTTTATGCATGCTCAGGCTAGGCTGGGTAAAGAAATGTATGAATGAAAGAAAAGTTTAAATTTTATGTATGTTTTGGTTCATGTATGGGATTGAACAGGTTCACAGGATGTATGTTTGGCTTGCTACGGGTTCCGGCGGCCTTAAGCCGACCTGGATTCTAGCGCCGGTAGCGGTCCGGTTTCCGGGTCGTTACAGAATGGTATCAGAGCCCTAGGTTCATATGGTCGGACCTAGAGTGTCGGGCTCATAGATGTGATAGAATGGTCAAGCACAATAGGAAATCATGTCCACTAGGATAGGATGTAGAGTCCTGTCTTGCATGAAAGTATGTATGCCATGAGATATGATGTGTATATGATGTGGGTTCATGTGTGTCCAGATGAACCATTTGATGCTGATGTTTTGTTATCTGTGCTGTTTTTCAGTAAACAGAATGCGAGGAACTCGTCGATCAGCTAGATTGACTAGAGTACCACCGGAGGATGAGGGCACGAGCGCCCGTCCCCCAGCATTGCCAAGAGCAATGTCAAGCAGGTCCAACAGGGACAGAGCAGTGAGGGACCCTAGAAGGTCTCTGGATCTGGGCAGATCAGTAAGGGGTACAGTTCAGGAAAGGATGTCAGTTGATGAAGAAGAAGAGATGGATGTGGAGCAGAGGAGGGATGGTAACCTTGGTGTAAACATGCCAGAAGAAGGCATGGGTGAGTCACAGGGAGGCACTCAGGCCTCGGGGTTTGTTCCTCCACCCCAGTACCCGCCTTTTTCACCATACCCCGGGTATTCGATGGGAAGTACATCGGATTACCCCAGTTTTAATCCTTACCCTTCTCATATGCCATATCCACCTTTCTACCCACAGTATCCACAGTACCCTATGTACCCACCTCCATCCTTCCATCCAGGCACGGCAAACCCTATCCCAGGGGATGTCGCACCTCCACCACCAGCAGAACCCACAGTTCCAGAAACTCAAAGACCTCAACCTACCTCATCTGGAGGGAGCAAGGCCAAGATGACCGACTATATGAAGTTGGGTGCTCCCCAGTTTGATACCGGTGATGATCCGTTTGTGTACCTGGAGAAGGTCAAAACAATTACAGATGAGATAGGGGCTGATGATAGTAGAGCCATTCAGATGGCTGGTTTCACCCTGAAATGCAAAAAGGCCCGTGAGTGGTTCAAGGGCTATGTGAAACCAAGGGTGGACAGTCTTTCATGGGAGGAGTTTGCGAATGAGTTCGCAGGATGGGCTTTCCCTGACAGTTCAAGGGAGCTGAAGATGATTGAGTTTGAACAGCTGAAACAGACAGATGAGATGGGTGTCGATGAGTACACCGATAGATTCTTAGAGTTGTTGCCGTTTGCTGGGCAACATCTGGACACAGATTCGAAGAAGTCGAGGAGGTATACCATGAGGCTCAATTCCAGGTATTCCTCTTTGATTCAGTCAGCCGATAGAGAAAGTTTCCATGCCATTATTGACATGGCCAGGAGAATGGAGGCTAGTGCCGTAATAGAGGGAAAAGTCAAGCAGTCAGTGGCACAACCTTCTGGTTCTAAGACCCCAAGTGGGGGAAGGATAGATCCTTCATCCTTGAGTTCAGCCAGTAAGAAGTGGAGCAGTACCACTAAGAAACCAAAGAAGAATAAGTTCTGGAGCAAGATCAAGTCAGGTCTGGGACTAGGAAGTGGCTCAAGCTCTGGTGCTGATAATGCAGTATGTGCAAGGTGTGGTAAGCTACACAGAGGGGTATGCCGTTTTGGGACAACAGCCTGTTACAGGTGTGGGCAGGAGGGACACATGTCCATGGAGTGTCCTAGAGCAGTTCCTATGGCGCGGCCCCAGCAGACTACTTCAGGTAGTGTGGCACAGCCAGCAGCTTCAGCCGCGACACAGGCCAGTGGCAGAGGCCGAGGGAGAGGGTCAGCCTCTTCTTCATCAGCTTACAGAGGGGAAGGTCCGTCAGCTCCAGCACGGATCTTCACTATGACACAGCAGGAGGCAAACGCATCCAACACCGTGGTGTCAGGTAATATCATCATTGGTTGTTCAGATGCTTATGCCTTAATGGACCCGGGTGCATCCCATTCTTTTGTTTCTCCGAGAGCGGTCGAGAGGTTGGGTTTGATGGTCTCTGGGTTAGAGTGTCCCCTATGGGTCAGTGGACCCAAGTGTGACCCGTCAGTGGCAGAGTCAGTCTGCCAGTACAGTCCAGTTTTCATTGAGGGAAGATGTCTATCCGCCGACCTTGTGGTTCTAGACTTGACAGATTTTGACGTCATTCTAGGGATGGATTGGCTATCTACCCATGGTGCTACCTTGGATTGCAGAGACAAGGTAGTTAAGTTCAGATGTCAGGATGGGTCAGAGGTTGTCTTTAGAGGAGACAGGGGGAGTACACCTAGAGGTTTGATATCAGCCCTACAGGCTCGTAGGCTGCTCAGGAGGGGTTGTCAGGGTTATCTAGCTCATGTGAGAGAGCTAGACAGAGATGTCAGAGAGCCCGCCTCAGTGCCTGTGGTTAGAGAGTTCTTAGATGTTTTCCCAGACGAACTGCCAGGTTTACCGCCTCCGAGGGAGATAGAGTTCGAGATAGAATTGATGCCAGGAACCAGACCGATCTCTATCCCTCCCTACAGGATGGCGCCAGCAGAGCTGAAGGAGCTTAAAGAACAGTTGCAAGAGCTGGTAGATAAGGGTTTCATCCGACCGAGTACCTCACCCTGGGGTGCTCCAGTGTTGTTCGTGAAAAAGAAGGATGGATCCCTTAGACTTTGTATCGACTACAGACAGTTGAACAAGGTCACTACCAAGAACAAGTACCCGTTGCCTAGGATCGATGATCTATTCGACCAGCTAGCAGGAGCAGGTTGTTTCTCCAAAATAGATCTGAGATCTGGGTATCATCAGCTGAGGATCAGAGATGAAGACGTGCCAAAGACAGCTTTCAGAACCAGATATGGGCACTATGAGTTCCTAGTGATGCCGTTCGGGTTAACAAACGCCCCTGCAGCATTCATGGACCTCATGAACAGAGTATTTAGCCAATACCTGGACCACTTCGTTATTGTCTTCATAGATGATATCTTAGTGTATTCCAGGAATGCAGAAGAGCATGCCCATCATCTGCGGTTGGTCTTGCAGACTTTGAGGGAACATGGCTTGTATGCCAAGTTCTCTAAATGTGAATTCTGGCTGAGGAGCATTTCGTTCTTGGGGCATGTAGTGTCAGAGAATGGTATTGAGGTGGACCCCAAGAAGACAGAAACTGTGGCTAACTGGCCTAGACCCACTTCAGTGACAGAGATTAGAAGTTTCTTGGGTTTGGCTGGTTACTACAGGAGGTTCGTTCAGGACTTCTCAAAGATAGCAGCTCCTCTGACCAGGTTAACCAGGAAGAATCAGAAGTTTCTGTGGACCGACCAGTGCGAAGAGAGTTTTGAAGAGCTTAAGAAGAGGTTGACTTCAGCACCAGTTTTAGCTCTGCCATCTAGTGATGAGGACTTTACAGTCTTTTGTGATGCATCCCGTGTGGGACTGGGTTGTGTATTGATGCAGAATGAGAGGGTGATTGCTTATGCTTCTAGGCAGCTGAAGAAGCATGAGTTGAATTACCCCACACATGACCTTGAGATGGCAGCAGTAATCTTTGCACTCAAAATGTGGAGGCACTACCTCTATGGGGTAAAATGTGAGATCTTTACAGATCATAAGAGCCTGCAGCACATCCTGAGTCAAAGAGATTTGAATTTGAGACAAAGAAGATGGGTAGAACTGCTCAGTGACTACGATTGCAAAATCCAGTATCATCCGGGTAAGGCTAATGTAGTAGCTGATGCCTTAAGCCGGAAATCACTCGGCAGTCTATCCCACATCACAGCAGAACGAAGACCAATAGTAAAGGAGTTCTACAAGCTCATCGAAGAAGGGCTACAGTTGGAGTTGTCGGGTACAGGTGCCTTGTTGGCTCAGATGAAAGTGACACCCGTGTTCCTTGAGCAAGTTGCTCAGAAACAGCATGAGGACCCCGAGTTAGTGAAGATTGCCAGGACTGTTCAGTCAGGCAATGATAGTGAGTTCAGATTCGACAGTAAGGGGATCCTCCGCTATGGGAGTCGATTATGTGTACCAGACGACATAGGGCTAAAAGGAGACATTATGAGAGAGGCTCATAATGCAAGATACAGCATTCACCCCGGAGCCACCAAGATGTATCAAGATTTGAAGAAAGTTTATTGGTGGCCAGCAATGAAGAAAGAAGTGGCACAGTTCGTGTCAGCCTGCGAAGTGTGTCAGAGGGTGAAGCTGGAACATCAGAAGCCAGCTGGAATGCTTAACCCGCTACCTATTCCAGAATGGAAATGGGAAAATATAGCTATGGACTTCGTAGTAGGGTTACCGGTGGCGTCCAACAGAGTGGACTCCATATGGGTGATTGTGGACAGACTCACCAAATCTGCTCACTTCATTCCTGTCAGGAGTGGCTATTCTGTGGACAAGTTGGCGCAGGTGTATGTGGACGAGATCGTCAGGCTGCATGGGGTTCCCGTTTCGATAGTGTCAGATAGAGGGCCCCAGTTCACCTCCAGGTTTTGGCGGAGTCTGCAGAATGCCATGGGTACTAGGTTGGATTTCAGTACTGCCTTCCACCCCCAGACTGATGGACAGTCAGAAAGGACCATCCAGACTATCGAGGACATGCTCAGAATGTGTGTGCTGGACTTTGGCGGTTCTTGGAGGCAGCATCTACCTTTGGTGGAGTTTGCCTACAATAACAGCCATCATGCTAGCATCGGGATGGCTCCGTATGAAGCTTTGTACGGGAGGAAGTGCAGATCACCTGTTTGCTGGGAGGAAGTTGGAGAGAAGGCCTTGGCAGGGCCTGAGCTAGTAGAGATTACCAGCAGGGTGGTACCCATAATCAGGGAAAGAATCAAGACTGCTGCAAGCAGACAGAGGAGTTATGCAGACATCCGCAGAAGACAGTTAGAGTTTCAGGAGGGGGATCTGGTATTGCTTAAGGTGTCTCCAATGAAGGGAGTGGTTCGCTTCGGGAAGAAAGGTAAACTAGCCCCACGATACATCGGACCCTTTGAAATCTTGCAAAAGATTGGGAATGTGTCGTACAAGCTAGATTTACCTACTTCAATGGCAAGAATCCATCCGGTCTTCCATGTTTCGATGTTGAGGAAGTTTGTGTCAGATCCGAGCAAGGTTCTTAATGAGCCTGATGTGGAGGTCCAAGAGGATCTCACCTATGTTGAACTGCCAGTACGGATCATAGACACGCAGATCAGAAAATTAAGAAACAAGGAAATCCCAATGGTGAAAGTCCTGTGGAACCACCACAACTTGGAAGAATGCACTTGGGAGACACGGGAGTCTATGCTCCAGCAGTACCCTCAGCTCTTTTAAGGTTAGATCCCTATGTGTTGATGTGCTTAGTATGTATGTTATATGTTTGCCATGTTATGTGTTGTTTGGTGAACATTCGGAGACGAATGTTCTTAAGGGGGGAAGAATGTAATACCCGGCTAGACTCCGGTATCGGAATTCCTACCGTCCGGTGGAATCTCGGATGTCGGAAACCTCTAGAAGGGTAAAACCATGTTTTATAAAATGTTTTTAATGTATTTTATGTTTTTAAGCAAAAAGGAAATTGAGTTTTGAATGAAAAAGACCAAAGGAGGCTTTGCCAGGTTCGGCCGCCGAAAGTGAGGATCGGCCGCCGAACATGGTGGGGTTTTGGGAGCGCTTTAGGCCTCCGAAAGCCTTGTTTGAAAGACTCAAGGTTCGGCCGCCGAACCTCATGTTCGGCCGCCGAACATGCATGAGATGTGGGGGCACGTTAGGCCGCCGAAAGGTGACAGAACCTGCCCTATAAGAGACCCCGTGACCGAAACAGGCGAGGTTTTCTCTCCCATTTCGGCCGACGGTAAGCTTTAGCCCTCCTATGGTCATTTTAAGTGTTTTCCCTCAAATCCTTTAGATCTTAACAAGTTACATCTTATTTTTTTGAAGAGTTTCAAAGTTTAAGCAAGTTTTGGAGCTTTGAGGTTCAAGAACTCGAATCTCCCCATCTTCGAGCTAGGATCGTTTCTCTCTCGATCTTCAAGAGGTAAGAGCCGATCTCTAGTTCTATATGTGTTTTAAGTAAGTTTTATGCAAGTTTTTGGGGTAGAAATGCATGAGTAGGCTTGATGGGTTTTTATGAAAAATCCATGGTTTTAATGTGTGTTTATGTGCAATGTGGCTTGCTTGTGTGTTGTAGTTGGGGTTTAAGCTTGTTGGAGACCCCTAGGAGCTTGTATGCTTGTTGTAGAATAGGTTTATGCATGTTTGATTGTGTTGGGGGTTGTTTTGGGCATGAAGAACCAAGTTTCTGCCCTTTGGCAGAAACCAGGTTCGGCAGCCGAAGGTACTTTCGGCCGCCGAACCAGCTTGGGAGGCAGCTTTAGGCTGCCGAAGCTTGCCCCCGAAAGTTTGAGTTTCGGCCCTGTCCGAGACTTTCGGCCGCCGAAGGTGCCGCGCGAACATGCATGAGTTTCGTCTCTGTCTGGGAGTTTCGGCCGCCGAAGGTGCCGCCGAACCTGCCTGACTTTCGGCTCTGGAGGGACTTTCGGCCGCCGAAGGTGCCGCCGAAAGTGCCCTTCCCAGCCTTTTCTTGCATGTTTTCTAGGGATGTTTTGAGGTGTTTTTAGGAGGTTTTTGGGGGTATGTTTAGAGTTATGTTCTTGTTGTTTGGTGCCTCATTCGAGTCCACCTGTGTAGGTTCGGACCCGAGGACCCGAGACCCCCGGTTGTGAGATAGTCTTTCAGAGTCCGTCGTTAAAGCTTCGGTCACCAGGTGAGTGGGATCTTTCCCTAAGTTTTTAAGTAAAGAATAAATGAACAAATGAATGAATCTGATAGCATACTCATGCATCATTAATGCCATGCGATGTTTCAGGATGTTTGCATTAGAAATTCACGAATATGTTGCATTGCATAATTTGATGTTGATGTGGATGGTTATTGGGTGATCCATAGTCCTCTAATGTTATGTTATGATGATATGTTATGGAAGACCAGTGAGGCCCATTCTACGCCCCTGGCATTATGTAAGAGAAAGACCAGCGAGGCCCATTCTACGCCCCTGGCACTTTGGAATGTTATGTTATGTATGTTATGTAAGAGAAAGACCAGCGAGGCCCATTCTACGCCCCTGGCACTTGGAGATGTGAGGACTAATGGTGACAATACCATTCTTTATGTGATTAAATGTGATGTGTTGCATTTCACGAAAGCATGTAAAGTAAAAGTTATGTTATTTAATGTTATTAATAAAATGAATAATAATATACCTAAAAAGTGTGGAATTAAAGCAAATGCTAATTTTAAAATGAAGAATAAAATACCTAAAAATGGAGGAATTAATATCATGTTTTTACTTTTTGCTCACTGGGCTTTTTAGCTCACCCCTCTCCCCTAACCCCAGTCTTGCAGGTACCGTGTAGATAGAGGAGTCAGAAGAGTAAGAGAAGTTTATGTAATAGCATAGCTGTGGACATGGTTATTTCATAATGTAAAAGTATGTTATGTAATGTAATGTAAGTTTTATAGTGTGCTTGACTAGAGTCTGTTGTAATCCCTTAAATACATGAGATAAATGTTTTATGATGTTTATGTACCCCATTGGAGTAATTGTTGAGAACTCCACTGAGGGGTTTATGTTATGTTTATGCATGCTCAGGCTAGGCTGGGTAAAGAAATGTATGAATGAAAGAAAAGTTTAAATTTTTATGTATGTTTTGGTTCATGTATGGGATTGAACAGGTTCACAGGATGTATGTTTGGCTTGCTACGGGTTCCGGCGGCCTTAAGCCGACCTGGATTCTAGCGCCGGTAGCGGTCCGGTTTCCGGGTCGTTACAATAGGGTTTTACAAGAGTTCTATGAACTTAGAAAATACTTAGTCCTAGAGAAGGATGCCCCTCCCCCTTTTATTCGTTTCTTTTGTCTGCTAGTGACGTATAACAAACTTCTCGTCATTGGGCCACCTGTCTCTGCCATGTTGATACGGACGTACAAAAATATCAGATCTCTGCTCCATGCGTAACGGCCATTTAATTCTCCCCTAGTGCGCATGCGAACGGACTTACCAGGCGGATGGGCTGGCCACCTTCCTTCCTCTAGGCTGGGCTGGTAGAGGAGATCAAGACTGAGCTCAGAGGAGATCTGATCATTAGGCTGAAAAGGCTGGGCCGGTCTGATTGAGAAATCTAGGTGGACCCCGGTCTTAAGGCTGAGCGGGCTGGACCTGGTTCATGCGAGAGACTTGAGGGCCTCCAAGTAATGGGCCGTCGTCATGGGCCTGGCCTCAGATCGGGATGGAGAAATCCAGCGGTCATCAGTTTTTAGGATCTAAATTTTTTTAGAAAAATTTGTCATTCTACATAATCGGTTTAGGGCATTAATACATTGATATTTTGGTGCATTCTGACAAATCATCCTATTTGATGCGATGACGTGGTGTTGTGGCAAAAATGTTAGGCAGCTCATTTATAGTGGACAGTCGGCTAATAAAAATTGAACCGCTTTTGTCGAACCGCTTTTGTCGTATCCTATTTTATCACTCACGTCTCGTCTGTCAATCTTACTTATTCATACAATAATGATTTCATTAAGGATCTATGTGCTTTAATGAAGTCGGTTTGCACGTTTTGTGCTTGAGTGAGGTCAAATATATTGGAAGTTGAACTTGTATTTCATGACGGGTGGTCATTCCCTAATCTGGTTGAATCGGACAAGTTAGTACGATACTCTTCTCTTCTCTTTCATGTATACGTGTCGATCTCAAAGTATTAATCATTATTATTATGTTATAATTTTAAAAAAAAAAAATAGAAATTGAGAGAATAAAACCTGAAACCTACCAGATTTATTCAGATGCACTAATCATCAGGCTAAATCTGTGAGTGCAGATTCACATTTTATATTATTATATATTACCATTTTATTATATTTTAAAATATTTTTAGCATATTAATTTCTCAATTCTATGCATATATAATCATCCTTATATTTTATTATTGTTTTCATTTTCATTATTGAAATTAGGTCAACTGGACGATAAATTGGAATGTTTTTACACATATCATAATTATAGCTAAAAATATTTTAATTTTGGATACTCTCAACTTTTGAAATTGGATGTAATTATAGTGAAATTTTAAAATTAATTAAAAATTCAAAAATAAATTACAACATATACAGTCCCTAAATTTTAGTAAAACGTACATTGTAACGATCCGAAATCGGACCGCTACCGGCGCTAGGATCCAGATCGACTTAAGGTCGCCGAGACCCGTAGCAAGCCTAACATACATCCTGTCATACCTGATAAATCCCATACATGATCATACATTTACATAAAAACTTTAAACTTTTTCATCTACCAAGCTCGACCTGTGCATGCACTGAAACTGAATACATAAAACTCCCATACTAGAGCCCTCATCAAATGCTCTAGTTGGGTCAACATTACATTAATCAAGCTTGGTTTACATTTCTCAACACATTAATAAAAACATTTCATAATGATCATGAACAAAAGGGATTAACCACAAACTCTAGGGTCAAGCACAATACTAATCCTCAATACAAATCCGTACAATATCTTTCATTACATTACATTATCTTTCATGTCCACAACTGACTATTACATACTTAAAACTTTCACTCTTGCTGACTTCCTGGTCTATCCCGAACCTGCAAACCTGGGGGTTAAGGGAAAAGGTGAGCTACTAGAGGCCAGTGAGCAGAACATATAAAACAGTTTATATAGATATGCCATCATGAAATGCGTCACATCACAAACAATTCACATCAAGGATGGATTTGTCACCAATAACCCCCTCTTTCCTCTTTATCATAACAAATTGCCAGGACGCGTGGCATGGGCAGCCCTGGACTTTCTTACATGGTGCCAGGACGCGTGGCATGGGCAGCCCTGGACTTTCTTACACTGTGCCAGGACGCGTGGCATGGGCAGCCCTGGACTTCCTTATCATACTGAGGGCTAATGGGTCATCCAAAATCCATCCACATCAACAATAATTAATGCAATGCATCATATTTGTGAATTCTAATGCAAAACAACCTAATTCATATCATGGCATTCGTGATGCATGGATCATGCTAAAAACGATTTCATTGCTTTGAAAATAAAAGAAGTTATGTTCTACTCACCTCTGGCAGATACTAGACTGACTCTGAAGCAGCTATCTCACTGCTGGGGTCCTCAGTTCCTAGGGTCCGAACCTACACAGGTGGACTCAAATGAGGGACCAAACATATACTACCATGACTCTAAACATCTCCCCAAAAACCCCCTAAAACATCATAAAATAATCATAGAAAACATGCAAAGGAAGGCTGAACAGGGCACTTTCGGTGGTAGGTTCGGCGGCCGAAAGTCCCTCTAGAGCCGAAAGTCAGGCACTTTCGGGGGCAAGGTTCGGCGGCCGAAAGTCTGTCTAGAGCCGAAAGTCACCAACCTTCGGCGGCAGGTTCGGCGGCGGAAACTCCACTCCAGAGCCGAAAGTCTAAACTTTCGGGGGCAAGTTTTGGCGGCCAAACCACCTTCACAGGCAGGTTCGGCGGCCGAACATGGTTTTCGCAGCCGAACCTGAGTTCTTCCAGAATAGCAGAACTCAAGCCTCTCACACACATTCAGCCAACCAAACCTCACAACACAAACCAAATCAAGCAAAAACATGCATAAACACATTCTTAAGCATTTAGGGGCTTAAAACTAACCTATACCCCAACAACATCAACATTTAGCATACATTAATCATGCATTTAACCTTAAACTACCATAAACCCTATCATTTTACAACTAGCCTAATTATGCATCTTTATCCCATAACCCTTCATAACATTTGCTTAAAACATCAAAGACGGTGAGGATCGACGCTTACCTCTTGAAGATTGAGAGAAGGCGTGACCCAACTTGGAGATTTGGGGAAAACGAGTTCTGGAGGTCTCCAAGCTTCACAACTTCGATTTTGAGCTTGAAAACTTCAAAACAAGATGAAAGCTTGTTAAAAGCTTGAAAGATTTGAAGGAAAACATTAAAACTAACCATGAAAGGTATGGACTCACCTTTGCCCGAAAATGGAGAAGAAAACTTGCCCATTTTCGGATATGGGGCCTTTTATAGGTGGCTGGCCAGACCACCTTCGGGGGCCAAAGGTGCTCCCTAAACTTCACCATGTTCGGCGACCGAACATGAGATTCGACGGCCGAACCTAGCTTTCCTTCCTTGGTGCTTTTTTTTCAAAAACTCAATTTCTTTCTTACTTAAAACCTTAAAAACACATGAAAACATTTTAGAAAAACATATTTTACATTTCTAGAGAGTTTCGACATCCGAGATTCCGCCGGAAAGCAGGAATTCCGATGTCGGGGTCTAGCCGGGTATTACATTCTCCCCCCTTAAGAACATTCGTCCCCGAATGTTCACCAAACTAGCATAGCATGGCATAACACACATAAACACATAAAAACACACAGATACTAACCTTAAAAGAGATGAGGGTATTGCTGGAGTATAGACTCTCGTGTCTCCCAGGTACATTCTTCTATGTTGTGGTGATTCCAAAGGACTTTCACCATCGGGATTTTCTTGTTGCTCAGCTTTCTGACCTGCGTGTCCAAGATTCGTACTGGCTGCTCAACATAGGTGAGATCTCCTAGGATCTCCACATCAGGCTCACTAAGAACCTTGCCCGGATCTGACACGAACTTTCGTAACATGGAAACATGGAAAACCGGATGGATTCTTTCCATTGATACAGGTAAGTCCAACTTGTACGATACATTCTGCAAGATTTCAAAGGGTCCGATGTACCACGGAGCTAGCTTACCTTTCTTCCCAAAACGAATCACCCCTTTCATAGGAGACACCTTGAGCAACACTGTAATACCCGGCTAGAGTCCGGCATCAGAATTCCTGCCGTCCGGTGGAATTCCGGGTGACGGAAGACTCTAGAAGGGTTTGGGTTATGTTTTGAGATGGTTTTGAAGAAGTTTTCATATTTTAAAAGCGTAAAGGAAATGAGGTTTTGAAAGAAAAGCACCAAGGGAGAAATGCCAAGGTTCGGCCGCCGAAGGTGACTTTCGGCCGCCGAACTTGCATAGCTTCGGGTTTCACGTTCGGCCGCCGTAGTTGGTCTGGCCAGCCACCTATAAAAGGCCCTAGGTCGGTCAAATGGATAAGTTTGCTTTCCATTTCTCCAGACCCAGGTGAGACCATGATCTTCCTTGAGTGAGTTTTCATGTTTTCTCAAATCTTTCATGGTTTTGATGGATTGTCATGTGTTTTGAAGTTTTTTAGCAAAAGAGCAAAGTTTGGAAGCTTGGAGACTTTGAGAGAGGATTTCTCCATATCTCCACGTTGGGATCCTTTATTCTCTTGTTTGAAAGAGGTAAGTGAAGATCCTGAACTTCCTTTCTTGATTTTTGAAGGTTTTATGGGAGTTGTATGGGTAGTTATGCATGTTTAGGGTAAAGGAGGTTTTTGATGATTTTTGTGTATAAGTATGTTTAAGTGTTGGTTGATCTGTTTGTTTGAGGTTGTAGGCTAGTTTTGGACCTCTTTATGCATGTTATATGGTATATGCTAGTTCGGAGTAGTTGATATGCATGTTGGGTACGTTTTGGGTAAAGTTTGCATGAAGCAGAGCAGGTTTCTGCCCAACGGGCAAAACCAGATTCGGCCGTTGAAGGAAGGTTCGGCCGCCGAATGTGCTAAGGAGGTGGTTTCGGCTGCCTAAGCTTGCCTCCGAAAATTGGGACTTTCGTCTCTGGAGGGAAGGTTCGGCCGCCGAAGGGGCCGCCGAAGGTTAGAGACTTTCGTCTCTGGAGGGTCTTTTAGCCCCCGAACCTTGCCCCCGAAAGGGTTCAGCCGCCGAAAGCAGGAGTTCGGCCGCCGAAGGTGCTTGAGTTTCGTCTCTGGACGGGACTTTCGGCCGCCGAAAGTGCCCTGTCCAGCTTTCTTTTGCATGTTTTATGTCATTGTTTTAGGATCTTGTAGAAGGGTTTTAGGGGGTTTCTGAGAGTTGTTCTTGAGTTAGTTTGGTCCCTCATGTGAGTCCACCTGTGTAGGAACGGACCAGAGGAATCAGGGAGGTCAGCAGTGAGCACTGCTTCAAAACCTGCAGAGTCAGTTCAGAGTCAGCTAGAGGTGAGTGGAACTAAACTTAACTATTTTAATATGAGAACATAACTGCTTTTAGCATGTTTCATGCATCATGATGATTAGGTTGATTGCACTAGTTTCACGAATATGGCGCATTGCATACTATGATGCATATGATGATGTGGATGGACCAAGGCGACCCCAATAGCCCTAGCTCTGTTGTAAGACCTGGCCGGGCCAGGCTGATACGGATCCGATAGGACAAATTTCTAACAATGGTGTGGAGCAAACTTATATCATTCCAATGGATCTAAGAGTAGTTCAAAATCATATTCATATAATCCATATATATTTGGGGCGTGCTTTAACTCATATGGGACAGATTTGGTGCAACATTTGCAATCATAGGCTGAGAGAGCCTAATCAAACCTATAGGCTAAAACTACATAAAGGAAAGCCTAAAGTGAAGATCAAGTACGGCTTTTGTGAAGATTCAACTTTGTTATGATAGGCTTGCTAGTTTTATTATTTAAACACTTGTTTTATTTTAGTTTTGTTTGGGCTTGTATTCTGGCCATATTTTATCTTTTAAGTTTTAGAGTGTTGGGCCATGTTGTGGGCTTATATTTTAATACTTATATGTTATTTTAGTGTGTGATTGGGCTTGGGTCTTATGTGTTTAAGTCAGGCCCAAGAAGAGTGTCTTAGGGTTTTATTTCTTTTTCTCCTTACTATATAAGGATAAGAAACAATTGTAAGAGGCAGCTTTTAATCAAACTTTTCAGAATTTCTTTCATGCCTTTGGCGTGTATTGCTTTGAGTGAGAGTGAGGATTTGCTTTCATCAATTGCACCAGGAATCTTGGCTAACTTATCAACTATTCGTTGTGGCGTTTGTCGGATTCTCATCTAAATCCTTCGATCATTGGTGTTTCAGCTTCTCTAAGTTTGGGGTGCCATAGGAGGTGGGTTTATCAGATCTTTGGATTCCGTATCTACTTGTGCGTGTGAGTTTGAGGCTTGTGCCATAGGGTTCCGCGTCAGTTGGTATCAAAGCAACTGATCCGATATATTTGGTGTGGAGCAAACTTATATCATTCCAATGGATCTAAGAGTAGTTCAAAATCATATTCATATAATCCATATATATTTGGGGCGTGCTTTAACTCATATGGGACAGATTTGGTGCAACATTTGCAATCATAGGCTGAGAGAGCCTAATCAAACCTATAGGCTAAAACTACATAAAGGAAAGCCTAAAGTGAAGATCAAGTACGGCTTTTGTGAAGATTCAACTTTGTTATGATAGGCTTGCTAGTTTTATTATTTAAACACTTGTTTTATTTTAGTTTTGTTTGGGCTTGTATTCTGGCCATATTTTATCTTTTAAGTTTTAGAGTGTTGGGCCATGTTGTGGGCTTATATTTTAATACTTATATGTTATTTTAGTGTGTGATTGGGCTTGGGTCTTATGTGTTTAAGTCAGGCCCAAGAAGAGTGTCTTAGGGTTTTATTTCTTTTTCTCCTTACTATATAAGGATAAGAAACAATTGTAAGAGGGAGCTTTTAATCAAACTTTTCAGAATTTCTTTCATGCCTTTGGCGTGTATTGCTTTGAGTGAGAGTGAGGATTTGCTTTCATCAATTGCACCAGGAATCTTGGCTAACTTATCAACTATTCGTTGTGGCGTTTGTCGGATTCTCATCTAAATCCTTCGATCATTGGTGTTTCAGCTTCTCTAAGTTTGGGGTGCCATAGGAGGTGGGTTTATCAGATCTTTGGATTCCGTATCTACTTGTGCGTGTGAGTTTGAGGCTTGTGCCATAGGGTTCCGCGTCAGTTGGTATCAGAGCCAAAGTGAGGTAAATTCTTATTTATCTTAGGATCTAGGGGTTTTTGAGTTTTCCTTGTTTTTCTTGTTCTTTTCGGTGAAAGCTTGTGTATCCATGGCTGCACCATCTTTGATTATTAGACATAAAAAAATAAAAAATCGAAAAAAAAAAAAACGAAAATCAAAAACAAAAACAAAAAAAGAAAAAGAATTGCCTTTGCTATAGTTGTCTTGATCTGGCCGAAATTGTGATATCCTTCCTTTTTCATCTATATTTTCTTACCTATCTCAATTGATTGCTGTAGTTTATGGGAATCAATTTTGAGTTTTGAATTTTGAATTGGGTTGAACCCAAATTAGGAGACAAAAGAAATCTGCCTAATTCCTTAAGGTGCACATTTAAGGCAACTGGATCTAAATCGATTTGGTGTCAAATCCTTTTTTTTTAATGCCCATTTTCGTCCATGTTTCTGATCTGAGAGAAATTTATATTTTTTTTTTCTGATTCTATTTGTGGTGTTTTGATACTTGCCTTTTTGGGTAGATTTAAGTAGATCCATATTTAATTTGCGTTGAAGTGAATTAAATTCAAACTTTTGTCCAGATTCGTCTTTATTTCAATTCAAAGTTTCTTTTTGGTTTAAGCTTGCTTTTACTTCCTTGACATTTCTGGAGTATTGTTTGCTTGTGTCTATACTCTAGGTAATATTTTTCAAGTAGCACAAAACCTAGTTCATGTGTTACTTTCCAAATTGTCAGTGTCTTCTTTCTAGTTTTTGCGCGCTTCGTTCTTTCTTTAGGGTTTCTTTTTTGTTTCATTAAACGCACCTTGTGGTTAGTTGGTTGACCTTAGTTTCTGAAGTGCAATTGAAGAATCAGCAAAAGAGTGGTAAGTGTGCAAACACTTGAGTTCTTTCTTTTCTAACACAATATTTGCTAGTTCTCTTTGTTCTTTGTTGATTTAAGGTAGGATGAGTAAAGATCAGAATGTCTCACCAGCGTCCACTTCTACAAGAATACATCAAAGAACTCATAATTGCAATAATGACTGTGATGATTCGGATGTGTTTGTTAATAATATGTTGCTTACTGCACATTGTGAGATGCTTGTTGCTAGGCGTGCTCTGAATATGCAGGTTAAGGAAGAAAGCCTGGAACAACGGGAAAACATATTTCACACTAGATGTTTGGTTAATGGAAAAGTGTGTACTGTCATTATTGATGGAGGTAGTTGTGCAAATGTGGCTAGTGTGTATATGTGATGTGAACCAGCATGGGAAGCAAGGCAAGGATCCCTTGGAGCTACAACAAGGACCATTGACAAGGAATAAAGCAAGGAAGTACGGCGTTACTCTTGGATTGCATATTCAAGAATTTATTACAAGAGAGATGACTGAAATTGCTAGGGATAAGTGCGAGAAGGAACTTGAAGGTCATTCGAAGCTAATTACGTTGTTGGGTGTATGCATGGATGAAGCAGAAGCAAATTGAAGATTTGTAGCGCTCGCTACCATTATCAAAGTCGCGCTCGCGACATTCAGTTAGCCGAAGATACTTTTGTGTTTTGTGGAAGTTAATTTTGGAGCACATCATGGAGGAAGATAGTGGAGAATCAGCCCGAACCATAAGCAGGTTGTGGTTTCGTCCCTGAGGTTGTGGTTTCTGCTGGAACTATTGAGGCATACGAGAATGTGGGTGGTTTTTAAAGACTTGGCAGTTATTTTTGTTATTTTAGCTTGTTTCCCTGTTGGGATAGGAATTCTGACTTAGTATTTGTTTTCCTTTTCCAACTAGGTTTAGGTTTTTTGCCTTACACTATAAATAAGGCCTTAAATTCTTATATCAGACACTTCTTTTGTTTTTGACAAATTTAATTCAGATTTGCTTTATGCAAATTTCGGCCTTCTTTGAGAAAGTGAGAGTTTGCTTCTTTCATTGATTGCATCACGAATCAGACCAACTTATCAATTTCGATTGTGGCGTTCTTCTGATCCGTTCTACAAAATCCTTCCGTTATTAGTGTTCTAGCTTCGCTAAGCTTAGGGTGCTATAGAGGGTGGTTTATCCACGTTCTTGGAATCTATATCAGAGGTGCGACGGGGTTTGAGGACTAAGTGCCATAGGGTTCCGCGTCATTTGGTATCAAAGCCAACAACAGGTAAATCTTTATCTATCTGTCTTTCTAGGGCTGTGTTATATTTTCGTTTTTTTTTGGTATCTTAGTTTCGAATTTCGTTAGGGTTCATTGTCTTCAATTCGTTTCTGTTCAATTCGATTCCAATTGTTAGGTCCTGGATTGTCCATCCAAAATCATTGTGTTGCTTGCTATTTTGTTATTTGGCAATTCGGTTTCTTTTAGCAGCCATTATTTCCCTTCGAACTGAATCTGTTAGTGAATTTTTTTTGATACACACTCAAGAATTTCGTGTGGTGTTGTTTGAGACCCAAGCAAGGGGATAAAAAAAAAAAAAAAAAAAAAAAAAAAAAAAAAAAAAAATTGCTCCAACAAAAAATTTTCTTTTTAGTCTTGCTATTTAAGTATTAAGGATCAGTTCTAGGTGGGTTACAATTAAGTGAAAATTTTGCTTCAGATTTTTTTTTTTTTTCCACCATTGAGGGGCTGCTGTTCTTTTATTTCAAATTGCATAGTATAGTAGCATTCTTGGGGTGTTTTCAAACCAGCGTTTGGGGTAGAAGATTTAGGTCCATAAATCAGCTTACCAAGAGCGAGTTGGTTTTGATACATTCTGACCAGAATTGTCTATTTTATTGCCTCTTGTTTCTATTTTGTTTTTGAGCTAGCGTTGAAATTCCATTACATTGCTGAGTATCATTTGTTTGTTTCGATACTTAGTTTTCAATCGTGTAGTGCAAACGTTCTTGTGCTGCCTCCGGATACTTGTCAAGTTGTCTTCTAGGTGTCTAGGGATTAGGATCCTACCTTTTTGAACGTACTTGGCAGATTGGTGAGTGAACCTTGGTTCTGAAGTGCAATCGAAGAATCGGCAATAGTGAGGTAAGAGCGAAACACTTGTGAATTCTTTCTTTCAGTTACTAATTGTTTCTTGTGAGTTTCTCTGTTGTGGTCATGACTAGTGGGAATGGTAAAGATGTTGCTTCAATTTCTAGCAATTTTGAGACATATATGCAGCAAAGTAATGAGAAGATGGAAGAGATGGCAAGAATGATGGCCACCCTACAAGAGAACATGAATCTAATGATGAGGGAGAGGGTACAACAGCCCGCACCCCCAGTGAGATTACCACAACGAATCTTACCAAGGGGAGGCGAAGAGGAGGTCATTAGGAGAGCAGCAAGAGGAGGTCGAGGTGATCAGGAAGAGGTGGCTGAAAACTACCAAATTGTGACTGACAATGACCTTAGTTCCATCAAGATGAAGGTACCCGAATTTAAAGGGAATAACAATGCGGAAGAATACATTGAATGGGAGCGAAAGGTGGAACAAATTTTTGAGTGTCATAATTACTCAGAAGAAAAGAAGTCCCATATCGCAGCCGTGGAATTTAGGGGATATGCTACATTCTGGTGGGATCAACTCAAGTCTAGTAGAAAAGGAAAAGGATTGCGACCCGTGCCGGAGTGGGAGGCCTTGAAAGACTTAATGAGAATAAGGTTTGTTCCTTCTCATTACTATAGGGATTTGTATAATAGGTTGGCAAGACTGGTCCAAGGTGGTAAGAGTGTTGAAGAATACCACAAGGAGATGGAGATGACCATGGCCAGGGCTGACATTGAGGAGGATGAACACAGGCTAATGTCCAGATTTCTGGGAGGTCTAAATTCCAACATTGCAAGTGAGCTGGAAATGTATGATTACAATTCCATGGAAGAGTTAGTTGAGAAGGCCATGAAGATTGAAAGGAAAATCAAGAACAAGAGCTCCACCAAATATGGGAAGTTCCAGAATGTGGGAGGAAGTAGTTCAACCTTTAAGGGGTCTTCAAATGATTTGCCCTCAAAAGGTGGAGATTTCAAGAATTCCTTCCAAAGGAGCAATCCTCCACCTACAAGTGGAAAAGGGATGAATGGAGGTTCAAATAAGCAGCAGTCAGGTATTCCTAATACTACTCCTAGTAGAAATATTAAGTGTTTCAAATGTTTAGGAAATGGGCATATTGCATCTCAATGTCCAAATAGGAGAGTTATGATTGCTACTGATGATGGGGGTTTAGTTTCTGATTCTGACCATAGTGATGGTGATAATAATGATATGAATGATATGCTTGATGATGTTGATGAGTGTGAAGAAGAAGTTGAGAATACGTTGGTTGCTGAACGTGGTGATATGTTAGTTGCTAGGCGTGCTTTGAATATGCAAGTGAAAGAAGAAGGTCTAGAGCAACGAGATAACATATTTTATACTAGATGTTTAGTTGAGGGTAAAGTTTGTATGCTCATCATTGACAGTGGTAGTTGCACCAATGCTGCAAGTGAGACAATGGTGGAGAAGCTGAAATTGACTTGTTTAAAACATCCACATCCATATAGACTGCAATGGTTTAATGATAGTGGAGAGGTGAAGGTTACTAAACAAGTGAAGATACCATTCTCTATAGGCTGGTATAAAGATGGAGTGTTGTGTGATGTAGTTCCTATGCAAGCTGGCCATATGTTGTTAGGAAGACCATGGCAATTTGATAGGAAGGCGCAGCATGATGGGTATTCAAATAGGTACACATTTACCTATGAAGGAAAGCTGGTTACTCTTGTACCCTTGTCACCGTTGGAGGTGTATGAAGATCATCGGAAGATGCATGAAAAAGCAAAGCAAGATTCGACCAAAGGGGGTGCTACTTTAAAAATTAAGGGAAGTGCGAGAGAACATGATAAGGAGAGTGAATGTGAGAAGAAATTGGGAAAGGAGGCCAGAAAAGAAAATAATCAAATAAATGGCCCATTGGTGAGAGAAAACCAAGGAAAGGTGAAACAAACTTTTTATGCGAAACCAAGAGAGCTTAAATTTGCAATATCTAACGAGCAGCCGTTATTACTCATTAGATATAAAGAAACTTTGTTTACTAATGTTGATGTTTCACTTGACCATTTGCCTTCTAGTTTTGTGTCTATGTTGCAGGATTTTCAAGATGTGTTTCCAGAGGAGCTGCCTAGTGGTTTACCGCCATTAAGGGGAGTTGAACACCAAATCGACTTCATACCTGGTTCGACGATTCCAAATAGACCAGCATATCGAAGTAACCCAATGGAGACCAAGGAGATGCAACGACAAGTGGAGGAGCTGTTGGAGAAAGGCTTGATTAGAGAGAGCTTAAGCCCTTGTGCCGTTCCTGTTTTGCTGGTAGCAAAGAAAGATGGCACGTGGAGGATGTGTGTCGATTGTAGGGCTGTAAATAAGATCACGGTGAAGTATCGACATCCCATTCCACGACTTGACGACATGTTGGACGAGTTACATGGTGCAAGGTATTTTACTAAAATTGATCTTATGAGTGGATATCATCAAATTCGTATGAAACCTGGGGATGAGTGGAAAACAGCTTTTAAAACAAAATATGGCCTATATGAGTGGTTAGTAATGCCTTTTGGGTTGTCTAATGCACCGAGTACATTTATGAGATTAATGAACCATGTTTTGAGAGCTTATTTGGGCAGATTTGTTGTTGTTTATTTTGATGACATTCTGATCTATAGTAAGACATTAGATGAGCATTTAGAGCATGTTAGGATAGTGTTGGAAGCTTTGAGAACAGAAAACTTATATGCCAAGCTTAAGAAATGCACATTTTGCATGGATAGGCTTGTTTTTCTTGGCTTTGTTGTGAGTGCACAGGGATTAGAAGTTGATGAAGAGAAAGTGAAAGCTATAAAGGAATGGCCTGTTCCTAAGAACGTGACTGAAGTGAGGAGCTTCCATGGGCTAGCAAGTTTCTATAGAAGATTCGTGAAGGATTTTTCTACCATTGCAGCACCACTCACTAGCATTATCAAAAAGGAGGTTGGATTTCAGTGGGGAGAAGAGCAGCAAAAGGCGTTTGAGAATTTGAAAGGGAAGTTGACATCTGCACCTGTCTTAGCTTTGCCTAATTTTGATTCAATTTTTGAGATTGAATGTGATGCTTCTGGTGTAGGTATTGGGGCTGTGCTGATGCAAGAGAAGAAGCCAATAGCATATTTTAGTGAAAAACTCAATGGTGCACAACTGAGTTATTCTACATATGACAAGGAGTTACATGCTTTGGTGAGGGCGTTGGACGTGTGGGAGCATTACGTGCTGCCAAAGGAGTTCGTGATTTATACTGACCATGAATCCCTCAAGTATTTGAAGGGCCAAGATGGGCAAACTGAAGTTGTGAATCGTACTCTTGGTACGTTATTGCGATCTATAGTGGATGGAGAGAAGAAAGCTGACTTGGTGAAAGCTTTGCATGAGAAAGCACGAGCTAACATGGAGAAAAAGACCAAGACGTATGCTGATATTGCGAATAGGGGTCGCAAGAAGATGGTGTTTGCTCCTGGAGAGTGGGTTTGGGTGCATTTTCGCAAGGAGAGGTTTCCAAATCAAAGGAAGAATAAGCTGGATGCGCGTGGTGATGGTCCATTTCAAGTCTTGGAGAAGATCAATGACAATGCTTATAAGATTGACTTGCCTGGTGAGTATGGTGTTAGTGCCACTTTTAATGTTTCTGATTTGTCTCCTTATGACGATGCAGATTTGAGGACAAATCTTTTTAAAGAAGGGGAGAATGATGTGAACCAGCATGGGAAGCAAGGCAAGGATCCCTTGGAGCTACAACAAGGACCATTGACAAGGAATAAAGCAAGGAAGTACGGCGTTACTCTTGGATTGCATATTCAAGAATTTATTACAAGAGAGATGACTGAAATTGCTAGGGATAAGTGCGAGAAGGAACTTGAAGGTCATTCGAAGCTAATTACGTTGCTGGGTGTATGCATGGATGAAGCAGAAGCAAATTGAAGATTTGTAGCGCTCGCTACCATTATCAAAGTTGCGCTCGCGACATTCAGTTAGCCGAAGATACTTTTGTGTTTTGTGGAAGTTAATTTTGGAGCACATCATGGAGGAAGATAGTGGAGAATCAGCCCGAACCATAAGCAGGTTGTGGTTTCGTCCCTGAGGTTGTGGTTTCTGCTGGAACTATTGAGGCATACGAGAATGTGGGTGGTTTTTAAAGACTTGGCAGTTATTTTTGTTATTTTAGCTTGTTTCCCTGTTGGGATAGGAATTCTGACTTAGTATTTGTTTTCCTTTTCCAACTAGGTTTAGGTTTTTTGCCTTACACTATAAATAAGGCCTTAAATTCTTATATCAGACACTTCTTTTGTTTTTGACAAATTTAATTCAGATTTGCTTTATGCAAATTTCGGCCTTCTTTGAGAAAGTGAGAGTTTGCTTCTTTCATTGATTGCATCACGAATCAGACCAACTTATCAATTTCGATTGTGGCGTTCTTCTGATCCGTTCTACAAAATCCTTCCGTTATTAGTGTTCTAGCTTCGCTAAGCTTAGGGTGCTATAGAGGGTGGTTTATCCACGTTCTTGGAATCTATATCAGAGGTGCGACGGGGTTTGAGGACTAAGTGCCATAGGGTTCCGCGTCAATATGGTGGAGAAATTGGGCTTGGGTTCGATTAAACACCCTAAGCCATACAGATTGCAATGGTTGAACGATTGTGGTGAGGTCAGAGTTACACGCCAGGTGGTTATACCATTTTCTATTGGTAGGTATAAGGATGAGATCTTGTGCGATGTGGTACCTATGCAGGCAAGCCATATATTGTTGGGTAGGCCGTGGCAAAATGATAGAAAGGTGCAACATGATGGGCTCAATAAGTACTCCTTCACTCATGAAGGACAGAAGCTTATACTCGCTCCTTTATCACCTCAAGAGGTATATGCCGATCACATAAAAATGCTGGAGAGGGAGAGGGAGGCTTCGGCCTTGGCTACAAAGGAGAGTGAGAGCTTGAGTTCTGTGGAAAAAATGAGAGAAAAGAGTGAGTTTGAGGGTAACGAGGCTGGAAAAGAATCAAGACTACTTCAAGGAGGGAAGATGGAGAAAGAAAAGGAGAAAGAAGAGGCTAACGTTCCAATGTCAACTTCCATAGAGATTGAAATTGAAGAGGAAGTTTTAATGCATGCATCTAATGTAGTTGTTCTTGAAAATTCCATTAATGAACTTATAGAAGAGGTTGTGAATGATGGTGGACATGGGGAGCACATGATTGATGAGGTGGAGGAGGTGAATAAGACTGTTTTGGAAGTTGTAGAGGAGAATGGGTCACATCCACATGATCTTTCTATGACTAATATTTTTATGTCTAGTTCATTTGTTCTTGATGTGCAGGTTGTTGATGAAAACATCCATGATGAAAGTTTTATACTATTTCCACCTATTCAAAAGAAGGTCTTTGAAGATACATGGGTGCCTAAAGCTTTCCTTCTTGACATAAATATCAGCAAGATTCGAGGACGAATCTTTTCTAAAGAAAGAGGGAATGATACGGATCCGATAGGACAAATTTCTAACAATGGTGTGGAGCAAACTTATATCATTCCAATGGATCTAAGAGTAGTTCAAAATCATATTCATATAATCCATATATATTTGGGGCGTGCTTTAACTCATATGGGACAGATTTGGTGCAACATTTGCAATCATAGGCTGAGAGAGCCTAATCAAACCTATAGGCTAAAACTACATAAAGGAAAGCCTAAAGTGAAGATCAAGTACGGCTTTTGTGAAGATTCAACTTTGTTATGATAGGCTTGCTAGTTTTATTATTTAAACACTTGTTTTATTTTAGTTTTGTTTGGGCTTGTATTCTGGCCATATTTTATCTTTTAAGTTTTAGAGTGTTGGGCCATGTTGTGGGCTTATATTTTAATACTTATATGTTATTTTAGTGTGTGATTGGGCTTGGGTCTTATGTGTTTAAGTCAGGCCCAAGAAGAGTGTCTTAGGGTTTTATTTCTTTTTCTCCTTACTATATAAGGATAAGAAACAATTGTAAGAGGCAGCTTTTAATCAAACTTTTCAGAATTTCTTTCATGCCTTTGGCGTGTATTGCTTTGAGTGAGAGTGAGGATTTGCTTTCATCAATTGCACCAGGAATCTTGGCTAACTTATCAACTATTCGTTGTGGCGTTTGTCGGATTCTCATCTAAATCCTTCGATCATTGGTGTTTCAGCTTCTCTAAGTTTGGGGTGCCATAGGAGGTGGGTTTATCAGATCTTTGGATTCCGTATCTACTTGTGCGTGTGAGTTTGAGGCTTGTGCCATAGGGTTCCGCGTCAGGCAGCCATCTGTTGTCAGACCTGGCTGGGCCAGGCAGACAGAGATTGTAAGACCTGGCTGGGCCAAGCAGGCAGAGATTGTAAGACCTGGCCGGGCCAGGCATACTCAGGTTATAAGACCTGGCCAGGCCAGGCATCCTGTCATGGAAGGGAGTTTTGGTGGTCATGTTCATCCATGATATGACATGTTTATGATGTGATGTATACCATGAGACCATGTTTTAACTCTCACGTTTTATAGTTCTGCTCATTGGGCTTGTATAGCTCATCCCTCTCCCTTAACCCCAGTCTTGCAGGTTCAGAGTCCAGAGGGAATCCAGCAGGGTATGGAAGGAGAAGAGTTATGTAATAGCTAGTGTGGACATGTACTTGTAAAGAGATAGGAATTGTGTAATAAGATGTATTGAATTGTGCTTGACCGTTTGTAGTAATCCCTGTTGTATATACATGGTCAGTTGATGTACATGTTTGTATTTTATGTATATGAGAAAACCAGGCTTAATATTATGAGTTTGACCCGCCTAGAGAAATGAGGAGAGCTCTAGTAGGGGTTTCTAGTACAGAGTTAGTGCATGCACAGGTTAAGCCTTGGAGCAAAGAAAAGTTTTAAGTTTTTTTTACAGAAGATGTATGTCATGTATGGGATTTCACAGGTACACAGAGTTCACAAAGGCTTGCTACGGGTCCCGGCGGCCTTAAGCCGATCTGGATCCTAGCGCCGGTAGCAGTTCGGTTTCCGGGCTGTTACAAACACCAAATCTCCCTCCTGAAACTCTACATGTTTCCTGCGGACATCTGCATAACTCTTTTGTCTGCTCATAGCAGTTCTGATCCTTTCTCTGATAATGGGCACTACTCTGCTGGTGATCACTACTAGCTCAGGCCCTGCTAAGGACCGTTCTCCCACTTCTTCCCAGCAGACAGGCGACCTGCACTTCCTCCCATAAAGAGCTTCATAAGGAGCCATCCCGATGCTAGCATGATAGCTGTTTTTGTAGGCAAACTCCACCAAAGGTAGATGCTGCCTCCAAGAACCGCCAAAATCTAGCACACACATTCTGAGCATATCTTCAATTGTTTGGATGGTCCTCTCTGACTGTCCGTCAGTCTGTGGGTGGAAGGCAGTGCTAAAATCTAATCTGGTACCCATAGCATTCTGCAGACTTCGCCAAAACCTGGAGGTGAACTGGGGTCCTCTATCAGGCACTATTGAAACAGGAGCCCCATGCAGCCTGACCACTTCATTAACAAACACCTACGCCAATTTGTCCACAGAATAGCCACTCCTGACAGGAATGAAGTGAGCAGATTTGGTCAGTCTGTCCACAATCACCCATATGGAGTCTAATCTGTTGGACGTTGTCGGTAACCCCACCACGAAATCCATAGATATATTCTCCCATTTCCACTCTGGAATCGACAGTGGGCTAAGCATTCTAGCCGGCTTCTGATGTTCCAGCTTCACCCTTTGACATACTTCGCAGGCGGACACAAACTGTGCCACTTCTCTCTTCATAGCTGGCCACCAATAAACTCTTTTCAGGTCTTGATACATCTTGGTGGCTCCAGGGTAAACACTGTACCTGGCATTATGAGCTTCCCTCATAATGTCACCTTTTAGACTCACGTCATCTGGTACACATAATCTACTCCCATAGTAGAGGATCCCCTTGCTGTCAAATCTGAATTCTTCATTCTTGCCTGCTTGGACTGCTCTTGCTATCTTCACCAATTCGAGGTCCTCATGCTTTTTTTGAACCACCTGCTCCAGAAACACGGGTGTCACCCTCAACTGGGCTATCAAAGCACCTGTACCAGACAACCTAACTGCAGCCCTTCATTAATGAGCTTATAGAACTCCCTCACCACTTGTCTCCTCTCTGCTGTAATATGGGATAGACTGCCAAGTGATTTCCGGCTTAGGGCATCTGCCACAACATTTGCCTTATCCGGATGGTACTGAATTTTGCAATCATAGTCACTGAGCAGTTCTACCCATCTTCTCTGCCTTAAGTTCAACTCTCTCTGACTCAAGATGTACTGCAAGCTTTTATGATCTGTGAAGATCTCACATTTAACCCCATAAAGGTAATGCCTCCACATCTTGAGTGCAAAGATCATAGCTGCCATCTCTAGGTCGTGTGTTGTAATTCAACTCATGTTTCTTCAGCTGCCTAGAAGCATAAGCAATTACCCTCTCATTTTGTATCAACACACAACCCAGTCCCACGCGGGACGCATCACAAAACACTGTGAAGTCTTCATTACTGGTAGGCAGAGCTAACACCGGTGTTGACGTCAATCTTTTCTTCAGCTCTTCAAAGCTTTCTTCAGCTCTTCAAAGCTTTCCTCGCACTGATCAGACCACACAAACCTCTGGTTCTTCTTGGTTAATCTGGTCATAGGAGCGGCAATTTTAGAGAAGTCCTGAACGAACCTCCTGTAGTAACCTGCCAAACCCAAAAAGCTCTTGATCTCGGTTATTGTAGTGGGTCTATGCCAGTTGGCTACAACTTCTACCTTCTTGGGGTCCACTTTAATTCTGTTTTCTGACACAACATGCCCCAAGAATGAGATGATCCTCAACCAGAATTCACACTTGGAGAACTTGGCATACAAGCCGTGCTCCCTCAGGGTCTACAGAACTAACCTCAGATGATGGGCATGCTCCTCTGCATTTCTGGAATACACTAAGATATCATCAATAAAGACAATAACAAAGTGATCCAGATACTGGCTAAACACTCTGTTCATGACGTCCATGAATGCTGCAGGGGCATTGGTTAGCCCGAACGGCATTACTAAGAACTCATAATGCCCATATCTGGTCCTGAATGTCGTCTTCGGCACATCCTCTTCTCTGATTCTCAGCTGGTGGTACCCGAATCTCAGATCTATCTTGGAGAAACAACCTGCTCCTGCTAGATGGTCAAATAGATCGTCGATCCTAGGTAACGGATACTTATTCTTGGTAGTGACTTTGTTCAACTGCCTGTAGTCGATACAAAGTCTCAAGGATCCGTCCTTCTTCTTTACAAACAGTACTGGAGCACCCTAAGGTGAGGTACTCGGTCGGATGAAACCCTTGTCTACCAACTCTTGCAACTGCTCCTTTAGCTCCTTCAACTCTGCTGGCGCCATCCTGTAGGGAGGGATAGAGATTGGTCTGATTCCAGGCATCAATTCTATTTCAAACTCTATCTCCCTAGCAGGTGGTAGTCCTGGAAGCTCGTCTGGGAAGACATCTAAGAACTCTCTGACCATGGGCACTGAGGCGGGCTCCCTAACCTGACTATCCAACTCTCTCACATGAGCTAAAAACCCCTGACAACCTCTCCTGAGCAACCTATGAGCCTGTAGGTCTGATATTAGACCTCTAGGTGTACCCCTTCTGTCTCCTCTGAAGACAACCTCTGACCCATCCTGATCTCTGAATCTGACTACCTTGTCTCTACAGTCCAAGGTAGCACCATGAGCGGATAGTCAATCCATCCCTAGAATGACGTCAAAATCTGTCAAGTCTAGAACCACAAGGTCGGCTGGAAAGCATCTACTCTCAATAAATACTGGACTAAACCGGTAGACTGACTCTGCCACTGATGGATCACACTTGGGCCCACTGACCCAGAGGGGACACTCTAACCCAGAGATTATCAGACCCAACCTCTCAACAGCTCTCGGAGCAATAAAAGAATGAGATGCATCGGGGTCCATTAAAGCATACACATCTGAACAACCAATGATGAGATTACCTGACACCACGGTGTTGGATGTGTTCGCCTCCTGCTGTGTCATAGTGAAGATCCGAGCTGGAGCTGATGGACCTTCACCTGGGGAACCTGCTGAAGAAGAGGCTGCCCCTCTCCCTCGGCCTCTGCTACTACCCTGAGTCGTGGCTGGAGCTGTTGGCTGAGCCACACTACCAGAAGCTGTCTGCTGGGATTGTGCCATATAAGCTGCTCTAGGACACTCCCGTGCCATGTGTCCCTCCTGCCCACATCTAAAGCAGGCTGTCGTCCCATACCGACATACTCCCTTGTGTAGCTTCCCACACTTCAAACATACTGCACTGTCTGGACCTGAGCTCGAGCCACCTCCTAATCCCAGACCGGATTTCAGACGGTTCCAGAACTTGTTCTTCTTTGGCTTCTTAGTGGTATTAGCCCACCTTTTACTGCCTGAAGCTGCTGCACTCAAAGAAGAAGGGTCTAACTTTCCCCCACCAGGGGTCTTGGAACCCGAAGACTGTGCCCCAGACTGTTTAACTTTTCCTTCAATTATTGCACTAGCCTCCATCCTCCGGGCCATATCCACTATAGCATGGAAACTCTCCCTCTCTGCTGATTGGATCAAGGAGGAATACTTGGAATGAAGCCTCATAATATACCTCCTAGCCTTCTTCTGGTCTATGTCAAGAGTTTGCCCTGCAAACAACAACAGCTCCAAGAACTTATCTGTGTACTCATCTACACTCATCTCCTCCGTCTGCCTTAGCTGCTCAAACTCAATCATCTTCAACTCCCTTGAGCTATCAGGGAAAGCCCATCCTGCAAACTCATTAGCAAACTCTTCCCATGATAGACTATCCAACCTCGGGTTCACATAGTTTTTAAACTACTCTCGGGCCTTCTTGTACTTCAGTGTGAACCCAGCCATCTGAATGGCTCTACTTTCATCTACCCCTAACTCATCAGTTATCATCTTGACCGTTCTGAGGTACTCAAACGGATCATCACCTGTTTCATACTTAGGAGCATCCAACTTCAAGTAGTCAGTCATCTTGACCTTGCTCCCTCCAGATGAGCTAGGTTTAGGTGCTTGGACTTCAGGAGCTACAGGTTCTACTGGTGGTGGAGGAGGTGCAACATCCCCTGGGTTAGGGTTTGTTGTACCCAGATAGAAGGATGGGGGTGGGTACATAGGGTACTGTGGGTATGGCATATAAGAAGGATAAGGGTTAAAACTGGGGTAATCCGATGTACCTCCCATCGAATACCCGGGATTCTGTGAAAAGGGTGGGTATTGGGGTGGTTGAACAAACCCCAAGGCCTAAGTGCCTCCTTGAGACTCTCCCATGCCCTCTTCAGACATGCTCACACCAAGACTGCCATCCCTCCTTTGATCCACATCCATATCATCCCCCACATTTGCTGACACTCCTCTCTGAACTGTTCCTCTTCTACTCATATCAAAAGACCTTCTAGGGTCCCTTGACACTCTCTCCCTACTGGACCTGCAGGACATTGCCCAAGGCAAAGCAGGGGGACGGGCATCAGTGCCCTCACTTTCCGGTGGGACTCCAGTCAATCGTGCAGATCGACGAGTTCCTCTCATTCTATCACTGAAAAACAGCACACATCACATAAAACATTAGCATCAAATGGTCCATGTGGAAGCACATGAACCCGCATCACATACATAGCATAACATTAATGCACATGCATAAAGTCATGGCATTTCACATCATTATTCAATATAGGACTCTACATCCTATCCTAGTGGACATGATTTTCCTATTGTGCTTGCCCCTTCTATAACATCTATGAGCCCGACACTCTCTAGGTCCGACCATATGAAACCTAGGGCTCTGATACCAATCCATAACGACCCGGAAACCGGACCGCTATCGGCGCTAGGATCCATATCGACTTAAGGTCGTCGGGACCCGTAGCAAGCCTAACATACATCCTGTATACCTGTTAAATCCCATACATGATCATACATATACATAAAAACTTTAAACTTTTTCTTTCATTCACCAAGCTTAACCTGTGCATACTCATACTTATGAACATAAACCCCACACTGGAGCCCTCATCAAATGCTCCAATGGGATAACATAATATATACTAAGCTTAGTTTACGTAAAACATCATAAAAACATTTCATAGATCATGTGCAAAGGGACTAACAACACATACTAAGGTCAAGCACAATGCTAAACCTCAATATACATCATTACACAATACTTTACATTACATTGTCGTTCATGTCCACAACTAATCTATTACATACATAAACTTCTATTCCTGGTGACTTCTTGGTCTAGCCCGCACCTGCAAACCTGGGGGTTAAGGGAAAGGGGTGAGCTATTAGAGCCCAGTGAGCAGAATAGTAAAACCTTACATTAAAATTCATGTTTTCATGAAATGCATCACATCACAAACAAATCACCTTAAGGATGAACTTGTCACCAATAGCCCTCTACATATCCAATAGTGCCAGGACGTAGAATGGGTCTCTAGTCTTTCCCTTACATAACATATCATAACATTCCAATGTGCCAGGGACATAGAATGGGTCTTCCTGGACTTTCTCTTACATTGTGCCAGGGACGTAGAATGGGTCTTCCTGGACTTCCATACCGTATCATCATCATATCATATCATTCCATACGAGGGCTTAATGGATCATCCAATGTTCATCCACATCAACATCATATTATGCAATGCAACATATTCGTGAATTCTAATGCAAACAACCTAATATATCTCATGGTATTCGTGATGCATGAACATGCTCAAAATTTATTTATTTACTTTGCAACATAAAGAGTCATTCTACTCACCTCAGGCTAGCTCTGAAAAGACTCTGAAGCAGCTATCTCACTGCTGGGGTCCTCGGTTCCTCGGGTCCAAACCTACACAGGTGGACTCAAATGAGGGACCAAACATACATGAACTTGACTCTAAACATCTCCCCAAAAACCCCCTAAAACACCTTAAAACAATCATAGAAAACATGCAAAGGAAGGCTGAACAGGGCACTTTTGGCGGCAGGTTCGGCGGCCGAAAGTCCCTCCAGAGCCGAAAGTCATGCACCTTCGGCGGCCGAAAGTGCCTTCCAGATCTGAAACTCATGCATGTTCGGCGGCAGGTTCGGCGGCCGAAACTCCCATCCAGAGCCGAAAGTCCAACTTTCGGGGGCAGGGTTCGGCAGCCAAAACATGCCACCACAGGTAGGTTCGGCAGCCGAAAGTGCCTTCGGCTGTCGAACCTGAGTTCTTCCAAAGTGGCAGAACTCAGCCTCCTCATGCACATTTTGCCTCCCAAAACTTTCAAACATGCATTTAGCTATTCTACAACATGCATACACAAGCAAACAAGCATATAGGGGTCTCAAACTACCTTAAACCCCAACAATCAACACAAAGCATATACACATACAACATACATTATCCATAAACTCAACATTAACGCTAACAACAATCAACTAACCTAAACATGCATTTCTACCCCATAACCCCTCATAAAACTTGTTTAAAACATGGGATAAGCTAAAGATCTACCCTTACCTCTTGAAGATCGAGAGGGAGGCGACCTAAACTTGGAGAAATGGAGGAAGAAAGCTCCAGGGTCTCCAAGCTTCAAATCTTGATCTTAGCTCCAAAAATCTTCAAAACCAAGTTAAATAACTCATAAAAATATGAGAGACTTGAAGGAAGAACACAAGATCGACAAGGGAGGACGGAGACTCACCTTGGCCGGAAATGGGGAGAGAAAACTCACCCATTTCAGACAGGGGACCCCTTTATAGGTGGCTGGCCAGGCCACTTTCGGGGGCCTAACGTGCCTCCGCATGCATCCCATGTTCGGCGGCCGAACCTGGGCCCTTCCTTCATTCTCTTTCTTTCTTTTCTATAAAACTTTTACTCAATTTCTTTCTTCATAAAAACCATAAAATACATGAAAATATTTTATAAAAACCATAATTTTACCCTTCTAGAGGGTTTCGACATCCGAGATTCCACCGGACGGTAGGAATTCTGATACCGGAGTCTAGCCGGGTATTACACTGCTCCCTCCAGATGAGCTAGGTTTAGGTACTTGGACTTCAGGAGCTACAGGTTCAGGGGGCGGTGGAGGAGGTGCAACATTCTCTAGATTAGGGTTTGTTACATTTGGGTAGAAAGGTGAGGGTGGATTCATTGGGTATTGGGGGTATGGTGGATAGAAAGGAGGGTAAGGCATGAAAGAGGGATAAGTGTTAAAGCTGGCGTAATCCGATGTACCTCCCATCGAATACCCAGGGCCTTGTGGAAAGGGTTGATATTGGGGTGGTTGAGCAAACCCCGAGGCCTGATGACGCGGAACCCTATGGCACTTAGTCCTCAAACCCCGTCGCACCTCTGATATAGATTCCAAGAACGTGGATAAACCACCCTCTATAGCACCCTAAGCTTAGCGAAGCTAGAACACTAATAACGGAAGGATTTTGTAGAACGGATCAGAAGAACGCCACAATCGAAATTGATAAGTTGGTCTGATTCGTGATGCAATCAATGAAAGAAGCAAACTCTCACTCTCTCAAAGAAGGCCGAAATTTGCATAAAGCAAATCTGAATTAAATTTGTCAAAAACAAAAGAAGTGTCTGATATAAGAATTTAAGGCCTTATTTATAGTGTAAGGCAAAAACCTAAACCTAGTTGGAAAAGGAAAACAAATACTAAGTCAGAATTCCTATCCCAACAGGGAAACAAGCTAAAATAACAAAATAACTGCCAAGTCTTTAAAAACCACCCACATTCTCGTATGCCTCAATAGTTCCAGCAGAAACCACAACCTCAGGGACGAAACCACAACCTGCTTATGGTTCGGGCTGATTCTCCACTATCTTCCTCCATGATGTGCTCCAAAATTAACTTCCACAAAACACAAAAGTATCTTCGGCTAACTGAATGTCGCGAGCGCGACTTTGATAATGGTAGCGAGCGCTACAAATCTTCAATTTGCTTCTGCTTCATCCATGCATACACCCAGCAACGTAATCAGCTTCGAATGACCTTCAAGTTCCTTCTCGCACTTATCCCTAGCAATTTCAGTCATCTCTCTTGTAATAAATTCTTGAATATGCAATCCAAGAGTAACGCCGTACTTCCTTGCTTTATTCCTTGTCAATGGTCCTTGTTGTAGCTCCAAGGGATCCTTGCCTTGCTTCCCATGCTGGTTCACATCATTTTCCCCTTCTTTAAAAAGATTTGTCCTCAAATCTGCATCGTCATAAGGAGACAAATCAGAAACATTAAAAGTGGCACTAACACCATACTCACCAGGCAAGTCAATCTTATAAGCATTGTCATTGATCTTCTCCAAGACTTGAAATGGACCATCACCACGCGCATCCAGCTTATTCTTCCTTTGATTTGGAAACCTCTCCTTGCGAAAATGCACCCAAACCCACTCTCCAGGAGCAAACACCATCTTCTTGCGACCCCTATTCGCAATATCAGCATACGTCTTGGTCTTTTTCTCCATGTTAGCTCGTGCTTTCTCATGCAAAGCTTTCACCAAGTCAGCTTTCTTCTCTCCATCTAAACTTACAAGTTCATTAGAAGGTAATGGCAAAAGATCAAGAACAGTTAGTGGATTAAAGCCATAAACTAGCTCAAATGGCGAATAACCTGTAGAAGAATGAATAGAACGATTATAAGCAAATTCAATAAAAGGTAAACAATCTTCCCAAGTAGCCAAATTCTTACCCACTATAGATCGCAATAACGTACCAAGAGTACGATTCACAACTTCAGTTTGCCCATCTGTTTGTGGATGACAAGTAGTAGAGAATAAAAGCTTAGTTCCTAGTCTACTCCACAAAACACGCCAAAAATGGGACAAGAACTTTGTATCCCTATCAGAAACAATAGTCCGAGGCACTCCATGTAAGCGCACAACATTGCGAAAGAACAAATCAGCAACAACTTTCGCATCATCAGCTTTATGACATGCAATGAAATGTGCCATCTTACTAAACCTATCAACCACCACAAAAATACTATCTCTACCTCTCTTAGTTCTAGGCAAACCAAGCACAAAATCCATGCTAATATCAATCCAAGGAGAACTAGGTACAGGCAATGGCATATAAAGACCATGAGGCATAGACTTAGATTTCGCCTGTCTACATGCAATACAAGCAGAACATAACTTCCCAACATCCTTACGCATAGATGGCCAATAAAAATGCTCAAGCAGAATATCATAAGTCTTAGACACACCAAAATGCCCCATTAAACCACCACAATGAGATTCCAAAACAAGCAATTCACGCATGGAACATCTGGGCACACATAATTTATTTCCCTTAAATAAATATCCCTCATGCCTATAAAATGAATTAAAAGCTCCTTGTTCACATGCAACATAAACATTGCCAAAATCAACATCACCAACATACAAGTTCTTAATATACTCAAATCCAAGCAACTTAGAACTCAAAACAGAAAGTAATGTATATCTCCTAGACAACGCATCAGCAACAACGTTATCTTTACCTTGCTTGTACTTAATCACATATGGAAATCTCTCAATTCGTTCGATCCACTTACCATGCCGTTTGTTCAACTTACCTTGGCCCTTCAAATACTTGAGGGATTCATGGTCAGTATAAATCACGAACTCCTTTGGCAGCAAGTAATGCTCCCACACGTCCAACGCCCTCACCAAAGCATGTAACTCCTTGTCATATGTAGAATAACTCAGTTGTGCACCATTGAGTTTTTCACTAAAATATGCTATTGGCTTCTTCTCTTGCATCAGCACAGCCCCAATACCTACACCAGAAGCATCACATTCAATCTCAAAAATTGAATCAAAATTAGGCAAAGCTAAGACAGGTGCAGATGTCAACTTCCCTTTCAAATTCTCAAACGCCTTTTGCTGCTCTTCTCCCCACTGAAATCCAACCTCCTTTTTGATAATGCTAGTGAGTGGTGCTGCAATGGTAGAAAAATCCTTCACGAATCTTCTATAGAAACTTGCTAGCCCATGGAAGCTCCTCACTTCAGTCACGTTCTTAGGAACAGGCCATTCCTTTATAGCTTTCACTTTCTCTTCATCAACTTCTAATCCCTGTGCACTCACAACAAAGCCAAGAAAAACAAGCCTATCCATGCAAAATGTGCATTTCTTAAGCTTGGCATATAAGTTTTCTGTTCTCAAAGCTTCCACCACTATCCTAACATGCTCTAAATGCTCATCTAATGTCTTACTATAGATCAGAATGTCATCAAAATAAACAACAACAAATCTGCCCAAATAAGCTCTCAAAACATGGTTCATTAATCTCATAAATGTACTCGGTGCATTAGACAACCCAAAAGGCATTACTAACCACTCATATAGGCCATATTTTGTTTTAAAAGCTGTTTTCCACTCATCCCCAGGTTTCATACGAATTTGATGATATCCACTCATAAGATCAATTTTAGTAAAATACCTTGCACCATGTAACTCGTCCAACATGTCGTCAAGTCGTGGAATGGGATGTCGATACTTCACCGTGATCTTATTTACAGCCCTACAATCGACACACATCCTCCACGTGCCATCTTTTTTTGGTACCAGCAAAACAGGAACGGCACAAGGGCTTAAGCTCTCTCTAATCAAGCCTTTCTCCAACAGCTCCTCCACTTGTCGTTGCATCTCCTTGGTCTCCATTGGGTTACTTCGATATGCTGGTCTATTTGGAATCGTCGAACCAGGTATGAAGTCGATTTGGTGTTCAACTCCCCTTAATGGCGGTAAACCACTAGGCAGCTCCTCTGGAAACACATCTTGAAAATCCTGCAACATAGACACAAAACTAGAAGGCAAATGGTCAAGTGAAACATCAACATTAGTAAACAAAGTTTCTTTATATCTAATGAGTAATAACGGCTGCTCGTTAGATATTGCAAATTTAAGCTCTCTTGGTTTCGCATAAAAAGTTTGTTTCACCTTTCCTTGGTTTTCTCTCACCAATGGGCCATTTATTTGATTATTTTCTTTTCTGGCCTCCTTTTCCAATTTCTTCTCACATTCACTCTCCTTATCATGTTCTCTCGCACTTCCCTTAATTTTTAAAGTAGCACCCCTTTTGGTCGAATCTTGCTTTGCTTTTTCATGCATCTTCCGATGATCTTCATACACCTCCAACGGTGACAAGGGTACAAGAGTAACCAGCTTTCCTTCATAGGTAAATGTGTACCTATTTGAATACCCATCATGCTGCGCCTTCCTATCAAATTGCCATGGTCTTCCTAACAACATATGGCCAGCTTGCATAGGAACTACATCACACAACACTCCATCTTTATACCAGCCTATAGAGAATGGTATCTTCACTTGTTTAGTAACCTTCACCTCTCCACTATCATTAAACCATTGCAGTCTATATGGATGTGGATGTTTTAAACAAGTCAATTTCAGCTTCTCCACCATTGTCTCACTTGCAGCATTGGTGCAACTACCACTGTCAATGATGAGCATACAAACTTTACCCTCAACTAAACATCTAGTATAAAATATGTTATCTCGTTGCTCTAGACCTTCTTCTTTCACTTGCATATTCAAAGCACGCCTAGCAACTAACATATCACCACGTTCAGCAACCAACGTATTCTCAACTTCTTCTTCACACTCATCAACATCATCAAGCATATCATTCATATCATTATTATCACCATCACTATGGTCAGAATCAGAAACTAAACCCCCATCATCAGTAGCAATCATAACTCTCCTATTTGGACATTGAGATGCAATATGCCCATTTCCTAAACATTTGAAACACTTAATATTTCTACTAGGAGTAGTATTAGGAATACCTGACTGCTACTTATTTGAACCTCCATTCATCCCTTTTCCACTTGTAGGTGGAGGATTGCTCCTTTGGAAGGAATTCTTGAAATCTCCACCTTTTGAGGGCAAATCATTTGAAGACCCCTTAAAGGTTGAACTACTTCCTCCCACATTCTGGAACTTCCCATATTTGGTGGAGCTCTTGTTCTTGATTTTCCTTTCAATCTTCATGGCCTTCTCAACTAACTCTTCCATGGAATTGTAATCATACATTTCCAGCTCACTTGCAATGTTGGAATTTAGACCTCCCAGAAATCTGGACATTAGCCTGTGTTCATCCTCCTCAATGTCAGCCCTGGCCATGGTCATCTCCATCTCCTTGTGGTATTCTTCAACACTCTTACCACCTTGGACCAGTCTTGCCAACCTATTATACAAATCCCTATAGTAATGAGAAGGAACAAACCTTATTCTCATTAAGTCTTTCAAGGCCTCCCACTCCGGCACGGGTCGCAATCCTTTTCCTCTTCTACTAGACTTGAGTTGATCCCACCAGAATGTAGCATATCCCCTAAATTCCACGGCTGCGATATGGGACTTCTTTTCTTCTGAGTAATTATGACACTCAAAAATTTGTTCCACCTTTCGCTCCCATTCAATGTATTCTTCCGCATTATTATTCCCTTTAAATTCGGGTACCTTCATCTTGATGGAACTAAGGTCATTGTCAGTCACAATTTGGTAGTTTTCAGCCACCTCTTCCTGATCACCTCGACCTCCTCTTGCTGCTCTCCTAATGACCTCCTCTTCGCCTCCCCTTGGTAAGATTCGTTGTGGTAATCTCACTGGGGGTGCGGGCTGTTGTACCCTCTCCCTCATCATTAGATTCATGTTCTCTTGTAGGGTGGCCATCATTCTTGCCATCTCTTCCATCTTCTCATTACTTTGCTGCATATATGTCTCAAAATTGCTAGAAATTGAAGCAACATCTTTACCATTCCCACTAGTCATGACCACAACAGAGAAACTCACAAGAAACAATTAGTAACTGAAAGAAAGAATTCACAAGTGTTTCGCTCTTACCTCACTATTGCCGATTCTTCGATTGCACTTCAGAACCAAGGTTCACTCACCAATCTGCCAAGTACGTTCAAAAAGGTAGGATCCTAATCCCTAGACACCTAGAAGACAACTTGACAAGTATCCGGAGGCAGCACAAGAACGTTTGCACTACACGATTGAAAACTAAGTATCGAAACAAACAAATGATACTCAGCAATGTAATGGAATTTCAACGCTAGCTCAAAAACAAAATAGAAACAAGAGGCAATAAAATAGACAATTCTGGTCAGAATGTATCAAAACCAACTCGCTCTTGGTAAGCTGATTTATGGACCTAAATCTTCTACCCCAAACGCTGGTTTGAAAACACCCCAAGAATGCTACTATACTTTGCAATTTGAAATAAAAGAACAGCAGCCCCTCAATGGTGGAAAAAAAAATCTGAAGCAAAATTTTCACTTAATTGTAACCCACCTAGAACTGATCCTTAATACTTAAATAGCAAGACTAAAAAGAAAATTTTTTTGTTGGAGCAATTTTTTTTTTTTTTTTTTTTTTTTTTTTTTTTTTTATCCCCTTGCTTGGGTCTCAAACAACACCACACGAAATTCTTGAGTGTGTATCAAAAAAAATTCACTAACAGATTCAGTTCGAAGGGAAATAATGGCTGCTAAAAGAAACCGAATTGCCAAATAGCAAGCAACACAATGATTTTGGATGGACAATCCAGGACCTAACAATTGGAATCGAATTGAACAGAAACGAATTGAAGACAATGAACCCTAACGAAATTCGAAACTAAGATACCAAAAAAAAACGAAAATATAACACAGCCCTAGAAAGACAGATAGATAAAGATTTACCTGTTGTTGGCTTTGATACCAAATGACGCGGAACCCTATGGCACTTAGTCCTCAAACCCCGTCGCACCTCTGATATAGATTCCAAGAACGTGGATAAACCACCCTCTATAGCACCCTAAGCTTAGCGAAGCTAGAACACTAATAACGGAAGGATTTTGTAGAACGGATCAGAAGAACGCCACAATCGAAATTGATAAGTTGGTCTGATTCGTGATGCAATCAATGAAAGAAGCAAACTCTCACTCTCTCAAAGAAGGCCGAAATTTGCATAAAGCAAATCTGAATTAAATTTGTCAAAAACAAAAGAAGTGTCTGATATAAGAATTTAAGGCCTTATTTATAGTGTAAGGCAAAAACCTAAACCTAGTTGGAAAAGGAAAACAAATACTAAGTCAGAATTCCTATCCCAACAGGGAAAACAAGCTAAAATAACAAAATAACTGCCAAGTCTTTAAAAACCACCCACATTCTCGTATGCCTCAATAGTTCCAGCAGAAACCACAACCTGCTTATGGTTCGGGCTGATTCTCCACTATCTTCCTCCATGATGTGCTCCAAAATTAACTTCCACAAAACACAAAAGTATCTTCGGCTAACTGAATGTCGCGAGCGCGACTTTGATAATGGTAGCGAGCGCTACAAATCTTCAATTTGCTTCTGCTTCATCCATGCATACACCCAGCAACGTAATCAGCTTCGAATGACCTTCAAGTTCCTTCTCGCACTTATCCCTAGCAATTTCAGTCATCTCTCTTGTAATAAATTCTTGAATATGCAATCCAAGAGTAACGCCGTACTTCCTTGCTTTATTCCTTGTCAATGGTCCTTGTTGTAGCTCCAAGGGATCCTTGCCTTGCTTCCCATGCTGGTTCACATCACCTGAGTGCCTCCTTGAGATTCTCTCATACCCTCTTCAGACATGCTTACACCTAAACTTCCATCCCTTCTGTGGTCAATATCCATTTCCTCCCCCTCAGCTGACACTCCTCCCTGAACTGCTCCCCTTCTGCTTGCATCAAAAGACCTTCTAGGGTCCCTTGACACTCTCTCCCTACTAGATCTGCAGGACATTGCCCTTGGCAATGCAGGGGAACGGGCATCCATGCCCTCACTTTCTGGTGGGATTCTAGTCAATCGTGCAAATCGACGAGTACCTCTCATTCTGATTACTGAAAAACAATACACATCACATAAAACATTAGCATCATATGGTTCATGTGAAAAACACATGAACCCGCATCACATACAGCATAACATTAATGAACATGCATAAAATCATGGCATTTCACATCATCATTCAAGACAGGACTCTACATCCTATCCTAGTGGACATGATTTTCCTATTGGGCTTGCCCTTCTAAAACACTTATGAGCCCGACACTCTCTAGGTCCGACCATATGAACATAGGGCTCTGATACCAATCTGTAACGACCCAAAATCGGACCGCTACCGGCGTTAGGATCCAGATCGACTTAAGGTCGCCGGGACCCGTAGCAAGCCTAACATACATCCTGTCATACCTGATATATCCCATACATGATCATACATTTACATAAAAACTTTAAACTTTTTCATCTACCAAGCTCGACCTGTGCATGCACTGAAACTGAATACATAAAACTCCCATACTAGAGCCCCCATCAAATGCTCTAGTTGGGTCAACATTACATTAATCAAGCCTGGTTTACATTTCTCAACACATTAATAAAAACATTTCATAATGATCATGAACAAAAGGGATTAACCACAAACTCTAGGGTCAAGCACAATACTAATCCTCAATACAAATCCGTACAATATCTTTCATTACATTACATTATCTTTCATGTCCACAACTAACTATTATATACTTAAAACTTTTACTCTTGCTGACTTCCTGGTCTATCCCGAACCTGCAAACCTGGGGGTTAAGGGAAAGGGTGGGCTACTAGAGCCTAGTGAGCAGAACATATAAAACAGTTTATATAGATATGTCATCATGAAATGTGTCACATTACAAACAATTCACATCACGGACGGATTTATCACCAATAACCCCCTTTTTCCTCTTTATCATAACAAATTGCCAGGACGCGTGGCATGGGCAGCCCTGGACTTTCTTACATGGTGCCAGGACGCATGGCATGGGCAGCCCTGGACTTTCTTACACTGTGCCAGGACGCGTGGCATGGGCAGCCCTGGACTTCCTTATTATACTGAGGGCTAATGGCTCATCCAAAATCCATCCACATCAACAATAATTAATGCAATGCATCATATTCGTGAATTCTAATACAAAACAACCTAATACATATCATGGCATTCGTGATGCATGGATCATGCTAAAAAGGATTTCATTGATTTGAAAATAAAAGAAGTTATGTTCTACTCACCTCTGGCATACACTGGACTGACTCTGAAGCAGCTATCTCACTGCTGGGGTCCTCAGTTTCTTGGGTCCGAACCTACATAGGTGGACTCAAATGAGGGACCAAACATATACTACCATAACTCTAAACATCTCCCCAAAAACCCCCTAAAACATCATAAAACAATCATAGAAAACATGCAAAGGAAGGCTGAATAGGGCACTTTCGGCGGCAGGTTCGGCGGCCGAAAGTCCCTCCAGAGCCGAAATGTAACAACCCGGAAACCGGACCGTTACCGGCGCTAGGATCCTGATCGACTTAAGGTCTCCAGGACCCGTAGCAAGCCTAACATACATCCTGTATACCTGTTAAATCCCATACATGATCATACAAATACATAAAACTTTAAACTTTTTCTTTTATTTACCAAGCTTAATCTGTGCGTGCACAAACTCATAACCATAAAACCCCACACTAGAGCCCTCATCAAATGCTCCAATTGGGTAACATATCATACATTAAGCTTGGTTTACATAAACATCATTAAAACATTTCATTAAGAAGATCATGTACCAAAAAAGGATTAACATAAACTAGGGCCAAGCACAATTCTATCCTCAATACAATTCTTTACATTACATTACATTATAACATTTTACAATACATGTCCACATCTAACTATTACATAAAACATGACTTCTTTACTCTTGCTGACTTCCTGGTCTATCCCGTACCTGCAAACCTGGGGGTTAAGGGAATGGGGTGAGCTACTAGAGCCCAGTGAGCAGAATAGTAAAACATTATATTAAAATTCATGCTTTCATGAAATGCATCACATCACAAACAAATCACATTAAGGATGAACATGTCACCAATAGCCCTCTACATATCCAATAGTACCAGAATGTAGAATGGGTCCTGGTCTTTCCCTTACATAACATATCATAACATTCCAATGTGCCAGGGACGTAGAATGGGTCCTCCTGGACTTTCTCTTACATAGTGCCAGGGATGTAGAATGGGTCTTCCTGGACTTCCATACCGTATCATCATCATATCATATCATACCATACGAGGGCTAATGGATCATCCAATGTTCATCCACATCAACATCATATTATGCAATGCAACATATTCGTGAATTCTAATGCAAACAACCTAATATATCTCATGGCATTCATAATGCATGAACATGCTCAAAATCTATTTATTTACTTTGCAATATAAAGAGTCATTCTACTCATATGACATATCATAACATAACATATCATAACATATCATGACATATTATGCAATGTAAGGGTCCTGGTCTTTCCCTTACATAACATATTATAACATTCCAATGTGCCAGGGACGTAGAATGGGTCTTCCTGGACTTTCTCTTACATAGTGCCAGGGATGTAGAATGGGTCTTCCTGGACTTCCATACCGTATCATCATCATATCATATCATACCATACGAGGGCTAATGGATCATCCAATGTTCATCCACATCAACATCATATTATGCAATGCAACATATTCGTGAATTCTAATGCAAACAACCTAATATATCTCATGGCATTCATGATGCATGAACATGCTCAAAATCTATTTATTTACTTTGCAATATAAAGAGTCATTCTACTCACCTCAGGCTAGCTCTGAAAAGATTCTGAAGCAGCTATCTCACTGCTGGGGTCATTAGTTCCTCGGGTCCGAACCTACACAGGTGGACTCAAATGAGGGACCAAACATAGACTAACATGACTCTAAACAACTCCCCAAAAACTCCCCTAAAACATTATAAAACAATCATAGAAATCATGCAAAAGAAGGCTGAACAGGACACTTTCAGCGGCAGGTTCGGCGGCCGAAAGTCCCTCCAGAGCCGAAACTCAGCCACTTTCGGCGGCACCTTCGGCGGCCGAAAGTCTCTTCCAGAAACGAAACTCATGCATGTTCAGCGGCACCTTCAGCGGCCGAAACTCCCCTCCAGAGCCGAAAGTTCAACTTTCGGGTGCAGGGTTCGACAGCCAAAAGCTTGCCTCCACAGGTAGGTTCGGCGGCCGAACCTGAGTTCTTCCAAAGTGGCAGAACTCAACCTCCTCATGCACATTTTGCCTCCCAAACCTTTCAAACATGCATTTAGCTATTCTACAACATGCATACTAGCATATAGGGGTCTCACACTCTCCTAAACCCCAACCACAATATATATAGCAACTCATACAACATACATTACACATATTTTCAACAAAACTCACATGAATCCTAACATTAAACAACTAACTTAAACATGCATTTCTACCCCATAAACTTTCATAAAACTTGCTTAGAACATCGAAGAAGGTGAGGATCGACGCTTACCTCTTGAAGATCGAGAGAAAACGTGACCCAACTTGGAGATTTGGGGGAAATGGATTCTAGAGGTCTCCAAGCCTCCAAACTTCGATCTTAGTTCAAAAACTTCAAAACCAAGTTAAAACTTATTAAAAATTTGTAGGATTTGAAGGAAAACCTCAAAACCAACCATGGAAGGGCATGAACTCACCTTTGCCCGAAAATGGAGGAGAAAACTCGCCCATTTTCGGACATGGGGCCTTTTACAGGTGGCTGGCCAGACCACCTTCGGAAGCCAAAGGTGACTCCAAAACTCCACCAAGTTCGGCGGCCGAACCTGGATTTTCCTCTATGGTCATTTTCATTCAAAACTCAATTTCTTTCTTACTTAAAGCCTTAAAACACTTGAAAATATTTTATAAAAACATTATTTTACCCTTCTAGAGGTTTTCGACATCCGAGATTCCACCGGACGGTAGGAATTTCGATACCGGAGTCTAGCCAGGTATTACATTCTCCCCCCTTAAGAACATTCGTCCCCGAATGTTCACCAACAAGCATAACATAGCATAAAACATAAACACACAACAAAATCACATAACACTAACCTTAGAAGAGATGAGGATATTGCTGGAGCATGGACTCCCGTGTCTCCCAGGTACATTCCTCGATGTTGTGGTGATTCCAAAGGACTTTCACCATCAGGATTTCCTTGTTCCTCAACTTTCTGATCTGCGTGTCTAGGATCCGCACTGGCTGCACAACATAGGTGAGATCTCCAAGGATCTCCACATCAGGTTCACTAAGAACCTTGCCTAGATCTGACACGAACTTCCGTAACATGGAAACATGGAAAACCGGATGGATTCTCTCCATTGAAGCAGGTAAGTCCAACTTGTACGATACATTCCCGATCTTTTGCAAGATTTCAAAGGGTCCGATGTACCGTGGAGCTAACTTACCTTTCTTCCCAAACCGAATCACCACTTTCATAGGAGACACCTTGAGCAATACCAAATCTCCCTCCTGAAACTCTACTTGACTTCTGCTGATATCTGTATAACTCTTTTGCCTGCTCACAGCAGTCTTGATCCTTTCTCTGATAAATGGTACTACCCTGCTGGTGATCTCTACTAGTTCAGGCCCTGCTAAGGCCCTTTCTCCAACTTCCTCCCAGCAGACAGGTGACCTGCACTTCCTTCCATACAAAGCCTCATATGGAGCCATCCCTATGCTAGCATGATAGCTGTTATTGTAAGCGAACTCCACCAAAGGTAGATGCTGCCTCCAAGAACCGCCAAAATCTAGCACACACATTCTGAGCATATCTTCTATTGTCTGGATGGTCCTCTCTGATTGTCCGTTTGTCTGAGGATGGAAAGCAATGCTGAAGTCTAGCCTGGTACCCATAGTACTCTGCAGACTCCGCCAAAACCTGGAGGTGAATTGGGGTCCTCTATTAGACACTATTGAAACAGGAGCCCCATGCAGTCTGACCACTTCATCAACAAATACCTGCGCCAATTTGTCCACAGAATAGCCACTCCTAACAGGGATGAAGTGAGCAGATTTGGTCAGTCTGTCCACAATCACCCATATGGAGTCCAATCTGTTGGACGTTGCCGGTAACCCCACCACGAAATCCATAGCTATATTCTCCCATTTCCACTCTGAAATTGGCAGTGGGTTAAGCATTCCAGCCGGCTTCTGATGTTCCAGCTTCACCCTTTGACATACCTCGCAGGCGGACACAAACTGTGCCACTTCTCTCTTCATAGCTAGCCACCAATTCAGATCTTGATACATCTTGGTGGCTCCAGGGTGAACACTGTATCTGGCATTATGAGCTTCCCTCATAATGTCTCCCTTCAAACCCACGTCATCTGGTACACACAATCTGTTCCCATAGCGGAAGATCCCCTTGCTGTCAAATCTGAACTCTTCATTCTTGCCTGACTGAACAGTCCTGGCAATCTTCACTAACTCTGGGTCCTCATGCTATTTCTGAGCCACCTGCTTCAGAAACATAGGTGTCACTCTCATCTGGGCTATCAAAGCACCTGTACCAGACAACTCTAACTGTAGACCTTCATTAATGAGCTTGTGAAACTCTTTCACCACCGGTCTCCTTTCTGCTGTGATATGGGATAGACTGCGAAGTGATTTCTGGCTTAAGGCGTCTGCCACAACGTTCGCCTTACCCGGGTGGTACTAAATCTTGCAATCATAGTCACTAAGCAGTTCTACCCATCTTCTCTGCCTCAAGTTCAACTCCCTCTGACTCAGGATGTACTGCAGGCTTTTATGATCTATGAAGATCTCACATTTAATTCCATAAAGGTAATGCCTTCACATCTTGAGTGCAAAGATTACAGTTGCTGTAATACCCGGCTAGACTCCGGTATCGGAATTCCTACCGTCCGGTGGAATCTCGGATGTCGGCAGCCTCTAGTGGGGTAGAAACATGTTTTCATAAAATGTTTTAAAGTATTTCATGGTTTTAAGTATGAAAATTTAATGAGTTTTACATGAAAAGTCTTTGGAGGAAAACCCAGGTTCGGCCGCCGAAAGTCAAGTTCGGCCGCCGAACATGCATGCGTTTTGGAGGCACGTTAGGCCCCCGAAAGCATGAGTGAGGGAAGTTCAGGTTCGGCCGCCGAAAGTCAAGTTCGGCCGCCGAACATGGCATGCATGCGGAGGCAAGTTCGGCCCCCGAACGTGGCCTGGCCAGCCACCTATAAAAGGGTCACTTAGCCGAAATGGGCGAGCTTTCTCCCATTTTCGGCCACAGCTAGCTTCCGACCTCCCTCTTCCAAATCTAGTGTTCTTCCTTCAAATCCCCACCATTTTTCTTGAGTTTTAAGCTTGCATTGAAGGTTTTGAACTTTTGAAACGAGTTTTGGAGCTTTGGGAACTCAGGAGCTCATTTTCTTGGATCTCCAAGTTTAGGTCGTCTCTCTCTCGATCTTCAAGAGGTAAGAGCCGATCTTAAGCTCAATGCATGTTTTAAATAAGTTTTAAGTGATTTTATGGAGTAGAATGGCATGTATAGGGTTGTATGAGTTTTTAAGCAAATGTTAGGTTTTATGTGATTTTTGAGCAATGTATGTTGTGTTTATTTGTTTGAAGTGTTGTAGTTGGGGTATATGATAGTTTGAGACCCCTAGGTGTGATGTACGATATGTATGCATGTTTTAGAACAAGTTTATGCATGATTGGTGAGTTTGGAGGCAAATGTGCATAAAGGAGCCAAGTTTCTGCCCTTTGGCAGAAACCAGGTTCGGCAGCCGAAGGCACTTTCGGCCGCCGAACATGGCTGGGGAGGCAGGCCTTTCGGCTGCCGAAGTTGCCCCCGAAAAGAGACTTTCGTCTCTGTCTGGGACTTTCGGCCGCCGAAGGTGCCGCCGAACATGCATGAGTTTCGCCTCTGTCTGGGAGTTTCGGCCGCCGAAGGTGCCGCCGAACCTGCCTGACTTTCGGCTCTGGAGGGACTTTCGGCCGCCGAACCTGCCGCCGAAAGTGCCCTGTCCAGCCATTTCTTGCATGTTTTTATGTAGTTGTTTTATGATGTTTTAGGGGGTTTTTGGAGAGTATATTAGAGTTATGTTTATGTATGTTTGGTCCCTCATTGGAGTCCACCTGTGTAGGTTCGGACCCGAGGAACCGAGGACCCCAGCAGTGAGCCAGCTGCTACAGAGTTTGTCAGAGCTAGCCAGAGGTGAGTGGAATAAATCTTAAGTTTTAAAATAAATGAAATATGAATTTGAGCATGACCCATGCATCATGAATGCCATGAGATATAATAGGTTGTTTGCATTAGTATTCACGAATATGTTGCACTGCATTTATGATGTTGATGTTGATGTGGATTGGTTATTGGATGATCCTTTAGTCCTCATATGATATGATTGATGTTATGGCATGATATGGTATGGAAGTCCAGGTTGTACCCATTCTACGTCCCTGGCACGATGTAAGAGGAAGTCCAGGTTGTACCCATTCTACGTCCCTGGCACAGTTGGACTGTATGATATGATATGTTATGTTAAGAGAAAGACCGGTTGTACCCATTCTACGTCCCGGCACAGTTGGACTATGTGGAGGACTATAGGTGACAATACCATCCGAGATGTGATTAGTTGTGATGTGTTGCATTCCATGAAAGCATGAAATTTTAATATATTGTTTCCACTATTCTGCTCACTGGGCTTTGTAGCTCACCCCTCTCCCCTAACCCCAGATGTGCAGGTACAGGGTAGACCAGAAGGTTAGCCAGAGTTCTTGAAGTATGTGGATGTAATAGTTAGATTGTGGACATGACAGTTGTATTATAATGTAATGTAAGAGATTACAGTATGTTATGTAATGAGGTATATTGAGGTTATAGATGTGCTTGACCCTATGTGTATTGTAATCCCTTTTTGATGCATGATCTTAGTTATTTGATGATACAGATGTTTATGGAAGCCAACTCATCTCATGTTATAGTGCTATTGGGGCATTGTTGAGATCCCACAGAGGGGTCATGATTATGGTTATGCATGTATGTTCAGGTTGAGTTGGATGATGAAAGAAAAGTTTAAAATTTTTATGCATGTTGTTGATCATGTATGGGATTATACAGGTTTACAGGTTATATGTCAGGCTTGCTACGGGTCCCGGCGGCCTTAAGTCGACCCGGATCCTAGCGCCGGTAGCGGTCCGATTTTCGGGTCGTTACAGAATGGTATCAGAGCCCTAGGTTCATATGGTCGGACCTAGAGTGTCGGGCTCATAGAGGTTATAGAAGGTCAAGCACAATAGGAAAGGTCATGTCCACTAGGATAGGATGTGGAGTCCTGTCTTACATGATGATGTGAAATGCCATGATTATATACATGTGCATTGATGCTATGATATGTTTATGTTATGAGGGTTCATGTTTGCCCACATGAACCATATGATGCTAATGTTTGTATGATGTGTACTGTTTTTCAGAAAACAGGATGAGAGGAACTCATCGATCTGCAAGATTGACTGGAGTGCCACCTGAGGATGAGGGCACGAGCGCCCGTCCTCCCACATTGCCTAGGGCAATGTCTTGTAGAGCCAACAGAGAAAGAGTGTCAAGGGACCCTAGAAGGTCTTTTGATGCTAGCAGAAGGGGGACTGATAGAGGAGGAAGTTCTTCAGATGTGAGGGAGGTTATGGAAGAGGATCAGAGGAGGGATGGGAACCTGGATGTGAGCATGCAGGAAGAAGGGACAGGGGAGTCTCAAGGAGGCGTTCAGGCCTCGGGGTATGGTTTTCCACCCCATTATTCACCTTTCCCACAGGGTTCAGGGTATCCGATGGGAGGTACATCGGATTACTCCAGCTTTAACCCCTACCCTACCTACATGCCTTATCCACCTTTCTATCCACCTTACACACAGTACCCAGCTTATCCACCCTCACCCTTCTATCCAAACCCGGCAAACCCCACCTCGGGGAATGCTGCACCTCCACCTCCACCACCTACAGAACCAGCAGCCCCAGTTACTCAACCTCCTAGACCTAGCTCAGCTGATGGGAGCAAGGTAAAGATGACAGATTACCTCAAGCTGGATGCTCCCAAATACAAGTCAGGGGATGACCCCTTTGAATATCTGAGAGTGGTGAAGACAATAACTGATGAGCTAGGGGCAAGTGATAGCAGGGCCATTCAGATGGCAGGGTTCACTTTAAAGTGCAAGAAGGCACGGGAATGGTTCAAGTGTTATGTGGACCCGAGACTAGACGGTATGACATGGGAGGAATTTGCGAATGAGTTCGCTGGATGGGCTTTTCCAGACAGTTCTAGAGAACTAAAGATGATTGAGTTTGAGCAACTGAGGCAGACAGAGCACATGGGTGTGGAGGAGTTCACAGATAAATTCTTGGAGCTATTGCCTTTTTCAGGGCAAGCACTAGATTCAGATACGAAGAAAGCCAAGAGATATGTCATGAAGCTGCATTCCAGGTACTCCTCGTTGGTTCAGTCAGCTGAGAGAGAAAGTTTCCACACTGTGGTGGATATGGCTCGAAGAATGGAGGCAAGTGCTATAGTTGAGGGGTCAGTGAAGCAGTCAGTGACCCAGTCTTCAGGGGTTAAGACCCCAAGCAGAGGAGGACCAGGTTTCTCTTCTCAGGGCTCAGGTAAGAAGAGGTGGGATAACACCACCAGGAAGCCGAAGAAGAATAAGTTTTGGAACAAGTTGAAATCCGGTCTGGGATTTGGCGGTGGCTCGAGCTCAGGCTCAGATGGTACAGAATGCCAGAGATGTGGAAGACCACACAGGGGAGTGTGTCGAGCTGGGACTAACACATGTTTCAGATGTGGACAGGAGGGACACATGGCTCGGGATTGTCCTAGAGCACCTTTTATGGGCCAGCCCCAGCAGACAGCTTCTGGTAGTGTGGCACAGCCAGCAGTTCCAGCCACGACTCAGGGCAGTGGCAGAGGTAGAGGGAGAGGAGCAGCCTCTTCTTCTGGTTCCCGAGGTGAAGGTCCATCAGCTCCAGCCAGGATCTTCACCATGACTCAGCAGGAGGCTAACACATCCAACACTGTGGTGTCAGGTAATCTCGTCATTGGGTGTTCTGATGTGTATGCATTAATGGACCCGGGTGCATCTCATTCATTTATTGCTCCGAGAGCCATTGAGAGGTTGGGTCTGATAGTCTCTGGGTTAGAGTGTCCCCTATGGGTCAGTGGACCCAAGTGTGACCCGTCAGTGGCAGTGTCAGTCTGCCAGTACAGTCCAGTTTTTGTTGAGGGAAGATGCCTCTCCGCCGACCTTGTGGTTCTAGATTTGACAGACTTTGACGTCATTCTAGGGATGGATTGGCTATCTACCCATGGTGCTACCTTGGACTGCAGGGACAAGGTAGTCAGGTTCAGAGATCAGAACGGGTCAGAGGTCGTCTTCAGAGGAGACAAGAGGGGCACACCTAGAGGTCTGATATCAGCTCTTCAGGCTCGTAGGTTGCTTAGGAAGGGATGTCAGGGGTACTTAGCTCATGTGAGAGAGCTAGACAGTCAGGTCAGGGAGCCGGCCTCGGTGCCAGTTGTCAGAGAGTTTCAGGATGTCTTTCCTGATGAGCTTCCAGGTTTACCACCTGCTAGGGAGATAGAGTTCGAGATAGAGTTGGTACCTGGAGCTAGACCGATCTCTATCCCTCCCTACAGGGTGGCCCCAGCCGAGTTGAAGGAGTTGAAAGAGCAATTGCAGGAGCTGGTAGAAAAGGGTTTCATCCGACAGAGTACCTCGCCTTGGGGTGCTCCGGTCTTGTTCGTGAGAAAGAAGGATGGATCCCTTAGACTTTGTATCGACTACAGACAGTTGAACAAAGTCACTACTAAAAATAGGTACCCTCTGCCAAGAATCGATGATCTATTCGACCAGCTAGCAGGAGCGGGTTGTTTCTCCAAAATAGATTTGAGATCGGGGTACCATCAGCTAAGGATAAGGGAGGAGGATGTGCCGAAGACAGCCTTCAGGACCAGATATGGGCATTTTGAGTTCCTTGTAATGCCGTTCGGGTTAACCAACGCCCCTGCAGCATTCATGGATCTCATGAACAGGGTGTTTAGCCAGTACCTGGATCACTTCGTTATTGTCTTCATAGATGATATCTTGGTGTATTCCAGGAATGCAGAGGAGCATGCCCATCATCTGCGGTTGGTCTTACAGACTTTGAGGGAACATGGCTTGTATGCCAAGTTCTCTAAATGTGAGTTCTGGCTGAGGAGCATTTCGTTCTTGGGGCATGTAGTGTCAGAGAATGGTATAGAGGTAGACCCCAAGAAGACAGAAACTGTGGCTAACTGGCCTAGACCCACTTCAGTGACAGAGATTAGAAGTTTCTTGGGTTTGGCAGGTTACTACCGGAGGTTCGTTCAGGACTTCTCAAAGATAGCAGCTCCTCTGACCAGACTAACCAGGAAGAATCAGAAGTTTCTGTGGACCGACCAGTGCGAGGAGAGTTTTGAAGAGCTTAAGAAGAGGCTGACTTCAGCACCAGTTTTAGCTCTGCCATCTAGTGAGGAGGACTTTACAGTCTTTTGTGATGCATCCCGTGTGGGACTGGGTTGTGTACTAATGCAGAATGAGAAGGTGATTGCTTATGCTTCTAGGCAGCTAAAGAAGCATGAGTTGAATTACCCCACACATGACCTGGAGATGGCAGCAGTAATCTTTGCACTCAAGATGTGGAGGCACTACCTCTATGGGGTAAAATGTGAGATCTTTACAGATCATAAGAGCCTGCAGTACATCTTGAGTCAGAGGGATCTGAATCTGAGGCAGAGGAGGTGGGTGGAGCTGCTGAGTGACTATGATTGCAAGATTCAGTATCATCCGGGTAAGGCGAATGTAGTGGCAGACGCCCTAAGCCGGAAGTCACTAGGTAGTCTATCCCACATCACGGCAGAGAGGAGACCAGTGGTGAAGGAGTTCTACAAGCTTATTGAGGAAGGTCTACAGTTGGAGTTGTCTGGTACAGGTGCCTTGGTGGCCCAGATGAGAGTAGCACCCGTGTTTCTGGAGCAGGTGGCTCAGAAACAGCATGAGGACCCGGAGTTAGTGAAGATTGCCAGGACTGTTCAGTCAGGCAATGATAGTGAGTTCAGGTTCGACAGTAAGGGGATCCTCCGCTATGGGGGCAGACTATGTGTACCAGATGACATTGGGCTAAAAGGAGACATTATGAGAGAGGCTCATAATGCAAGATACAGCGTTCACCCCGGAGCCACCAAGATGTATCAAGATTTGAAGAAGGTTTATTGGTGGCCAGCGATGAAGAAAGAAGTGGCACAGTTTGTGTCAGCCTGCGAAGTATGTCAGAGGGTGAAGCTGGAACATCAGAAGCCGGCTGGAATGCTTAACCCGCTACCTATTCCAGAATGGAAATGGAAAAATATAGCTATGGACTTCGTAGTAGGGTTACCGACGGCGTCCAACAGGGTGGACTCCATATGGGTGATTGTGGACAGACTCACCAAATCTGCTCACTTCATTCCTGTCAGGAGTGGCTACTCTGTGGACAAGTTGGCGCAGGTGTATGTGGATGAGATCGTCAGGCTGCATGGGGTTCCTGTTTCGATAGTGTCAGATAGAGGGCCCCAGTTTACCTCCAGGTTTTGGCGGAGTCTGCAGAACGCCATGGGTACCAGGTTGGACTTCAGTACTGCCTTCCACCCCCAGACTGATGGACAGTCAGAAAGGACCATCCAGACTATCGAGGATATGCTCAGAATGTGTGTGCTGGACTTTGGCGGTTCTTGGAGGCAGCACCTACCTTTGGTGGAGTTTGCCTACAATAACAGCCATCATGCTAGCATCGGGATGGCTCCATATGAAGCTTTGTACGGAAGGAAGTGCAGGTCACCTGTTTGCTGGGAGGAAGTTGGAGAAAAGGCCTTGGCAGGGCCTGAGCTAGTAGAGATTACCAGCAGGGTGGTACCCATAATTAGAGAAAGGATCAAGACTGCTGCAAGCAGACAGAAGAGCTATGCAGACGTCCGCAGAAGACAGTTAGAGTTTCAGGAGGGGGATCTGGTATTGCTCAAGGTGTCTCCAATGAAGGGAGTGGTTCGCTTCGGGAAGAAAGGTAAACTAGCCCCACGATACATCGGACCCTTTGAAATCTTGCAAAAGATTGGGAATGTGTCGTACAAGCTGGATTTACCTGCCTCAATGGAAAGAATCCATCCGGTTTTCCATGTTTCAATGTTGAGGAAGTTTGTGTCCGATCCGAGCAAGGTTCTTAGTGAGCCTGATGTGGAGGTCCAAGAGGATCTCACCTATGTTGAACAACCAGTACGGATCGTAGACACCCAGATCAGAAAGTTAAGAAACAAGGAAATCCCGATGGTGAAAGTCCTGTGGAACCACCACAATTTGGAGGAATGCACTTGGGAGACACGGGAGTCTATGCTCCAGCAGTACCCTCATCTCTTTTAAGGTTAGATCTCTTTGTGTTTATGTGCTATGTAGGTATGTTATGTTTTATGCCATGCTATGTGTGCTAGTTGAGGTACATTCGGGGACGAATGTTCTTAAGGGGGGGAGAATGTAATACCCGGCTAGACTCCGGTATCGGAATTCCTACCGTCCGGTGGAATCTCGGATGTCGGCAGCCTCTAGTGGGGTAGAAACATGTTTTCATAAAATGTTTTAAAGTATTTCATGGTTTTAAGTATGAAAATTTAATGAGTTTTACATGAAAAGTCTTTGGAGGAAAACCCAGGTTCGGCCGCCGAAAGTCAAGTTCGGCCGCCGAACATGCATGCGTTTTGGAGGCACGTTAGGCCCCCGAAAGCATGAGTGAGGGAAGTTCAGGTTCGGCCGCCGAAAGTCAAGTTCGGCTGCCGAACATGGCATGCATGCGGAGGCAAGTTCGGCCCCCGAACGTGGCCTGGCCAGCCACCTATAAAAGGGTCACTTAGCCGAAATGGGCGAGCTTTCTCCCATTTTCGGCCACAGCTAGCTTCCGACCTCCCTCTTCCAAATCTAGTGTTCTTCCTTCAAATCCCCACCATTTTTCTTGAGTTTTAAGCTTGCATTGAAGGTTTTGAACTTTTGAAACGAGTTTTGGAGCTTTGGGAACTCAGGAGCTCATTTTCTTGGATCTCCAAGTTTAGGTCGTCTCTCTCTCGATCTTCAAGAGGTAAGAGCCGATCTTAAGCTCAATGCATGTTTTAAATAAGTTTTAAGTGATTTTATGGAGTAGAATGGCATGTATAGGGTTGTATGAGTTTTTAAGCAAATGTTAGGTTTTATGTGATTTTTGAGCAATGTATGTTGTGTTTGTGTGTTTGAAGTGTTGTAGTTGGGGTATATGATAGTTTGAGACCCCTAGGTGTGATGTATGATATGTATGCATGTTTTAGAACAAGTTTATGCATGATTGGTGAGTTTGGAGGCAAATGTGCATAAAGGAGCCAAGTTTCTGCCCTGCCTGCCTCCCCAGCCATGTTCGGCGGCCGAAAGTGCCTTCGGCAGCCGAAGGCACTTTCGGCCGCCGAACATGGCTGGGGAGGCAGGCCTTTTCGGCTGCCGAAGTTGCCCCCGAAAAGAGACTTTCGTCTCTGTCTGGGACTTTCGGCCGCCGAAGGTGCCGCCGAACATGCATGAGTTTCGCCTCTGTCTGGGAGTTTCGGCCGCCGAAGGTGCCGCCGAACCTGCCTGACTTTCGGCTCTGGAGGGACTTTCGGCCGCCGAACCTGCCGCCGAAAGTGCCCTGTCCAGCCATTTCTTGCATGTTTTTATGTAGTTGTTTTATGATGTTTTAGGGGGTTTTTGGAGAGTATATTAGAGTTATGTTTATGTATGTTTGGTCCCTCATTGGAGTCCACCTGTGTAGGTTCGGATCCGAGGAACCGAGGACCCCAGCAGTGAGCCAGCTGCTACAGAGTTTGTCAGAGCTAGCCAGAGGTGAGTGGAATAAATCTTAAGTTTTAAAATAAATGAAATATGAATTTGAGCATGACCCATGCATCATGAATGCCATGAGATATAATAGGTTGTTTGCATTAGTATTCACGAATATGTTGCACTGCATTTATGATGTTGATGTTGATGTGGATTGGTTATTGGATGATCCTTTAGTCCTCATATGATATGATTGATGTTATGGCATGATATGGTATGGAAGTCCAGGTTGTACCCATTCTACGTCCCTGGCACGATGTAAGAGGAAGTCCAGGTTGTACCCATTCTACGTCCCTGGCACAGTTGGACTGTATGATATGATATGTTATGTTAAGAGAAAGACCGGTTGTACCCATTCTACGTCCCGGCACAGTTGGACTATGTGGAGGACTATAGGTGACAATACCATCCGAGATGTGATTAGTTGTGATGTGTTGCATTCCATGAAAGCATGAAATTTTAATATATTGTTTCCACTATTCTGCTCACTGGGCTTTGTAGCTCACCCCTCTCCCCTAACCCCAGATGTGCAGGTACAGGGTAGACCAGAAGGTTAGCCAGAGTTCTTGAAGTATGTGGATGTAATAGTTAGATTGTGGACATGACAGTTGTATTATAATGTAATGTAAGAGATTACAGTATGTTATGTAATGAGGTATATTGAGGTTATAGATGTGCTTGACCCTATGTGTATTGTAATCCCTTTTTGATGCATGATCTTAGTTATTTGATGATACAGATGTTTATGGAAGCCAACTCATCTCACGTTATAGTGCTCTTGGGGCATTATTGAGATCCCACAGAGGGGTCATGATTATGGTTATGCATGTATGTTCAGGTTGAGTTGGATGATGAAAGAAAAGTTTAAAATTTTTATGCATGTTGTTGATCATGTATGGGATTATACAGGTTTACAGGTTATATGTCAGGCTTGCTACGGGTCCCGGCGGCCTTAAGTCGACCCGGATCCTAGCGCCGGTAGCGGTCCGATTTTCGGGTCGTTACAGTTGCCATCTCTAGGTCATGTGTAGGGTAATTCAACTTGTGCTTCTTCAACTGCCTAGAAGCATAAGCAATCACCCTTTCATTCTGCATCAACACACAACCCAGTCCCACACGGGACGCATCACAATACACTGTGAAGTCTTCGTTACTAGTTGACAGAGCTAACATCGGTGCTGACGTTAACCTCTTCTTTAGCTCTTCAAAACTCTCTTCACACTGGTCAGTCCACATAAACTTCTGATTCTTCCTGGTCAATCTGGTCAGATGAGCTGCAATTTTAGAGAAGTCCTGAACGAACCTCCTGTAGTAACCTGCCAAACCCAAGAAGCTATTGATTTCTGTCACTGTAGTGGGTCTAGGCCAGTTAGCTACAGCTTCCACCTTCTTGGGGTCCACTTCTATTCCATTTTCTGACACAACATGCCCCAAGAATGAAATGCTTCTCAACCAGAACTCACACTTGGAGAACTTGGCATACAAGCCGTGTTCCCTCAAGGTCTGCAAAACCAACCTCAGATGATGGGCATGCTCCTCTGCATTCCTGGAATACACTAAGATATCATCTATGAAGACAATAACAAAGTGATCTAGATACTAACTGAAAACTCTGTTCATGAGGTCCATGAATGCTGCAGGGGCATTAGTTAACCCGAACGGCATCACAAGGAACTCATAGTGCCCATATCTGGTCCTGAACGCTGTCTTTGGCACATCCTCTTCTCTTATTCTCAACTGATGGTACCCGGATCTCAGATCTATCTTGGAGAAATACCCTGCTCCTGCTAACTGGTCAAATAGATCGTCGATCCTAGGTAACAGATACTTATTCTTGGTAGTGACCTTGTTCAACTGCCTGTAGTCGATACAAAGTCTAAGAGATCCATCCTTCTTTTTCACAAACAGTACTGGAGCACCCCAAGGTGAGGTACTCGGTCGGATGAAGCCCTTATCTACCAGCTCTTGCAACTGTTCTTTTAACTCCTTCAACTCAGCTGGTGCCATCCTGTAGGGAGGGATAGAGATCGGTCTGGATCCCGGCATCAATTCTATTTCAAACTCTATCTCCCTAACAGGTGGTAAACCTGGCAGCTCGTCTGGAAAAACATCTAAAAACTCTCTGACCACGGGCACTAAGGCGGGCTCTCTAATATGACTATCCAGCTCTCTCACATGAGCTAGAAAACCCTGACAACCCCTCCTGAGCAACCTACGAGCCTGTAGGGCTGATATCAAACCTCTAGGTGTACCCCTCCTATCTCCTCTGAAGACAACCTCTGACCCATCCTGACCTCTGAACCTGACTACCTTGTCTCTGCAGTCCAAGGTAGCGCCATGGGTAGATAGCCAATCCATCCCTAGAATGACATCAAAATCCGTCAAATCTAGAACCACGAGGTCGGCTGGAAGGCATCTTCCCTCAACAAAGACTGGATTAAATCGGCAGACTGACTCCGCCACTGATGGATCACACTTGGGTCCACTGACCCATAGGGGACACTTTAACCCAGAGACCATCAAGCCCAATCTCTCAACGGCTCTCGGAGTAATAAAAGAATGAGATGCACCAGGGTCCATTAAGGTATAAACATCTGAACAACCAATGATGAGATTACCTGACACCACGGTGTTTGATGCATTTGCCTCCTGCTGTGTCATCGTGAAGATCCGTGCTGGAGCTGATAGACCTTCACCCCTGAAACCCGCTGAAGAAGAGGCTGCCCCTCTCCCTCTGCCTCTGCCACTGGCCTGTGTCGCGGCTGGAGCTACTGGCTGAGCCACACTACCAGAAGCTGTCTGCTGGGACTGTGCCATATAAGCTGCTCTAGGACACTCCCGTGCCATGTGTCCCTCCTGCCCACATCTGAAGCAGGCTGTCGTCCCAAATCGACATACTCCCTTGTGCGTCTTCCCACACTTCACACATACTGCACTGTCTGCACCTGAGCTCGAGCCATCTCCTAATCCCAGACCTGACTTTATCTTATTCCAGAATTTGTTCTTCTCTGGCTTCTTGGTGGTATTAGCCCACCTTTTACTGCCTGAAGCTGCTGTACTCAAAGAAGAAGGGTCTAACTTTCCCCCACCTGGGGTCTTGGAACCAGAAGACTGTGCCACTGACTGTTTAACTTTTCCTTCGATTATTGCGCTAGCCTCCATCCTTCGGGCCATATCCACTATAGCATGGAAGCTCTCCCTCTCTACTGATTGAATCAAGGAGGAATACCTGGAATGAAGCTTCATGATATACCTCCTAGCCTTCTTATGGTCTGTGTCAAAGGTTTGCCCTGCAAACGGCAAAAGCTCCAAGAACTTATCTGTGTATTCATCTACACTCATTTCCTCCGTCTGCCTCAACTGCTCAAACTCGATCATCTTCAACTCCCTTGAGCTATCAGGGAAAGCCCATCCTGCAAACTCATTAGCAAATTCCTCCCAGGATAGACTATCCAACCTCGGGTTCACATAGTTTTTAAACCACTATCGGGCCTTCTTACACTTCAGTGTGAACCCAACAATCTGAATGGCTCTACTGTCATCTGCCCCTAACTCATCTGTTATTATCTTGGCCGTCCTGAGATACTCAAACGGATCATCACCTGTTTCATACTTAGGAGCATCCAACTTCAAGTAGTCGGTCATCTTGACCTTGCTCCCTCCATATGAGCTAGGTTTAGGTGCTTGGACTTCTGGAACTACAGGTTCAGCTGGTGGTGGAGGAGGTGCAATATCCACTGGGTTAGGGTTTGATGTACCTGGATAGAAAGATGGGGGTGGGTACATAGGGTACTGTGGGTATGGTGGGTAGAAAGGTGGGTATGGCATGTAAGAAGGATAAGGATTAAAACTGGGGTAATCCGATGTACCTCCCATCGAATACCCGGGATTCTGTGAAAAGGGTGGGTATTGGGGTGGTTGAACAAACCCCGAGGCCTGAGTGTGTCCTTGAGACTCTCCCATGCCCTCTTCAGACATGCTTACACCAAGACTGTCATCTCTCCTCTGATCCACATCCATATCATCCCCCACATCTACTGACACTCCTCCCTGAACTATTCTGATACCAAATCCGATGTACCTAGAGCTCTGATACCAAATCTGTAACGACCCGAAAACTGAACCGCTACCGGCGCTAGGATCCTGATCGACTTAAGGTCGCCGGGACCCGTAGCAAGCCTAACATACATTGTGTATACCTGTTAAATCCCATACATGATCATACAAATACATAAAGCTTTAAACTTTTTCTTTCATTTACCAAGCTTAATCTGTGCATGCACAAACTCATAACCATAAAACCCCACACTAGAGCCCTCATCAAATGCTCCAATGGGGTAACATATCATACATTAAGCTTGGTTTACATAAACATCATTAAAACATTTCATTAAGAAGATCATGTACCAAAAAGGGATTAACATACACTAGGGCCAAGCACAATTCTATCCTCAATACAATTCTTTACATTACATCACATTATAACATTTTACAATACATGTCCACATCCAACTATTACATAAAACATGACTTCTTTACTCTTGCTGACTTCCTAGTCTATCCCGTATTTGCAAACCTGGGGGTTAAGGGAATAGGGTGAGCTACTAGAGCCCAGTGAGCAGAATAGTAAAACATTATATTAAAATTCATGCTTTCATGAAATGCATCACATCACAAACAAATCACATTAAGGATGAACTTGTCACCAATAGCCCTCTATATATCCAATAGTACTAGAACGTAGAATGGGTCCTGGTTATTCCCTTACATAACATATCATAACATTTCAATGTGTCAGGGACGTAGAATGAGTCTTCTAGGACTTTCTCCTACATAGTGCCAGGGACGTAGAATGGGTCTTCCTGGACTTCCATACCGTATCATCATCATATCATACCATACCATACCATACCATACGAGGGCTAATGGATCATCCAATGTTCATCCACATCAATATCATATTATGCAATGCAATATATTCGTGAATTCTAATGCAAACAATCTAATATATCTCATGGCATTCATGATTCATGAACATGCTCAAAATCTATTTATTTACTTTGCAATATAAAGAGTCATTCTACTCACCTCAGGCTAGCTCTGAAAAGATTTTGAAGCAGCTATCTCACTGCTGGGGTCCTTGGTTCCTCAGGTCTGAACCTACACAAGTGGACTCAAATGAGGGACTAAACATAGACTAACATGACTCTAAACAACTCCCCAAAAACCCCCTAAAATATCATAAAACAATCATAGAAATCATGCAAAGGAAGGCTGAACAGGGCACTTTCGGTGGCAGGTTCGGTGGCCGAAAGTCCCTCCAGAGCCGAAACTCAGCCACTTTCAGCGGCACCTTCGGCGGCCGAAAGTCCCTTCCAGAGATGAAACTCATGCATGTTCGGCGGCACCTTCGGCGATCGAAACTCCCCTCCAGAGCCGAAAGTGCAACTTTCGGGGGCAGGGTTCGGCAGCCAAAAGTTTGCCTCCACAGGCAGGTTCGGCGGCCGAAAGTCCTTCGACTGCCGAACCTGAGTTCTTCCAAAGTCGCAGAACTCAGCCTCCTCATGCACATTTTGCCTCCCAAACCTTTCAAACATGCATTTAGCTATTCTACAACATGCATACAAGCATATAGGGGTCTCACACTCTCCTAAACCCCAACCACAACATATATAGCAACTCATACAACATACATTACACATATTTTCAACAAAACTCACATGAACCCTAATATTAAACAACTAACTTAAACATGCATTTCTACCCCATAAACTTTCATAAAACTTACTTAGAACATCGAAGAAGGTGAGGATCGACGCTTACCTCTTGAATATCGAGAGAAAACATGACCCAACTTGGAGATTTGGGGAAAATGGGTTCCGGAGGTCTCCAAGCCTCCAAACTTCGATCTTAGTTCAAAAACTTCAAAACCAAGTTAAAACTTGTTAGAAATTTGTAGGATTTGAAGGAAAACCTCAAAACCAACCATGGAAGGGCATGAACTCACCTTTGCCCGAAAATGGAGGAGAAAACTCGCCCATTTTCGGACATGGGGCCCATTATAGGTGGCTGGCCAGACCACCTTCGGAAGCCAAAGGTGACTCCAAAACTCCACCAAGTTCAGCGGCCGAACATGAGGTTCGGCGGCCGAACATGAGGTTCGGCGGCCGAACATGAGGTTCGGCGGCCGAATCTAGATTTTCCTCTATGGTCATTTTCATTCAAAACTCAATTTCTTTCTTACTTAAAACCTTAAAACACTTGAAAACATTTTATAAAAATATTATTTTACACTTCTAGAGGTTTCCGACATCCGAGATTCCACCGGACGGTAGGAATTCCGATACCGGAGTCTAGCCGGGTATTACATGAAAGTCAGGCACTTTCGGGGGCAGGGTTCGGCGGCCGAAAGTCTGTCCAGAGCCGAAAGTCACCAACCTTCGGCGGCAGGTTCGGCGGCCGAAACTCCGCTCCAGAGTCGAAAGTCCAAACTTTCGGGTGCAAGTTTAGGTGGCCAAACCACCTTCACAGGCAGGTTCGGCGGCCGAATATGGTTTCGGCAGCCGAACCTGAGTTCTTCCAGAATGGCAGAACTCAAGTCTCTCACACACATTCAACCAACCAAACCTCACAACACAAACCAACTCAAGCAAAAACATGCATAAACACATTCTTAAGCATTTAGGGACTTAAAACTAACCTATACCCCAACAACATCAATATTTAGCATACATTAATCATGCATTTAACCTTAAACTACCATAAACCCTATCATTTTACAACTAGCCTAATCATGCATCTTTACCCCATAACCCTTTATAACACTTGCTTAAAACATCAAAGACGGTGAGGATCGACGCTTACCTCTTGAAGATTGAGAGAAGGCATGATCCGACTTGGAGATTTGGGGAAAACGAGTTCCGGAGGTCTCCAAGCTTCACAACTTCGATTTGAGCTTGAAAACTTCAAAACAAGATGAAAACTTGTTAAAAGCTTGAAAGATTTGAAGGGAAACATCAAAACTAACCATGGAAGGGTATGGACTCACCTTTGCCCGAAAATGGAGAAGAAAACTTGTCAATTTTCGAACATGGGCTTTTTATAGGTGGCTGGCCAGACCACCTTCGGGAGTCAAAGGTACTCCCTAAACTTCACCATGTTCGGCGGCCGAACATGAGGTTCGGCAGCCGAACCTGCCTTTCCTTCCTTGGTGCTTTTATTTCAAAAACTCAATTTCTTTCTTACTTAAAACCTTAAAACACATGAAAACATTTTAGAAAAATATGTTTTACCCTTCTAGAGAGTTTCGACATCCGAAATTCCGCCGAAAAGCAGGAATTCCGATACCGAGATCTAGCCGGGTATTACATACATCTTATCCCCAATGTATTTTCTAAATTTAAAAAAAAATTGCTTTTTTATTATTTATACAAATTTTTTTCATCCCTCTAATTTTTTTATCTAAATTATTATTATAATTTCCTTAATAACAAGATAAATAATAATATGAAATCCAAACTATCTTCGCAATAAAAGATATAAATAATATTTACGTTTATATATCTTATAAACTTTATATTTTACAAAAGTGAATATATTTACTTTTTAAATATAAAATTATTAGTATTCACAGACTTAATTAGTGATAAGTACATTTGAATAAATTTATAAGATCTCAGATTTAAATAGTAATTTTGATAATAATTGTAGTGATTTTTTTTATCTTAAAAAAAATAACTTTATTGCTATTTCTTGTAAAATATATATAAAGAATAAAATAAAATACAAACTGCATCAATGAATTTTGCTTGTATTATGATTATATCAATCTTAAATTTAATTATGTATTAATTTTCATTATTTTATGCATTTTGATTTTGCTGCTGATCTTTAATTTACCTTATGGTTATTTGGACAATTAGATAATTAAGACCACCCTTGAGTTGTTCATAAATTTTAATAATTATGTGTATGTGTATATATATATATATGATTATCTAGGAATATTGAGTAGGTAAATAATTAAAATATAGCTATTTTTTTTATTGAATTAATTTATTTCTCTTTCAGATTCCTTCAAGTAATCAAACACCAAAGCATCTAGATGGGTTCTATCACAAGCAAGGACACATAGCATGCATGTGGATGTTTATGCTCAATAATATGTCTTATCCTAATCATGTGGTAAAAGTGACTGATAAAATATATATTAAAAAAATTTATTAAAATAAATTATACATTGTTTATTAATTATTTAAAATATCAATAAATATTAAATAATTATGTGTATTTAGTTTATTATGTTATTTTATTTATATTAAATAATTATTATTTATTATTTATGAATGCTGAGATTTCGTGTCCGCAGCCAAGAGATGTCATTTTCAGAGTTTCAGATTGCTTAGGATATTCTCCTGTGTTTGATTTGAAGGAAAGGCGGCAGAAACAGCCACCTTTCTTCATGGATAAACTGCTCATTCTCTGTTTCTTCTCTGCATACTTTGGCATGAGATTTTTAAAATCTAAAAACCCTCCAAGCCTCCTCTTTAGAGGGAAAAAAGAAAAAAAGTTAAACTATGAAACTAAAATTAATAAATGCAAGGACTGAATATATCAAATCAACACTTTCCTTTAAATAGTTGGTGGTCTCAAGATGTTATATAAGAGACAAAATACCAATAAATGAAACCAAAAAAAAATAAAAATAAAATCAACCAATCCAAGCCAAATTCCAAATTCCCCCTAATAAACAACACACTTTAATTTTCCCATGCTATTGTTTTTCATTAAGCAAACATTATTGAATGCTTAATTAAACAAAGAGTGGGATCCCACCAACCTAATAATTTAATTTTGTATACACACCTAATTACAATTTGCTTTCAAACTCTCTGCCATCTTCTTCTTCTTCTTCTTCTTCTTCTTACCTTTCTATGTCAATTGGAGCAGAGCTTCTTCCAATATGCATGAAGCTGTTTGATTTGCTGAGACTGTTTTGTGATTCAACATCATCTGAGTCTTCTTCCAGTAACAGCTGATCTTCTTTTGTTAGTGAGTATTCAAATTTGTGTTCACCATAGAATTTGATCATGCCCAAGTAGAAGCACATCACAAAGATGGTGAATCCAATCAAGAACCAGCTGAACTGAATGTTCACTAGTGATTTAGCCCTGTGCAGACTCTCCTCCCCTGAGCATTTCACCACTTGATGACCTTCTTCTAAGTGAATGAGACAACCTTTGGGAACCAAAGATGGTGTCCAAAGTACATAGCCCATGGTTATGAGCCACACTCCTTGGTACATAATACTTGCAGACCTAACAAAGCTGACCATGAAACTCTTAGCCATACCCATGCCCATGAGTGTGGTGGCTAGAGAAACAACTATAACAATTTGGAGAAGCAAATGATATTGGCCTTCAACACCCATGTGATCAGCTGAATGAAGATGGAAGAGAAAAAGCTGTTGCCCAAAGGCTATTGCTGCAAGAAACTGAGTTAAACCATATTGAGCCTTCGGCTTAATTTTATCAAGAACAATTGCAAAAGCTGCATACACAAAGAAAGTCATTGAGATTGAAGAGTGCTCAAAGTTATGAAGATGGTTTGATGGTATGGTTCCATCAGGATCAAAGGGCTGGTGTCTCTCAGGACCAATGAAAAGCTCCATGGATACAGAGATTGAGCTACCAATCATGATCAAGAAAAGCTCTATGTATCTAGATTTTGAAGTTGGAAACCAAGGAGAAGAGATATAAGAATTGGGTTTTTGAGCATGGATTCTGATGTGATTAAACAGATGCCAGAAACCAAGAAACAAGAAGGCAAAGCCTGGAGCTACATGGCCAACCAAAGTACCCATTAATGTTTGTGCAGAGAGAAAGCAGGTTCTTGATTTTCTAGGAAAATTTTGTTGAAGATGAAGAATTGGGTATTGGAGATAAGAATAATATGAGTGGATTGGAAGAGAGTGGGGGGGTTTTTAAGAGGGGAAAGAGAGTTGAAATTCTAAACAGTCTAGAGGGTTCTCTGTCTCATGAAGTCTATTTTATTGAAAGTTCTTGGCTTGGAGAATAAGGTATTAAAACGCAGAGTTTGACCAGACTTTGGCAGGTCAGCAATTACATGGCAACCTAAGCTTGGAGCAGCCTTCTTCAGAATCCAAATCTTTATATAGTTAGTACTTGTCAATTTTGAATGGCTGGAAACTAGCTTGTATAAATTTAATAATATAATTAATTACTAATTTTGATGCATGAGTGATGTTTGCTTCATATATCCACAAAGCCAGCGATTATAATTAAGTTGCAATGTTCTCTTTTCTTTTTCGTTTCTTTTTTTTTTTTTTTTTTTTTTTAAATTTTTCAAGAAGGAAATAAATTAATGGGGTTGTGAAAGGTTTAGATATATATAGGAATTCCCCTAAAAAATTGCTATTGCTGTTGCTTTTGCTTCATTCCCGTTTGAGTTTAAATTTTGTTTCCTTTCCGAAATCAATTCATAACTTAAATTTGAACATTTATTTCATAAGATTCCTTTTCTGGCTTATAAAAATTTTAAGTTTCTTGTTCTTTTAGAAATTTCAAAGAGAAACTCGTCTTAAAGTACGCTAGTTTTTATTCTTGAAAAATTAAAATTGACTTGTAAATTTGTACTTTTCCTTTTTGACAAAATTTTCATTAATTACATCTTTAACTTCTTGTATTTTTTGAGTTTTTCCTCTTGAAAACTGAAAAATACGATGCACGCATGCTCATAATATTATTATTATTATTTAATTATGTTAAAATTAATTTTTAAAATTCAACACTTTAATTATTATATAACTAAATAAGAAGGTCTATATTAAAGAATATATATTTTTAATTTAATAAAATAAAAATATATGAATTAAAATATTTATATTTATAAAAATTAGGGATATAAGAGTTAATTTTAACATAATTTAAAGAAAAAATTAATATACCTTTAACAATATTTTGATAATTTCTCGTACAATTAGTGTAAAATTGTACGGAAGAACCTTAATTTGATAGATAAAATATAGGCCTAAACTGTAATTTCTTTAAAAAAATATTTAAAAATAATTTTTTATTATTATTAGTTATAAAATATAAAAATATTTTAATTGAATAATTTTAAAATAGAAATAAATTAGTTAATTTTCAAAAAATTTAAATATTCGATAGTAATTTCTTTGTTTTTTTTAATTATCATTATTACTATTATTATTATTACTATCGCAGCAAAGCTTGATATGCTCATGCGGTTGTAAAATTTTTAGATTTAGAAATATTACATAATTATTTAGCGGGAAAATATTTTTAATAGGAAAAATTAAACATTTTTTATAATAAAAATTAATAAATAAATGTTATATCTATATTTTCGTATAATTAATTATATATAAATAAAATAAATCAATAATAACTAAAACATAGAATTTTTTAATATTTTCTTATAATTAGATAAATTAAAATGTTATATTTGAGTAATAGAAAATTATTTTAATATATTTTTTTGCATTTAAAATTACACTAAATTAAACACATTGGATAAGTACAAAAGATAAAAATTGAGCTTAACTTCCATCATTTCATGATTTTATTTACAAATTAGACTAAATTAATTATGACAGATTTCAAATTAATTTAGACTTTATTTATTTTACAATTTTTTAAAAATATAATTTTATATTTTTTAATATTTAGACAGTAATAAAATTAATTAATCAGTAGAATTTTTAAAATAAATAAAAGGCAACATTTAACTATGATATTTACATGAAAAATTAGTTAAACCTCTAGTTTATAAAATTTAAAGATTTAAGACAGTTATTGTTTTTTTAAGTTTATCAAATAATTATACATACTTTATTAAAAACTTAATATAATATATATTAGTTATAACCGTTATTAGTTATTACTCGTAAAATAAATTAAAATTTATTACAGCGATTATTTTGATATCTGCAGTAAATTTTTTTTTATCTGTACATCTAATTCAACTGTTATATGTGATGCTATTAGTGATGATACTTAAATTTACGATGAAATATTCGTGTTATTATAACTGCTATTTTAAATGTGCCTTTTTAAGTTTTATTATATATTTTTTAATATATTTTTTGATACATTAATTATTGAATAAATATGATTGCAGAATTTCATCTCTGAAATTTATTATCACATTATTGTCATTTATATCGGTTATTAAATTTGTTGTAAAAATTTGCTGTAGCCATTGTTGTAGGTAAAAAAAAAAAAAAATTGATGGCGATGCACATGAAGCTTCCAATAATTTGCCATTTAATAAATACCGGTAACAGAAAATTAAGCGATTTCATGTTGAAACCGGACTCACATGACATGACGGTGACCTGACTCACGTGACTAATAAAAGCGCCAGAACGATGGCGGCACAGCCGTGTGTTTTTACAATTAATTTTCCAATTTCTAGAGCTGATTTCTAAAACGTAAGTGCTTATTTCATGTTTATGATGCTCCAAAGTCAGAGTTCTCTTGTATTTTAATAATACTGAGAAAAAAATTTTATTTAATCTATATGATATTATAAAATTAATTAAGTATTTATTTTATTTTTAAAATATATTAAATAAATTTTTATTTCAAAAATTTAACTAAAAAATAAAAATTATATTTTTAATTTTTAAAATACAGCATAATTAATATATTTATCCATTTATTTTTAAAATTCAACATTCTAATTCTTACAGTTTAATTCGGTCAAAATTAAAAATTCTCCCATCCAATAGTTCGATTGAATCAATAATTTTATCTAACGCGGAACTCTATGGCACAAGCCTCAAACCCACACGCACAAATAGATATGGAATCCAAAGATTTGATAAACCCAACTCCTATGGCACCCCACACTTAGAGAAGCTAAAACACCAATGATCGAAGGATTTAGATGAGAATCTGACAAACGCCACAACGAATAGTTGATAAGTAAGCCAAGATTCCTGGTGCAATTGATGAAAGCAAATCCTCACTCTCACTCAAAGCAATACACGCCAAAGGTATGAGAAGAATTCTGAAATTTTGATTAAAAGCTGCCTCTTACGATTGTTTCTTATCCTTATATAGTAAAGAGAAAAACAAATAAAACCCTAAGACACTCTTCTTAGACTTGACTTAAACACATAAGGTTCAAGTCCAATCACACACTAAAATAACACATAATATTAAAACATAAGCCCAAAATATGCCCCAACACTCTAAAACTTAAAAGATAAAATATGGCCAGAATACAAGCCCAAACAAAGCTAAAATAAAATAAGTGTTCAAATAATAAAACATAGCAAGCCCATCATAACAAAGCTGAAACTTCACAAAAGCCTTACTTGATCTTCACTTTAGGCTTCCCTTTGTGTAGTTTTAGTCCATAGGTTTGATTAGGCTCCCTAAGCCTATGATTGCAAGTGTTGCACCAAATATGTTCCATATGAGTTGAAGCACGCCCCAAATATATATGGATCATATGAATATGATTTTGAACTCCTTTTAGATCCATTTGAATGATATAAGTTTGCTCCACACCATTGTTAGAAATTTGCCCTATTGGATCCGTATCATTCTCTCCTTCTTTAGAAAAGATTCGAGGACGAATCTTGCTGATATTTATGTAAAAAAGGGAAGCTTTAGGAACCCATGTATCTTCAAAGACCTCCTTTTGCATAGGTGGAAATAGGATAAAACTTTCGTCATGAATGTTTTCATCCACAACCTGCACATCAAGAACAAATGAACTAGGCATAAAAATATTAGTCATAGAAAGATCTTGTGGATGTGACCTATTCTCCTCTACAACTTCCAAAACAGTCTCATTCACCTCCTCCATCTCATTAATCACGTGCTCCCCATGTCCCTCATCATTCACAACCTCTTCTATAAGTTCATTGATGGAATTCTCAACAACAACTACATTAGATTCATGCATTACAACTTCCTCTTCAATTTCAATCTCTATGGAAGTTGAGATTGGAACTTTAGCCTCTTCTTTCTCCTTTTCTTTCTCCACCTTCCCTTCTTGAACTAGTCTTGATTCTTTCCCAGCCTCTTTACCCTCAAACTCACTCTTTTCTCTCATCTTTTCCGTAGAATTCAAGCTCTCACTCCCCTTTGTAGCCAAGGCCGAAGCCTCCCTCTCCCTCTCCAGCATCTTTATTTGATAAGCATATACCTCTTGAGGTGATAAAGGAGCGAGTATAACCTTCTGTCCTTCATAAGTAAAGGAGTACTTGTTATTGAACCAATCATGTTGCACTTTTCTATCATATTGCCACGACCTACCCAACAACATATGGCTTGCCTGCATAGGTACCACATCACACAAGATCTCATCCTTGTACCTACCAATAGAAAATGGTATAAGCACTTGGCGTGTAACCCTAACCTCACCACAATCATTCAACCATTGCAATCTGTATGGTTTAGGGTGTTCAATAGAAGCCAAGCCCAATTTCTCCACCATATACACACTAGCCACATTTATGCAACTACCTCCATCAATAATGAGAGTACACACTTTTCCATTAACCAAACACCTAGTGTGAAATATGTTTTTCCGTTGTTCTAGGCTTTCTTTCTTAACCTGCATATTCAGAGCACGCCTAGCAACAAGCATCTCACAATGTGCAGCAAGCAACACATTATTAACCAACACATCCGAATCATCACAGTCATTATTGCAATTAAGAGTTCTTTGAGGTATTCTTGTAGAAGTGGAAGCTTGTGAGACATTCAAACTCTCCATAGTTTCAGTTAATCTCTCAAGAGTCTTATTAAGCCTTTGTAACTCACCACTTACTGACTTCTTAAAGAGCTTATAATCGTTACCCATATTCGATTCACTTCCATCAGTACGATCCACCACATTCTTGTCTTTACTCATCCTACCTTAAATCAACAAAGAACAAAAAGGACTAGCAAATATTGTGTCAAAAAAGAAAGTACTCAAGTATTTGCACTCTTACCATTCTTTTTTGCTGATTCTTCAATTGCACTTCAGAAATTAAGGTCAACCAACCACAAGGTGCGTTTAATGAAACAAAGAAGAAATCCTAAAGAAAGAAGGAAGCGCGCAAAAACTAGAAAGAAGACACTGACAATTTGGAAAGTAATACATGAACTAGGTTTTGTGCTACTTGAAAAATATCACCTAGAGTATAGACACAAGCAAACAATACTCCAGCAATGTAAAGGAAGCAAAAGCAAGCTTAAACCAAAAAAGAAACTTAGAAATCAAATAAAAACGAACCTGGACAAAAAATATTACATTTAATTCACTTCAACGCAATTTAAATATGGATCTACTTAAATCTACCCAAAAAGGAAAGTATCAAAACCCACAAATAGAATCAGAAAAGAAAAATGTAAATTTCTCTCAGATCAGAAACATGGACAAAAATTCTAGTGTTAAAAGAAGGATTTGACATCAAATCAATTTAGATGCAATTGCCCTAAATGTGCACTTTAGGAAATAGGCAGAATTTCTTTTATCTCCTAATCTGGATTCGACCAAATTCAAAATTCAAAATTCAAATTGATTCCCATAAATTACTGCAATTAATTGAGATAGGTAAGGCAATATAGATGAAAAAGGAAGCATATCACAATTTCGGCCAAATCAAGATAAATAAGGGAAAGGCGATTTTTTTTTTTGGATTTCGAATTTTTTTTTTATGATTAATAATCAAGAAGGTGCAGCCATAGACACACAAGCTTTCACAAAAAACAATAAGGAAGAAAATGAAAACTCAAAAACCCTAGATCCTAAGATAAATCAGAATTTACCTCACTTTGGCTCTGATACCAACTGACGCGGAATCCTATGGCACAAGACTCAAACCCACACGCACAAGTAGATATGGAATCCAAAGATTTGATAAACCCACCTCCTATGGCACCCCACACTTAGAGAAGCTGAAACACCAATGATCGAAGGATTTAGATGAGAATCTGACAAACGCCACAACGAATAGTTGATAAGTAAGCCAAGATTCCTGGTGCAATTGATGAAAGCAAATCCTCACTCTCACTCAAAGCAATACACGCCAAAGGCATGAGAAGAATTCTGAAATTTTGATTAAAAGCTACCTCTTACAATTGTTTCTTATCCTTATATAGTAAGGAGAAAAACAAATAAAACTCTAAGACACTCTTCTTGGACTTGACTTAAACACATAAGACCCAAGCCCAATCACACACTAAAATAACACATAATATTAAAACATAAGCCCAAAATATGGTCCAACACTCTAAAACTTAAAAGATAAAATATGGCCAGAATACAAGCCCAAACAAAACTAAAATAAAATAAGTGTTCAAATAATAAAACATAGCAAACCCATCATAACAAAGCTGAAACTTCACAAAAGCCTTACTTGATCTTCACTTTAGGCTTCCCTTTGTATAGTTTTAGCCCATAGGTGTGATTAGGCTCTCTAAGCCTATGATTGCAAGTGTTGCACCAAATCTGTCCCATATGAGTTGAAACACGCCCCAAATATATATGGATCATATTAATATGATTTTGAACTCCTTTTAGATCCATTTGAATGACATAAGTTTGCTCCACACCATTGTTAGAAATTTACCCTATTGGATTTGTATCATTTTATCTTGATCAAAAGAGTTTAATATATAATTTCAAAAATATTTTTATTAATAATAAAAATTACTTTTACCTTTTAATTCTTAAATTTCTTTCATTTGTTCTCATCACAAAAATTACTTCTAACCTAATTAAGCATCCTCACAAAATTTGAATCTCAACTGCTGCAACAATTGATGAGGAGCTGTAGGAGCATCAGCGAATGGCAAGCGATCGAGCGATAGACAACGCGAGCAACAAACGACGGATCGGCAGCCGATGCAAGCGATAGGCAGGAGTGACACAAATGGTACAGGGATATAAACGATAGGTGATGGATCCACCAACAAAAAAAGCAGCGGGCGATACGAGCAACCGTTGATAGTGAACATAGTGTGTACTGAGCAATAGCGAGGTGAAGCAATGGATCAACTAGCAGTAGCAGCGCCCGCACGAACAGTGATCCCTGGTGTTATGATATGTGGAGTAAAATTTTTTTGAATATAAATATGAATTATTGTAAATGTTTTAAATTTTTTTATTTAATAAATTTTTTAGAAAATAATTCTACTTGTCATGATATATGCATTAAAAATATTTTAGTCAAAATTTATTAAGACAATTGAAGCAAATGTGAAAGAATTGATTTTATTATTTTAAAATTTTAAGATTAGAATATAAATATGAAAAATAATAAATTTTAGATTTTTTTATTCAATAGTTGATTATATTTTTAGTATATGTCAAATAAATTTTAATATATAAAATTTTTCTTTTTCAAATATAAAAATATGATAAAAATAATTAAATTAATTATATTTCTATGAAAAATAAATTTTATTTGATTACATAGTATATTTTTTTTTGTTATGTAGAAAGAAAATAGATACATGTTATAATAAATTCCTAATTACACATATTATATAATATTAAATAAATAATATAATATATATATTTTTATTCATTATTTTACATATCAATACAAATAGTTAAACATAATTTATTAATGTTTGAATATATTTGAGCTATAATTAGCCGCCTCAAATTCATAGACCCATTTTCTGTTTCGAGTCTTGAGTACAAAATCTCTTCTCCTATGTATCCTGAAATCGAAGTTAAAAAAAAAAATTGAATGGTACTTTAATTTTCGATTGAATTTTTTAATCATTGTAGTTTTGGTAGCCATAATAAATTAAGAAGAAAAAGAAAACGTGGCTTTTTATAAATTTTAAAAACCAAATCGTAAAATGTGATAATTTCTACTTGTTCCATGAAATTTGAATAAGAGTGTAAAAAACATAATAAAAAATTAACTCCATTGATGGGATTATTATATTTTACATTTAATTATATATTAGTATTAATTTGAATACTAAACGGGATTATGAAATCTTAGAATGATGTTGTGGCTGTTCAAGAGGAAGCATTTGTTGGGATTTGAAGTCATTAGTGAGGTCAGGGCTATCCTTAAAAAAATATGAAGCTTACGTTTTCATCATTTATTTATTTATTTTATTTAATCATCTTTTACTTTTGCTTAATCTTTTGCACTATTTGCTTTAATTCTCTTACGCTTCCTTGTTGATATTAAGTTTTCTTTTTCTTTAAGTTAATTTCATTTTGAAAAAAGTCAAAAGTCCAAATACATAAAAGATCAATATAAAAATAATAGAATTTAAGGTTTAAATAAAATAATAAAATTAAAACAAAAAACTTTAGACCCTAAAGAAAATCCTAAAAGAATATAAAAATTCTTCTCCCTAGAAATTACCTAACAACATTTACATGTGATAGAAACTCCAACGATAGCCTAATAAGTTTTATAAACTAATTAAAAATTTAGGAGGAAACCATCAAGTAAACTGCATTTTCAATTGTAGATGATATTAAGACAATTAACCACAACCATTTGGATCATGATAAGAGAGCACCATCGCCATTAAAAGACTGGATCGCCAACTACATGCGTGACGAATTCCAATACTACAGAAAGGGAAGGGACTAGTTGAGAAACCACCATGATTCAATAAAGACGCCAAATCAAAAGATATTAATGACAAATGACAAGTTTCATGAACCACCATAGTTTCTCTCTTTGTTACTCTTTAACCTTTGTACAATCTAGATTTGGATAAAAATAAAGAAAAATAAACAAAAAGAAAACAAAATAAGATAGATTTAGTCTTGTCCAAACTAACTTGTTAGAAACAAAAGAAAAAACAATCAAACACAAAAATTATTCATAGTCCTATCTAGGAAGACAAATAAAATCTACATCTAGGCAAGATGGAGGAATTTATAGTCCCGTCTAGGAAGGTAAAAAAAAATCTACATTCAGACAGAATGGAAGAGTCAATAGTCCGCGATTCCGACAAAACAAAGGTTTCCTTGTATCAAAATAAAATATTCACTCAAAAATAAACTCTCCCTCTAAACAAAATAGAGATAATGATCATTCATATTCCATTTGCTACTTTTATAAATACATATATATATCATATATTTTTTTTCTATTAATTATATAAGAAGACTTAAATAATTAAATTGACTAATTTATAATATAGTGTCTAATATTTGATAAAATCTATAATTTAGTATAACATTTTATTCTATTAATAAAATAGTAATTTTATTAAAATTCACTATTAGATTATAACAATTCAGTTTTTTGAATTTTAGTCCCTTTAATTTTAATATTTTTACAATTTAATTCTTATAATTTTAATATTTATAATAATTTAATGTATTTAAATTGAAAATATTTTTTCAATTTATAGAATCGAGGAATGACAAATTTAATAAAATATTATTTATTTACTATTAAAAAAGAGATTAAATTAGAATTTTTATTAAATTTTAAGAATTATATCATAAATTATCTTTAATTATTTTATAAATTGAGACCAACTTATCATATGAATAACCTGAACATATGATCATGCATGTGTGAAGAAGTTGTTTGTTTTTATATACTTAGGGCTGCGTTTGGTACACTATAATTCCTACAACATGACAAAAATTTACAATTGTATCATGCACTTATTTCTCAATTAAAGCTTGTACTTTTAAACTTCTATTAATTGTAATTTAAATTTTATTAACGTTAGTAAAATGATGTGATAATGATAATTCAAATAATATGGTAATTTTATTAATTTTTAATAGTATTTAAAATAAAATAAAAAGTTTAGAGTTTAATTAATAAAAATTTTAATTGTAAAAATAAACTAAAAATATATATTAACTCTGCAGAATACAGTGTTGAACAGAGAATCTATTTATATAAAAAAAATTTAAAAGCTTATTTTCCTATTGACTAATATTATCAGAGTCAAAATAGGCGTTTTGTTTATTTTATGAGTATAGGACGGGAATATTTAATTCACTATTATCGGTTATAAAATAGGTTATTTGCCCTCCCCTGTCCCCTTTTTCTATTGTTTTCTTAAAAACAAATATAAAGTTTTTGTAATTTTTACATTTACATAAAACCCAATTGATTTAAAAATGCTAACGTTTTTCTGTATTTATATTTTAATTTTAATTTAATTAACTTAATTTTTATATTTGATGTAATTTTAATTAATTTAATAGTTTATGTAACACTTTAATAATTGAATTGTTCCATTTCAAAAGAAAAAAATTGAATTGTTATGTAATAATAATAATAATAATAATAATAATAATATATTATTATTATTATTATTATTATTATTATCTAAAAAAATTTAGCGTTTACATTATAAATATGTAGTAGACACCTAAATTAATAATTATAAAAATTTCATAACATATATTATTTTTAATTATTTTATATATGCTATTATTTTAAATTAAATAATATATTTACTATAAAATATTTATAATTATTACGAATTTAATTTGTAAATTACATATTTAACAATTAAATTATTTAATTTTAATTTTAAAAATTAATTAAAATTATATTTATATTTAAATTAATTTATTTAAAATTTAAATATTTAAATTAAAATACAAAATGATACAAATATTAAATTTTTCTATCAATTAACTAATTAAAAAATAATTTTATACGTAATATGTTAACTAGATAATTAAATTTAAAAATTAATTAAAATTACACTAAAATATAAAAATTAAATAAATTAAACTAAAATTAAAATATAAATACAATTTTTGAAATTAATTAACGTTATATAAATTAGTAAAAGTTCAATTTTGTCGACTTATTTTATTAATTGGCCTTAAAAAATTTTCCTCAACTTTAGAAATAATTATTTTGTCAAATTCAATTAATATTTAAAGTTAATTTTATCACATTTTTTTTTACCATATACAAAACTGTATTGTATTTCCAAGATCCCACAGGGTAAAGAAAAAATAAAAGGGCTATGGAAATAAAAACTAAAAGCCCAAACCACAACCCGATAAACAGACCCAACCACACAATCAACCAGACCAAGCCGAAAAAACCAATGCTATAAACAAACCAAAATCAAAACCCAATCCAGATCACTAAACGAATAAAACTGCTCATCTATACGCCAAGTCAGGCACAAACACACCGAACACCCCTTGCCTTCAGTCAATGACTCAAAACCGAGCACCAAAACAAGCAGAACCAAGGCAAACAATACTAACCTCAAAAAGCAAAATCAGAATCACACAAAATCAACCAACATGCAACAAACAAATGAAGTTGGAAAGGCCTTCGACGCAGAGAACAACTTTGATCATTTAAACAGCAACACATAGAGAAGATTTAGCAGAGCACATCCAAACAATCACCAATAGAAGCGATATTTGCCGGACATAGCCATTGTCTCGAGATACCAACGTCACCGAACTCTCTCATTAATAGTTAACATGCAATAAGAAGATTGAGCCATAGCAGTTTGAGTCTCAAATTAGCCATTAAAGGACTAGCATATTACTTTCCAGTATCAGTGTCCGATTCATCATCCTTTTGAAACACTTTTATAATAAGGTAGTAGCTAAGGAACCATCACCCAACACCTGTAAATAACAAAACAAAATAAAAATAGAATAACACAAAAATTTCTGAAAAGAAGCAAGATCTATGATCAAAATACCAAAACTACATTATCTGCACTCTTTCTGGAACTGATAGGGGTATTGTACAGTGAGGACTAAAAATCAGAATCAAAAGCTTTCCCTTACCTAGAGATGAAAAAAAATCCAAAAGTTAAGATTATTATTAACTAATAGTTAGTTTAATATAAATTAAGTAGTATATTTGTGAAATAAGGTGTTGCACGTGATTCCATTCCATTATTATATCCAATTTGTAAAATAAGATACGCCCATTTGGATAGAAAGTAGGTTTTTGTAGAATGTCAAAACAAAAATTTATCTCTTGTCCTTGACATAGTACTAGATAAGGTTTTGATTCCACCCATAGCTAGCTTTATAATATTCTTTAATTAACAACTCCATACGTAGCTGCCCTGCCATGATTCTTAAGAGCCAACTCCATTTTCATGTGTCAACCAGAAATGGTCCCAGCTGGAATTCCTTAGCTTTTGAGTGAACACCTTGAAAATCTGGTTTTGGCCACCAGATATGAGGATCCCACCTCAAATATGTTCGTTTCTCCACATTTTTTTATGACTTACAACTCCAATCATGGCCTATAAAAAGAGTACATCTTGCCCAATCTAGCCAAACCAATTAGAAGATTGATGAATATCTTTCCTTTCAAGGTATTGGTTGCTCACTCTCCCTCAAGAGCTTCTCATATGTGCCCTAGCATGCATGCATCCAAGCTATAAAAGAAGAAGAAAAAACAACGCTTTCGATCAGCTGAGTTTCGATGCGAGAAGCTCTTGCTGGGAGAGTGGACAAGCAGTGACTTGCTAGCCATCAAGAATCAAGTAGTTTGTGTTTCTACTTACAAGGCATTTTGATTGTTCACTCTCCCTCAAGGGCTTCCGGCAGTGCCAGACATATGCGTGAATGGCGAGCTGGAGGTCCTCGGGGAGAGTGGACAATATTACTGTCTAGAATTACAGTCAATACAATATGAATCAAGACAAAGGTAACTCTAGTACTACTGTCTAGAATTATTGTCTGAATCCAATACAATATGAATCAAAACAACTCTAAAATACAAATAAGTGGATTTCTTTATGAAAACAATAAATGAGATTTGAGTTCATAGTGGACTAAATCCATCTAAGAATTTCTCCTACAACAAGCCATTCATTACTCACTCTCCCTCAAGGGCTTCTGTGAGTTTCTGGTTGAAATACCATACGGAGGACTTTAGAGAGAGTGGATAATACTTGCCATGTAATTTAATGGAATTAGTATTTCTCTCTGCGTGCAGTTTGAAAATTTTAAACTAATTCTCTGCAAATTATTGCTTCTTATTTGGTATTCTTTGTAGGTCCAGCAGGGAATAAATTGTATGTAACTGAAGAAAATTAAGATCAGGTGAATTGCTGAATCCTGGTTCTGGCAACTTTTGCCTGCAATTGATGCCAATGGACACTCGTCAACTCAGCAACAGCCTAGTGGAGATGGGTATTAAAAAAAATAAAAAAGGTACGCATGGAGGAGAAATTTTAAAGATAAAATCATGAAAATTTACCTTGATGATTAAGTTCTACTAAACCGAGACTAGTCGACTATATCAATCCAAAAAGCCCATACCTAGCTAGAGCATGATTTCGTGGACTGTCCACCAACCTATATATGTTTCTATTTTATTTTATTTTATTTATTCTCTCCAAAGTGTTTTTATTTTGGGATAAAGACCAAGAGATTTTAGTTTTTTGAGGTTAAGATTATGATTAAAAAGAGAATTTTAATTTGAGTTTGAATGGGGCTTTTGTGAGTTTGAAGAAATAGAATTTTTCTTTGCATGGGCTACTTAATATTTATTTTTGGAGCAAAATTTCCACCTTCATGTGAGAAGGGGGCAATCGATTAACTATATAGTAAACAATTTGGAGGAACTGTGATTCAGACTTTAAATTCAAAATTTTGATTAAAAACACTGCAATTTGAGGTATTTATTAAATTATATAAATATAAGTAAAATTCGTTTAAAAACATAATCATATTTGAACAAGGTAATATAAAGTGATTTTTATTTATTTTTAAATTCTGAAAAATCCTTAAGTTCTCTCTCAATGTATAATTTTTGGGTTTTAAAACAAAAAAAAAAAAAAAAAAATTCTTTAATCAAGCAAAATCCTTAAGTGCTTAATGGTTTTTTTTTAAAAAACAAAAAAGAAATCCTTAAGTCCAAATCCATGCAATCTGTCTCTTCCAATCCACAAGCACCACAGGACGTGCAATTGTCTTTGTTTTCTTTTGTCCATGCAAATTATGCAAGTTAGATTCATCTCATCCTAGAATTTTAATTGCATTATGAGTGCATGTTCATTTACGTTGCCATTATGTTCATGAATCAAATTTCTCCCCACCAAAGCAAATAGAACAACATGGAAACTATCTAAAAAGATTCAAGAAATGATAATGGACATAGCTAAGGATAGAACTGGATCTACAGCGTAGGACATATTACATGTGATCTTGAAAGGTGCAAATAATGGTGATGAGCCTTGGCCATGAACAAAAGATGAGTTCATAGTTAACAACCCCAAAGCTACCTTACTTGGTGGCTATGAGCCCCCTGCTCTTGCAGCAATTTGGGGCTTAATGCTTTTAGATTCACATCCTGATTGGCAAGCTCGTTCTCGTTCTGAGGTTTTAGATGTCTGTGAGGGCCGAAAGCTCCTACAATACAACATGATTAGCAAGACAAAAGTGGTGTGTACATGTTTTGATATTAATCCTTATTAATTAGTAACTCACATTTCAGAATTAATTTGTTTTTTCATGAGCTTACTGCAGTTATACCTAAGAGATTTTGCGGCTTTATCCCGTAGTGGCATTAGCGTCGAGATAGGCCTTACAAGATGTGAAAATGGGAAACATGCAGGTTCCAAAAGGCATAGACATTTGGGTATCTATATTACCATTACATCATGATCCTAAGTTTTGAGGACCTGATGTCAAGGTGTTTAATCCTTAGAGGTTGATTGATGGAGTTGTAGGAGCTTGCAGACTTCCACATGCCTATAAAATTTTTTTAAATATTTGATTAAATTCAAACATTTAACAATATTTTGTACATGATATTTATAAGTAATAAATAATAAATAGTATCAATAATATAGATATATAGATATTTTTTAAATATATAAATAATTTGTTCGGCACTCAGAGATTTAATTTGATAATAAATGTATCTGAATAAATATAAAAATATTTTTAATTCTCGATTTAATTTGAAAAAAAATAAAAAATCTGTTGAATAATATGATTGTTTAGTGTTTTCACTACCATAATAGTCAACCAGGATCACTTAATTTTAATTATATTTCGTAAGAAATCATTCAAACCTGCTAGCTATTCTAGGTTATTTATTCTCTCTCCTTTCTTACAACTTTATGTCTAATCCATTCAAACTTATTTATTAATAGAATTATTTTCTTTTAAATAAATATTTATTATCAAATTCTACGTTCAATTATATATTATATTTACTATTTAATTTGATTTTTTGAATTTATATTTATAATTTAAAAAGCCATTCTCCATCGTACAAATTAAAAGTTAAAAAATACTTGAATTAAAATTATAATTTGATGAGCACTTAATTTATAAAAATTATAATAATTAAATATAAATTAATTATATAATCAATGATTTATAAAAAAATAAAAAATAATTTAAATTATTAATTGTATTCAAAATTTTACTTATTAAACTCTAAATTTTCATAAAATAATAAAATTATACTTATTTAGTTTTGTCAATTTATAAAAACTCATAGTACAGTTAACAAAATATATATAGAGGATAATAAATAATATTTTACTTATCGATAATATGATAAATTGTATTGAAGTATTATGATTTTTATAAATTTTGAATAGGTTATAATTTTGGTATAAGTGTTCAATAGGTTAATTGGAGTTCTCAGAAAAAAATTGCAATCTTCAGTTTGATAATGATTGAGTGACTCAAAAAATGTATAGTTATTTATAAGGGTTTTTGAATAAAAAAACCATCAATTTGCATAGTCAAAACTTTTAATTTTTATGGTAAAGTAAAATTTTTAAATTTATTATAATTATAAAATTTAAGAGAAAAGTCTAGAACTTTACATTTAATTATAATTGTAGCTAAAATTTTTAATATTATACCTAAACTTTTTTATTCCTTTTGTAATTATAACTAATTCTTAAAACAATTTTAATCAATTTTAAATTAATGTAATTATTTATCTTTTTAAATATTTGATTAAAATTTTAATTCTTTACCTCTAATTAACTAAATACCCTAAAAAAATTTAACTTTTATTATATATTCTGATTCTAAATTTGAAATATAAAATTTTCAATTTCAATAAATCTCTAAATCTAACTAATTTTAAATTAAGAATTTTGAAGTTTAGAATTAGAACAACAAAAGTTAAGTATACTTTTAAGGTGTATAATTAATTAGATATATGGTTAATTAGACTTAAAATATTAGTTATATAAATTTAATTGTAAATAAATAATACAGTGGTGAGCATTCCTTCGGTTCAGAACCAAACTGAATAAATTAAAAATAAAAATTTTAATATTTATAAAAATCTAACGCTTTATTTTTGAATTGAATTAAATTAATCTGATTTAGTTTGATTTGATCGGTTTGAGTTTTTAATAAAATTATTATTTTTTACACTTTATTTTTAATATTTTAAAATTTAATTAAAATATTTTAACTTTAATATAATCTAATCTCTTTATATTATTATTATTAATTGATTTGATTTTTTTAATTTTTCTAATCAAAATTGAATCGAACCGAAATTACTAAAATTTTTGAAATTAAAAACCGAATCAGAATAAATAAAAAATTAAATTAAAATTTTAAATTAATTCAATTTGGTCGATTTTTACATTTAATACTTACCCCTAATAATACAATGTAAGAAACTTACACTAATTTAAAATTGATAAAAAAAGTTAAAAAATTTATGTATAATATTAAAAATTTTAACTATAATGTTAAACATAAAGTTTTAGATTTTCTATCAATTTTGTATATTATTTTATAAATTAATTATAATTATAATAAATTTAAAAATTGAAATTTATTATTTAAAATTAAAAATTTTAATTATAATCATGTTATGAATTTTTTTAACCTAATTTAATTTTGTTTATTGGAGATAAATTCAATTTATTTCATGAATGGTTATACACAAGTGTAGCGAATTTGGAATTGAATTAGACATGGTGATTTGGGCAGTACAAAAAATTCCAATATCATGTGCATGGGTTGCCAATTTGGAATTGAATTGGACTTGCTCATTCATAACTCCAATGTTATCTTCTTTAGTTGTTTAATTTGTTTGCTAACTAATAGTGGAATCTTTCGAGTTTCAATAGCTCATATCAACATGTAATGCATTTGGATATATGGTTTGTCCAAACAAATATTTTATTGAAATTTATTTTCATATCAATATTTAAAATATAAAAAATAAATTATGCATATGATGTTATTACTTTCTTTGATTCCTCTGTTTCTTTGTGTTGATTTCCAATCTTATAATATTTTTTTCTGTCTCTTTGTTTTCTTTTTATTTCCCTTCTAACTTATCTCAACATTTTCTTACTTCATTATCTCACTCAGAATTCTCATTTACTGCCCAAGTTTTATCCTCCATTACTAACTAGAGGAGAAAAAGAAGCAAAACTTGAGTAATTATTAGATAGGAAAAAATTCTGATTTTATTATTAATTAATTTAATTTGAAATTCATGAGATTTGAGGATATTCATGACTCATTTCGATATGCAATAAATTTAAAATAATTTAAAACTAAGTAATTCACAAAATTGAAAATAAAGTAATAAACTTATATGAAATCATGTATTTTGATTTATATATTCAAATTGAATTTGATTTATATTTTAAATAAATAAATTTTATTTTTGAAGAAAAAATTAACATTTTAATTTAGGATATGGTTTTTTTGTGAGAATTTAGAATATGGTTCATAATCTGCAAAGTGAATGCAAAATCTTTGATGTATACCGATCTTAACTAAAAGAATTTGATCCCAACTGGAATAAAAATGTTTTTAGTTGAATTTAATCTGTTAAGTTTTTTTTTTTTTAATATGATTAATAAAATATAAAAAAAAAAAAATTGATCCCATCCGAAAAGCAGCTGGAGCCAAGAACAGCAATTTAAAATGGACAAAAATCGAATGTTTCCAACCCATTCCAATTGGACCGAATTGCTCGTTCCTAACAAAAATGCAGTTGGGTCATCATATTGAAGTTGGAGAATTTTATTTGGATTCTCCTATGTATTCTTTCCATTTTATTTACACTATACAAAAAATTAACTCTTTCAATATTTTTTATATTTTTTTAGAGCATTTAAAAAATTTAGGTAATAAAAAATATTTTTTAAAATAAATATAAAGAGTAAGTCATTTTTCATATGTTAAGATCTTTATTATTCAAAAGAGAAAGTCATTTTCTATTTCTTGAATTTTTATTAAGATTTATATATAAATTTATTAATAAATTTTATTTTTTAATTAAAATTTTAAATAATAAAAAATAAATTATTTCGTTAAAAAATATTTTCTATAAAAGATATTTAAAAAAAAATATTTACTAAATATAAATTATTTTCTATAAATTAATGGAGTTTAATTGCAAAGACAAAATAACTACAATTGTAATTAGAATATTAGAAGGAAACAAAATCTCATAGTCAAAAAAATAAATAATCAGAGTCTTAATTCAAACCTAATTGAATAGTCTAAAAAAGGCACATAATTTTTTGCTGTGATAGGAGAATAGATCTAAAAATTATTTATCAACTTATTAATTGTTGAAAAAATAGAATAAAATAATAAAATCTGAGTCGAGTTTAATACTGTTTTTAAATATTTATTTTGCAATTTATAAGGATTAAACATATTTTTCTGAAATTTAATTTTTAGAATTAGAATAATAAAAATTTATTTTTTATTTATAATCCAGTAGAAAGTATAAAAAAATAGAAAGAATAAAGTAAAAAATGGGAGTGTCTGCATGCTATTTATAATGGAAAAAATAGCCGTTATAATCTGTTATAATGTGAAGATGCATGTTATTTATAGTAAAAAAAAAACCGTGCTGTTATAAAAATCTTGAGATGACATAATAAACTTATAACGGTCATATTTAATATTAGATTTAAATATCAAATCTGTAACGGTAAAAAAATTTCATAAATAAAATCTTCGATAACTCTAAAATCTTCGATGACTACAAAATCTTTTGAAATTTAAATTCATTTTACAATGATTTTCCACATATTTCAAAAGATTTTTTATTCCTAGGTTTTAAAATTTAGTGTATATGTTTCGAATTTGGTGTTTTTTAGATTATGAACCAGACCTAAATTAATAAGATTTAACATACAAAGTAATTAGTGAAACTTTTATTTCTATGAACCAAATTTTTTTTTTGTATATTAATATCACATCAATCTCATAACACTCCACAAATCTTGTTGTCAATGTTGTTTTGTGCTAATAGACCATGCGCATGCCTGATAGTTCATAAGTGCTCTAAAGATTATACCACAATCTCATAGAAGCTGCGCCACTCCATACTTATATAGGTGATATTATCAAGTGTATACTGCAATTTATACACCACCCATAAAGAATATGAATATCACTAAGAACTTTCACTTCATCCTCTCATTAATGCAGTTTAACACTTCTCACACTGAAGGGATAACATTAAAAAGTGCTAGTAGAACTAACAAGTGACTTGTTATTATCCATATGAACCTTTTTTATGAGATCTCTAATCGGTAATCGCAAAGGTTGGGTTCCTATCACTGTTAATTTCATATTGGCTCAAACCCCTTGATGTTTCATCTATTAGTTTTCTCCCTAAAAGTTTAGTTAGAGGATCGAATAAATTCATTTCTGACTTCACATAATCAATGGAAATAGTTCCATCTTTTAGCAGCTACTTAATAACATTATGTCTTAGATGAATATATCCATTCTTACCATTGAAAGTTTTATTCTTTGCAATGGCTATTGCCGCTTGGCAATCACAACGCAGTGATATAAATGGTGTTGATTTTATTCTTAACGAATATTTATTAAGAAATTTCTTAGCCACTCAGTTTCAGTTCCAACTAATTCCAAAGCAATAAACTCTGACTCTGTAGTGGATTTAGCAATAATAGTTTGTTTGGTTGATTTTCATGTAATTACACCACCTCCTAAAGTGAATACGTAACCACTAGTGGATTTTATCTCATCTGAATCTGAACTCCAGTTAGCATCACTGTATTCTTTTAACACAACGGGGGGATCCACTACATAAGATACCATAATTCATGATACCTCTCAAATATTTCATCAGTTTAACTGATGCAGCCCAATGATCGTTATTGGGATTATGTATATACCTACTCAATCTACATACATTATAAGCTATATCAGATCATGAAAATTCATTAAATGAAATAAACTCTCAATAATCTATGCATATTCAGATTGAGCAACAGATTCACCTCTATTTTTGTTTAATTGAGAGTTAGGATCATAAGGAATACTCACAGGTTTGACATCGAAATGTCCAAACTTCCTTAAAACCTTCTCAACGTAATGCTCTTGTGATAGCATTATACTATCATTCTTCCTTATAATTCTAACACCCAAAATCACGTTTGCTTCTCCCATATTTTGCATATCAAATTTAGATACAAGAAAAACTTTTGTTTTACAAACTATATCATAACTCGTACAAAAAATAAGCATATCATTCATATATAAATAAATAATTACAGATTCACTATTTATACGTTTTGTATATACACACTTATCAACTTTGACAGAAAAAAAAATAATCATTCAACAGAACTTGGTCAAATTTCTCATGCCACTATTTGGGTGCTTGTTTTAAACCATATAAGGATTTGAAAAGTTTACAAGCTTTGTTTTCTTGGCAAAAAATAACACAACCGTCAGGTTGTACCATATAGAATTCTTCTTCCAAATTTCCATTTAAAAAGTTATTTTAACATTCATTTGATGATTAACAAGTTTATATATAGAAGCTATAACATCCATTTGATGATTAACAAGTTTATATATAGAAATTAAAGCAAATAATACTCTAATAAAAGAAATTCTGGCTACAGCGATAAAGGTGTCAAAATAAATTATATCTTATTTTTGAGAAAAATTTTTTGCTACTAATCTTACTTTATACTTTTCAATTGACCCATCTGCGTTATATTTCCTTTTGAAAATCCATTTAAACAAATAAATTTAGCTCCTAGAGGCAAGTCTACTAAAGTCGAAGTACCATTTTTTAGTAATAAAATCAATTTCAGATTTAGTTGCTTCTTTTCAGAAAGGAACTTCGAAAGATTTAATAGCATCAAAAAAATTTGCAGGTTTATTTTCAATACGATAAGTATAAAAGTCATTTCCAAAATAAAATATCTTTTCTTTGTCTTTTACTTCTTCTTAAATTTTTATTATTATTTCCAAAATTATTTTTATAAATATTTTCATTAGGTGCATGAGAAATTTTCTCAACGTTTAAAGAAAAAATATGTTAAAAAAACTCAGCATTTTTTGTCTCAATTATAGTGTTACAATCAAGCACATCACTTCTCAAAACAAGAAATCTATATGTAGCACTATGTTCAGCATAACCTATAAACATGCAATCAAAAGTTTTTTAATATATTTTTCATTTCTTAGGATCAGGAATAATTACTTTAGTAAGACACCCACACTTTTAAATATTTTAAGTTAAAGTGTATAATCTTTCCAAAACTCATAGGGTGTTTTATTAATTTTCTTATAGGGTATTCTATTTTGTATATGATAAGCAGATAATAAAGCTTCCTCCAAAGGTTATTAGGTGAGGATGAACTTATTAATAAAACATTCATTTCTTTTAATGTTCTATTTTTTCTTTCCACTACTCCATTGGATTCAGGTGAATAAGGTGGAGTAAATTCATGAATTATTCCTTCATTTTTACAAAAGAATTAAATAAGATATATTTTCCACCTCTATCTATTTTAATCCTTTTTATTTTCTTATTTAATTAATTTTCTACTTCAGCTTTATACATTTGAAACATGTCAAATATTTCATCTTTATTTTTAAGCAAATATACTTTAGTATATCCAAAATAGCCATAAATAAAAGTTACATAATATTTTTTACCACCTCTAGCTATAGTTTGTCTTAAATCCCCCAAGTTTATGTGTATTAAGCTAAGTAATTCAAATTCTCTATGTGTAGTTGGACATGTTTTTTTGTGTTGACTTAGATTCTACACAAATCTCACATTTATTTAAACATATTTTACTAATACCAGATATTATACCAAGATATTGTATTTTTTTAATATAAGAAACACTAACATGTCTTAATTTATTATGCCATAAATCCAAAGAATCAAGCAAGTAAGCAGGAGAAGATACATTTTTATTCATTATTATAGAAATATTGAGAATAAAGAGTTACTGGTTACAATAGCATTTTTCAATAAAAATACAATTTTTAGTTAGTACAATTTTATCGAACTCAAAATACATCTTAATCACATCATTTCTCAATAGAGGTACATAAATTAAATTAACTCTCATGTTAGGTACATGAAGTACTTCATTAAGTGTTAAGGTCTTGCCAGATGTGAGTTTGATAAGAAATTTCCCTTTACCAAGAACACTTGCAATCCTAGAATCGCCTAAATACACTTGTTCTTCTCCTTCCCCCATAGTAGTGTAGAAGGTAAACACATTTCTATTTGTACAAAAATGCCTAGTTGTACCAGAGTATACTATCCATTCTTGCATATTAGTCACAAGAAAAGTTTGAGAAATGACTGCAACAATTAGGGGTGAGCAGTATTCGGTTCAAACCGAAAAAATCGACCGAACCGAATTAATTTAAAAATTCAGTTCGATTTGATTTTTAATTTTAAAAATTTCGGTTATTTCGGTTCGATTCGATTTTGATCAAAAAAATCGAACCGAACCGAACTGATTTAGTGATAATTGTATATTATTTTCAATAATATAAAGAGATTAGATCATATTAAGGTTAAAATATTCTAAATTTTAAAATACTAAAAATAAAGTGTAAAAAATAAAAAATTTATTAAAATTTCAAACCGATCAAACATAATCGAATCAGACCGGTTCAGTTAGATTCGATTTTTGATCAAAATCGATTCGGTTCAGTTTTCATAAATACTAAAATTTTAATTTTTGGTTTATTCGGTTCGGTTTAAAACTGAACCGACCGAATGCTCAGCCCTAGCAGCAATAATGTCATCTCCTTCAGCTAAATTCACTTTTGGTTTAGAAGGATTATCATTTATCACTCTATTCCTGCACTGAGGTGCATGATGACCCGGCCTACCACATACAAAATAATGCCCTTTCCTTTTAATGGTGGGATGATTAAACTTAGGTTTGTAATCAGATTTCTTATTTTTATACATGTTATTTAATTTATATGTCTTTCTTTGTATGAGATTTGCTCTTGTAGTTAGCTCTTTACCTTTTGCAGCTTTGTTCCCTCTTATTTGTATCTTCAGTGATGATATGGGTGATGAGATTTGATAGTGTCAATTGCTTGTGCTTGTGTTTCAATTGTTGCTTGTAGTCATTCCAAGAATTTGGTAATTTTTTTATTAGCAGTCCAGCCACAAATCATCTTGAGGAGTGATGTTTTCAGCTCTAAGATCCTCTAAAAGTTTATGGTACTCATTGATTTGCATTTTGATGTCTTTTTTTTTTGATCATTTTACATTTATAAAAATTGTCAATTACAAATTTTTATTTTCTAGCATCCTCAGCAGTATATTTCGGGTTTATTGAATTTCATATTTTTTTGGCTTCCTTGTAGGAATAGTAGACACCAAGGAGATTGTCAGAAAGAAAGTGTATTAATAACTGTATGCTTACATACCTTATTAGAATAGGCCTAGATTTCATACAATTTTGGATCAACAAGTAGGTGCAGGTCTTGGCTATTTGAGTGCTAAACTTACGCCATGCATGTCAAGTATTAAAAAAAAAAAATCTTTCTTGCCATCTCTTGAAATTCTGACCCGAGAATACTTAAATTTTTGAAATGTCAGGAAAAAGTTTGGCATATGGAACAGCAGGCAAAAACGACTCACCATTTGCAGCAACAGAAAGCGGGACAGCATGAAGGTTGTTTGGCACAGCTAAAGTAGATGCAGTGGCAATGTCATTGGAAGTAGGCAATGCAGAAGTAGAGGCAGTGACATCGTTTGGTTCCATTTGTTTTAAATTTTTAATAAATCTTTAAGATGGTTCGAAAAATATGATAGAATAATAAAATCTGAGTCATGTTGTACATTATACTTAAGGATTTATTTTGCAATTTCTCAGGATTAAACAAGTTTTTCTGAAATTTAATTTTCAGGATCAGGATAATAAGAATTTATTTTTAACTTATAACCCAACAGAAGCATAAAAAATAGAATGAATAAAGTAAAAAATGGGAATATCTTTTTTTGTGAAGGTGTATATTATTTATAAGGGTAATTTACGATTTAGTCCCTGGATATTACCATTATTAACAAGTCAGTCCCTGTATTTTTAGAAACCTATTAAAACGTTCTTGTGTTTTATTTCCGTCAACGAAATAGTCCTTCCGTCCTATTTTCCGTTAAAATTAGATAAAGGAGGAGAGAGAAAGTTTTTAAAATCCAATTTTACCCTCAAATAAAACCATTTATTTAGTCCTTGTATATTACAATTATTAACAAGTTAGTCCTTATATTTTCAAAAATCTATTAAAATATTTTCAACAACAAGAAGAAGAAGAAGAAGAAGAAGAAGAAGAAGAAGAAGCAGAAGCAGAAGGAAGAAGAATTGATGAAGAAGAAAAGGAAGGAGGAGGAGAAGGAGAAAAATAATGGGGGGTAATATAGTCTTTTACTATATTTTTAACGGCAAAAATAGACAGAATGACTATTTCGTTGACGGAGAGAAAACATAAGGACGTTTTAATAGGTTTCTAAAAATACAGGGACTGACTTGTTAATAATGGTAATATCCAGGGACTAAATCGTAAATTATCCTATTTATAATAGAAAAAATAGTCGTCGTAAACTATTATAATATGAAAATGCATATTCTTTATAATGAAAAAAAATGGTCGTGCTGTTATAAAAATTTTAAAATAATATAATAAAATTATAACAGTTATATTTAATATTAGATTTAAATATCAAATTTATAACGGTAAAAAAATTTCATAAATATAATCTGATGACCGCTGGACTTCACCACCCCGGTATAAAGCCTAGTCCATGATAACGGCCCTGATCCAAAGGTAATGGGACCTCTTCAACGAGCCAGCCTGGACCACCCAACCTTGAGGTCGGGCCTCCCGTGGGCCCCAGTCCTTTCAACACCAAACTCGGCTCTGGAACGTGACAAGAAAAAGGACTGCAGACCCAATCACCTTGCAGCTCTGTCTACACACGCGCCGGAGGGAATTAAATGGCCGCCTGGCATGGAGAGAGCGTCTGACAGTTCCGTACGTATGGGCCTGTATGACAGAGATAGATGACACTGTAGCTGAGGGGCCGTTAGGCGTCGCTAACAGACAAAAAGAAAAGGAATAAAGGGGAGAGGGCACATTCCCCTCACCTAAGCTTACCCAACCAGTGTAAACCCTATTTTCTCTGAATCTCAGATCATCACAATCTTTAATGTCATAAAATTTTGAAAATTTTGTAGGAACACAAAATTTTTTAAAATTCAAAATTCATTTTACAATAATAATTACATAATGCGGTGAAACCTAAATCTTATATGCTAAATTTCATTGTTATTATTCAGTGTACTTGATTTGAATGCGCTTTCACTCATATTTATGCTGGGTTTATTTATATTTGTTTTGTAAAGAATTTATATTTTTATTAATCCATAAATTTTGAAATAAAAAATGATAAATAATAGAATATTTTTTATATTTTTTTAAAAATAATTTATAAATTACACTTAGTCAGATGACAAGACACAAAGTGGGGTACATAAACAAAATAAATAACCTTTCTACAATAATATATTTTATTAATTTTAAATAATCAGGCAAAAACTCAAAAAAAAAAAAATCTATATTATATTCAAGTTGGTAGACACACTTCATCTGTTAATATGTAACCGAAAGAATTAGTTTGTTCATAGAATAGAAAATTTTGAATCCACAGTGATAACAGAACAAATTTTAATACCATAAAGTTGGATTTCCTTTGGCTTCAATTTATTTATATTTATAATCGATGGTAAAAATAATTTTGAATATTAAATTTGACAAAGTTATCATTACATAATTTGGACTAAAACTTTTGCAATTAAATTAATAAAATGATTATTAAAATTTAATAAATACAAAATTTATTAATTAAATTATATATTATTTAATTTTACATTTACTTTGTGTAGATGCTGTTATATACTTTCAAGGAGTAATTATTATAGGAGCAAATCAAATTAACTTATAACAAAAAAAAACTTGATCCAATCATAAAAATTAAATTAATTTTTTCGATATTCGTAATTATTTATATGTATAGTTATGTATATGTACACATACGTACAAATGTTATATATACTAACAGACAAATACAGATTATACAAAGCAGCATATATACCAACAAGCAAGGGAGTTTAAACTTAGAGGAAATCATGTTAACTCCAATTTTCTCACATCTTCTACCTTTCCATATTGAATGGTGCAATTCTTGCTTCCATATGAACAAAAGCACCCTTTGACTCACCAAATTTCTTTTCCTTTTGGGATTCAGCATCACAAAACTCTTCTTCCTCTTCTTGCATCTCTTCAAATTCCTTTGGTAATTTACAATAGTAATCCTCCCTTGTACCAAATCTTTCAACCATACCCATATAAAAAGAAACTGCAAAAATTGCAGTACCAATTAAGAAGCAGCTGAATAGAATATTTACAAGTGATTTAGCCCTATGTAATGCTTGTTGGCTGCCACATCTAACCACATGGTGTTCATCTTCATTGTAAAGTTCACAACCTCTAGGTAGCAATTCTGGTGTCCATAGCATGTAGCCCATCACTATGAACCAAACTCCTTGAAAAAATATGCTAACAGACCTCACAAAGCTGACCAAGAAACTCCTTGGCAGCCCAATTCCCATAAGGGTGGTGACTACAGAAACAACTACAATAGCTTGGAGAAGCAAATGATATTGCCCTTCTAGGCCTTGGTGATCTGTTGAGTGGAGATGGAAGAGAAAGAGCTGTTGCCCGAAAGCTACTGCTCCAAGAAGTTGTGTTAGACCAAGATGAGATTTAGGCTTAAATCTGTCAAGAAGTATAGCAAAAGTTGCATAAACAAAGAAAAGCATTGAAATTGAAGAGTGCTCAAAGTTTTTGAGATGATTTGATGGTATGGTTCCATCAGAATCAAAGGGTTGGTGTCTCTCAGGACCAATGAAAAGCTCCATGGAAATGGAGATGGAGCTTCCTGCCATGATCAAGAAAAGCTCCAAGTGCCTAACTTTTGAAGTGGGGAACCAAGCAGAAGAAATGTAGGAGTTTGGATGTAGAGAATAGAGTTTGATGTGGTTAAAGAGATGCCACAAACCTAATGCAAGGAAAGCTATGCCCGGTAATACATGCCCTATTAGACTACCCATCTTTGTATGCACAATTTCCTAAAGGCCTTATCAGGGCTTTTATAGACATTGACCATTAACCACAGTAAAATGTTTATGTAAAATTTCTCTAGGAAAATTCATTTGAACAGATTGAAAGAATATGTACAAATTCCTGAAATAGATAATCCATTCAGTGGTGCAAATCCCTCCTTTACTTATTTATTTTTAATTTTTTTTTTCTCAATATTGAATCTATGGTCCTTAATTGTCTAAGGCTGGTAGCTTCCTTCTTAAATTTTGGCCAACTCAAATCAATAAAACAGTTCTCATTATTATTCACAAAGAAGCTATTAGTATAGAGATTTCTTTTTCTTTTGTTTTTCAACTTAATAATATAATAATAGAAATTTCCTCTATTGATTACTTCTCTTTAAAGCTTCTCAACATAATTAAGGGAAGAAAAAAGACAAGGGATAAATTCTTAAATGTGATTTATGTGCTGTCAATTTCAAACCATAAATTTGTAAAAAAAAAAAAAAAAATCAATTTTAACTATTTTTTAATTAATTATCATATTTAAAACACTATAGAATGGATCAATTTGTTTAATTAAATTTAAAAAATCCATTTATTACCTCTATGACTCATAATCCTAATAGCATTTGCTGAAACCTTTTTCTAATTTGAGCGGAAGTAATATTTATAAATGAAATAACATATTATTTTTTATATTAAGTAGTATTCCTATTGTATATATAATAATATATTTTAATAATTACCTTATTTTATTTTTAATAAAATTATATTTTTTGCAATATTTTTTTTTATCGTGGAAGTGAAAGTAAATTACTATGGCTACAGAAATAGAGGTAAATATAGTAACAAACTGATATAATTGATTTAAAATTATAATTTAAATATATGTAATAGTAATTTATAACTTTTTTTATAATAATGATATTGATTTAATACTCAGCAATTGGTAGGAATATTTATATTTATGTGGGCATATTTTAGTGTTTTGCAAGGTCTTAAAAAAATATGATGAAGAATTTAATTTAAAAAAATATTGAAATTGAAAGGATTATTGTGACTAAGTCTCAACCGAAGTCTTGGGCAAGGTTTTGGGTTTTAACAGAAACATAACCGATGTGGTAAAGTCGGGACTTTCACATTTAAAAAGTTGAAATTGAGTCACAGCTTGCAAGATTTTTCTTGCAGAAGTTTAGAAAACTCTCTCCCTCATTAGGGAATAAATTAAAAAGTTATTTATTAATTCTCTTTTGCGAGAGATTTTGAGTTAGAATTCCTTTATAATTAGTCCTTAAAAGCATCCTGATTTTATAATTATACCTTCTTTTATATGTTTAAGTTCTAAAATATTTCAAATATTAGGAACTAAATCATTTCAAAAAAAAAAAAAAAAAAAAAAAAAGAGCATAGAGATCATAGTAGAAGAACGACCTAATTTCATGGAGCAATTTGTAAATTACGTACCCAACGAATATAATAGATAAAATTCCAAAATTTGGAAAACTTGAAACCGGATTTGGCCTTTTATAGTTACCAAATTATCAAACTAACAGCTTGATGGGAAACATTTTCTGCCAATGTGTGGATTACTTCTTGTTCACATATAACTTTTTTATTTATATATGAATGAGAAATAGTCAAATATATCTGATAAGTTGTAGAACGAAGGTAAGCTCCATCTTTCTCACTATGAAAATAAATATTTTAAAAATAAATAGATGAGATACTCAAATTTACAACCTTATCTACATCTTACTCGTTGGTGAAAAAAAACCAATCAAATTATATATATTCTAATTGACTTTTCTTACGTAAATTTAGAAGGACAAACAAAAAATAATAAAATACATTAATGGCTAATCATTTTTACATTGGGGTATAGCCCACTAATTTATTAATGTGATATAAATTAAAATTATAAATTTTTTAATCAAATCAAATCAATTTTAAAAATAATTTGATGATATGTGATTACAGAAAATTATGTTAGTCGGATAAGTAGAAAATATTAGAGTGAATTAAAAAAGTTTTAGTAGAGCCGAATTTAAATGTTGATTAGGTAAGCGTCCTATGGTAAAAAAGAATAGTTATGAACCCAGTAGACCACCCCATGGAGTGGTGAAAGGAAGGTCCCAATTGATACCAAAAAAATCTGTAACTCCTCGGAGTTATCCTGTACTTAAGAGAAGAAGTAGAAAAAAGAATAAATATAGTCATAATTTATTTCTTTATCGCCGTAGTAAATAGGAGAAAAAACAGAATTGAACTATTCTATCCATAGAATCTTCCTTTTAGTTTTCCATTACAGTTTAGCATTATTGGTCAAACACATAAATACTAATTTCAACCTGTCTACACAATAATTATTTTCAATAGCATCAAGAAATAATTCATAATAAAGAGCAAATCATTTACTTCCATCACATCATGAGCACCACACTAGATTTAATTTTTTGAAATTTCAACATTGCTTATTTCATAGGCATTCTCGTAAGAATTAGCTCACAATTCTCACCTTTAATATTTGATCTTCCAATCCACTTTTAAAATAATGCTTATATTCTCACTTATGTTACATTCAGTGTTACTCTAGAATTCCTGCAAAACACATAGGAGGCTACTACCTCAAGCCTATATCTTAATTCTATCTCGGGAGGCATTTACCTCGATTCTATCTCAAGAGGCCTCTACTTCGATTCTTTCTGAAGAGGCCTTTGCCTTAATTTTTAAATATGTTAATCTCCATATTCTTAGATGGTCTCAAGCTCTATTAGCCCATCCTCACACTTATTTTTATATATTAAGGGCATTGCACCTAGTGGAGCGTGCAACTCCCCTAGTTGATATGGTCACTATAGCCCAAAATGCTCATATTTTCTTCTTAGCACCTTAATGCGCCTATCTCATAGTTTTTACCATAAGATAGGCTAATCCCAGCTCTCATGTCAACCTGTCCTAGGTAGGACGTTCATTGACCCAAGCACCAAACTTCTCAACCACTTTAAGGCATTAGATCTTTTAGTAGATCTCAGCATATTCTTTTCGATGTTCATCAATCGTAACTTCGCTCTAATCCCAACTGTTAGGAGCCTGTATTTTGGCACTCATTTAGGACCGTGCGGTACTTAGTTTGAACGATTTCAAACCAAGTCAATCTTAAGAATTACCTGATAATCTATGATTACAAACAATCCTATTAGTCAAGGTTACACCAGCTAATAACGAAACCCACAAACAACATATATTTATAAGTCTCATAATAGTCACAACAAATAAAATTAAATATGAAAATTCATGAACATGCTACTTCTTTTATTTCAGGGGTGATGATCTGAGATCCAGAAAAAAGGGTTTACAATAGTTGGGTAAGCTTGGTCCGAGGGGAGGGTGCTTCTCTCCCTTTATTATTTTCCTTTTGTCCGCTAGTGACGCATAACGGCCTTGCTATTATTGGACCACCTGTCTCTGCCATACGGATTCGTATGTACGGGAATGGCAGTCGCCTGCTCTATACTAAACGGCCATTTAATTCCCTCCCTAGCACGCGTGTAAGCAATTCTGCTGGGTGTACGGGCTAGTTATCCCTCATCACATTGGGCCTCAAAACTGAGATAGGTGTGAGAAGACTGAGGCCCACGGAAGGCCCGACCTCGAGGCCGGGTGGTCCAGGCCGGCTTGTTGAAGACGCCTTTCAACCCTTGCGTTAAGTTTGCAATCATGGGCTAGGTCTTGTATGGAGGTGGTGAAGCCCAGCGGTAGGGGTGAGTACTATTCAGTTCAAACCGAAAAAACCGACCGAATCGAATTAATTTTAAAATTTGGTTTGGTTTTTTATTCAATTCGGTTTGATTCGGTTTTTAATTTTAGAAATTTCAGTTATTTCGGTTTGGTTCGATTTTGATCAGAAAAAAATCGAAAAAATCGAACCGAACTGATTAGTGATAATAATACGTTATTTTTAAAAATATAGAGAAATTAAATTATATTAAAATTAAAATATTTTAATTAAATTTTAAAAAACTAAAAATAAAGTGTAAAAAATAAAAAAAATTATTAAAAATCGAAACTGATCAAACCAAACCGAATCAAACCAAATTAGACCGGTTCGGTTTGATTAGGTTTCTGACCAAAAGCAGTTCGGTTCGATTTGATTTTCATAAATACTAAATTTCAGTTTTCGGTTTATTCAGTTCGGTTTGATTTTGAACCGAACCGATCGAATGCTCAGCCCTACCCAGCGGTCATCAATTGCTCCTTTACCTTTTCATCAGTTATTTCATGAATGATGAGGGGGTAAACATCGAGAATAATTATTACCGCGTGGCCCAAGGACAGTTTCTCTTAAAACGTCTCGTCTTCACATTACTGTTTCAAATTTCAAATTCTCTCAGTCTTCCCAAAGCTCTCTGTAATACCCGGCTAGACCTCGGCATCAGAATTCCTGTTTTCCGGCGGAATCTCGGATGTCGAAACCCTCTAGAAGGGTAAAATCATGTTTTTATAAATATTTTTACATGTTTTTATGGTTTTAAGAAAGAAAGAAATTTAGTTTTGAAAGAAAACGTTTTGGAGGAGAAACTCAGGTTCGGCCGCCGAACGTTGGTGACTTGCGGAAGCTCTTTTGGCCCCTGAAGGCCCTCTGTCCGAAAATGGGCGAGTTTTCTCTCTCTATTTTCGGGCAAGGTGAGTCTCTGCCACCCCTTTTGTCGATCTTGTGTTTTCTCCTCAAATCCTTCAAGTTTTTAACAAGTCTTAACTTGGTTTTGAAGATTTTGAGCTAAAAACAAAGTTTTAAAACTTGGAGATCCTGGAGCTCGATTTCTCCCATCTCCGAGTTTGGATCGCCTCTCCTCTCGATTTTCAAGAGGTAAGTGGAGATCTTACCCTTCTTTTATGCTTTATGTAAGTTTTGAGGGGTTTTAGAGAGTTTTAATGCATGTTTAGAGTAGTTGTGGAATGTTAGGGTTTATGTGAGTTAAATGATGAAATGTATGTTATTGTATGTTAAATGTTGATGTTGTTAGGGTATAGGCTAGTTTTAAGCCCCTAAATGCTGGAGAATGTGTTTATGTATGAGTTGGTTTGAGTTGAGAGGGTTGGGGTGACTGGATGCATGTTTGTGGCGTGGGTTCTGCCTTCTGGAGAACCCAGGTTCGGCTGCCGAAGCCATGTTCGGCCGTCGAACCTGCCTGCAGAGGCAATTTGGCCGCCTAAACTTGCCCCTGAAAGTTTAGACTTTCGGCTTTGGAGGGAAGTTTCAGCCGCCGAACCTGCCGACAGACTTTCGGCCACAGAACCCTGCCCCCGAAAGTGCATGACTTTCGGCTCTGGAGGGACTTTCGGCCGCCGAACCTGCCGCCGAAAGTGCCCTGTCCAGCCTTCCTTTGCATATTTTCTATGAATGTTTCATGATGTTTTATGGGGTTTTTGGGGAGATGTTTAGAGTTATGTTAGTGTATGTTTGGTCCTTCATTTGAGTCCACCTGTATAGGTTCGGACTCGAGGAACCGAGGACTCCAGCAGTGAGATAGCTGCTTCAGAGTCTTTTCAGAGTCAGCCTGAAGTGAGTAGAATGGATCTTTATGTTTCAAAGCAAATAAATTTTGAGCATGTTTATGCATCACGAATGCCATAATATTTACTAGGTTGTTTGCATTAGAATTCACGAATATGTTGCATTGCATACTATGATGTTGATGTGGATGGATGTTGGATGACCCCTTAGCCCTTGATATGATATGATGACGATGATACGGTATGAAAGACCAGTGAGGCCCATTCTACGCCCCTGGCACGATGTAAGAGAAAGGCCAGCGAGGCCCATTCTACGCCCCTGGTATATTGGAATGTTATGTTATGTGATGTTAAGAGAAAGACCAGTGAGGCCCATTCTACGCCCCTGGCACAATTGGACTATGTAGAGGGTTATTGGTGACAAGTCCATCCTTGATGTGATTTATTTGTGATGTGATGCATTCCATGAAAGCATGTGTTTTAATACACTGTTTTACTATTTTGCTCACTGGGCTCTAGTAGCTCACCCCCTTTCCCTTGACTCCCAGGTTTGCAGGATCGGGATAGACCAGGAAGTCAGCAAGAGTAAAGGTGTTATGTATGTAATAGTTTAGTTGTGGACATGAAAGATAATGTAATGTAATGTGATGTAAAATATTGTACAGTTATGTATTGAGGATTAGTATTGTGCTTGACCCTAGAGTGTTTTGTTAATCCCTTTTGATACATGATCTTTATGTAATGTTTTATTAAAATGTTGTAAACCAAGCTTGATGTATGTAATGTTGACCCAACTAGAGCATTTGATGAGGGCTCTAGTGTGGGATTTTGATGTATTCAGTTTCAGTGCATGCACAGGTCGAGCTTGGTAATTGGAAAGTTTAAAGTTTTATGTAAATGTATGATCATGTATGGGATTTATCAGGTATGACAGGTTGTATGTTAGGCTTGCTACGGGTCCCGGCGACCTTAAGTCGATCTGGATTCTAGCGCCGGTAGCGGTCCGATTTCGGATCGTAGCGACCCAGAAATCGGACCGTTACCGGCGCTAGGATTCAGATCGACTTAAGGTCGCTGGAACCCGTAGCAAGCCTAACATACATCCTATTATACCTGATGAAATCCTATACATGATCATACATTTTCATAAAAACTTAAATTTTTCATATACCAAGCTTGACATGTGCATGCATCATAACTGTAAACATAAAAACTCTATACTAGAGCCCTCATCAAATGCTCTGGCAGGGTCAACATCTTCTACATCAAGCTTGGTTCAACACATCTCATCATTAAAATATTTACATAAAGATCATGTAAAAAAAAAAGGATTACAATCTATCAATAGGGCCAAGCACAATACTATCCACAATACATTACATGTCCACTACTAATCTATTACATCATGCTATACCAAAACTCTGATGACTCTCCCACAGCTACCTGTGCTCCTGCAAACCTAGGGGTTAGGAAAAAGGGGTGATCTACTAAAGCCCAGTGAACAGAACAATAAAAACAATTTAATAAACATATGCTTTCATGAAATGCATCACAACACAAACAATTCACATCAAGGATGTACTTGTCACCAGTAACCCTCTACATATCCAATGTGCCCGGCCCACAATGGAGCTCTCAGGACTTCCTCTTTGACGCGGAACCCTATGGCACAAGCCTCAAACCCACACGCACAAGTAGATAACGGAATCCAAAGATCTGATAAACCCACCTCCTATGGCACCCCACACTTAGAGAAGCTGAAACACCAATGATTGAAGGATTTAGATGAGAATCCGACAAACGCCACAACGAATAGTTGATAAGTTAGCCAAGATTCCTGGTGCAATTGATGAAAGCAAATCCTCACTCTCACTCAAAGCAATACACGCCAAAGGCATGAAAAAAATTCTGAAAAGTTTGATTAAAAGCTGCCTCTTACAATTGTTTCTTCTCCTTATATAGTAAGGAGAAAAACAAATAAAACCCTAAGACACTCTTCTTGGACCTGACTTAAACACATAAGGCCCAAGCCCAATCACACACTAACATAACACATAAGTATTAAAACATAAGCCCAAAACATGGCCCAACACTCTAAAACTTAAAAGATAAATTATGGCCAGAATACAAGCCCAAACAAAGCTAAAATAAAACAAGTGTTAGATGATAAAAATATAGCAAGCCCATCATAACAAAGCTGAATCTTCACAAAAGCCTTACTTGATCTTCACTTTAGGCTTCCCTTTGTGTAGTTTTAGCCCATGGGTTTGATTAGGCTCCCTAAGCCTATGATTGCAAGTGTTGCACCAAATCTGTCCCATGTGAGTTGAAGCACGCCCCAAATATAAATGGATCATATGAATATGATTTTGAACTCCTTGTAGATCCATTTGAATGACATAAGTTTGCTCCACACCATTGTTAGAACTTTGCCCTATTGAATCCATATCATTCTCTCCTTCTTTAGAAAAGATTCGTCCTCGAATCTTGCTGATATTTATGTCAAAAACGGAAGCTTTAGGAACCCATGTATCTTCAAAGACCTCCTTTTGAATAGGTGGAAATAGGATAAAACTTTCGTCATGAATGTTTTCATCAACAACCTGCACATCAAGAACAAATGAACTAGGCATAAAAATATTAGTCATAGAAAGATCTTGTGGATGTGACCCATTCTCCTCTACAACTTCCAAAACAGTCTCATTCACCTCCTCCACCTCATCAATCACGTGCTCCCCATGTCCCTCATCATTCATAACCTCTTCTATAAGTTCATTGATGGAATTCTCAACAACAACTACATTAGATTCATGCATTACAACTTCCTCTTCAATTTGAATCTCTATGGAAGTTGACATTGGAACTTTAGCCTCTTCTTTCTCCTTTTCTTTCTCCATCTTCCCTCCTTGAACTAGTCTTGATTCTTTTCCAGCCTCGTTACCCTCAAACTCACTCTTTTCTCTCATTTTTCCCACAGAACTCAAGCTCTCACTCACCTTTGTAGCCAAGGCCGAAGCCTCCCTCTCCCTCTCCAGCATTTTTATGTGATCGGCATATACCTCTTGAGGTGATAAAGGAGCGAGTATAAGCTTCTGTCCTTCATGAGTGAAGGAGTACTTGTTATTGAGCCCATCATGTTGCACCTGTCTATCATATTGCCACGGCCTACCCAACAATATATGGCTTGCCTGCATAGGTACCACATCGCACAAGATCTCATCCTTATACCTACCAATAGAAAATGGTATAACCACCTGGCGTGTAACTCTGACCTCACCACAATCGTTCAACCATTGCAATCTGTATGGCTTAGGGTGTTTAATAGAAGCCAAGCCCAATTTCTCCACCATATACACACTAGCCACATTTGCACAACTACCTCCATCAATAATGACAGTGCACACTTTTCCATTAACCAAACACCTAGTGTGAAATATGTTTTCCCGTTGTTTCAGGCTTTCTTCCTTAACCTGCATATTCAGAGCACGCCTAGCAACAAGCATCTCACAATGTGCAGCAAGCAACACATTATTAACAAACACATCCGAATCATCACAGTCATTATTGCAATTATGAGTTCTTTGAGGTATTCTTGTAGAAGTGGACGCTGGTGAGACATTCTGATCTTTACTCATCCTACCTATAATCAACAAAGAACAAAGCGAACTAGCAAATATTGTGTTAGAAAAGAAAGAACTCAAGTGTTTGCACACTTACCACTCTTTTGCTGATTCTTCAATTGCACTTCAGAAACTAAGGTCAACCAACTAACCACAAGGTGCGTTTAATGAAACAAAAAAAAAAGAAAACCTAAAGAAAGAACGAAGCGTGCAAAAACTAGAAAGAAGACACTGACAATTTGGAAAGTAACACACGAACAATGTTTTGTGCTACTTGAAAATATCACCTAGAGTATAGACCCAAGCAAACAATACTCCAGTAATGTCAAGGAAGCAAAAGCAAGTTTAAATCAAAAAAGAAACTTTGAATTCAAATAAAAACGAACCTGGACAAAAGTTTGAAATTAATTCACTTCAAAGCAAATTAAATATGGATCTAATTAAATCTACCCAAAAAGGAAAGTATCAAAACACTGCAAATAGAATCAGAAAAAAAATGTAAATTTCTCTCAGATCAGAGACATGGACGAAAATTCTGGTGTTAAAAGAAGGATTTGACATCAAATCAATTTAGATGCAATTTCCTTAAATGTGCACTTTAGGAAATAGGCAGAAATTATTTTATCTCCAAATCTGGATTCAACCAAATTCAAAATTCAAAATTGATTCCCATAAATTACAGCAATCAATTGAGATAGGTAAGGCAATATGGACGAAAAAGGAAACATACCACAATTTCGGCCAGATCAAGATAAATAAGGTAAAGGCAATTTTTGACTTTTGATTTTTTTTTTTTTTTTTTTTAGGATTTCGATTTTTTTTTTTTTTATAACTAATAATCAAGAAGGTGCCGCCATGGACACACAAGCTTTCACCGGAAAGAACAAGGAAGAAAAGGAAAACTCAAAAACCCTAGATCCTAAGATAAATCAGAATTTACCTCACTTTGGCTCTGATACCAACTGACGCGGAACCCTATGGCACAAGCCTCAAACCCACACGCACAAGTAGATAACGGAATCCAAAGATCTGATAAACCCACCTCCTATGGCACCCCACACTTAGAGAAGCTGAAACACCAATGATTGAAGGATTTAGATGAGAATCCGACAAACGCCACAACGAATAGTTGATAAGTTAGCCAAGATTCCTGGTGCAATTGATGAAAGCAAATCCTCACTCTCACTCAAAGCAATACACGCCAAAGGCATGAAAAAAATTCTGAAAAGTTTGATTAAAAGCTGCCTCTTACAATTGTTTCTTCTCCTTATATAGTAAGGAGAAAAACAAATAAAACCCTAAGACACTCTTCTTGGACCTGACTTAAACACATAAGGCCCAAGCCCAATCACACACTAACATAACACATAAGTATTAAAACATAAGCCCAAAACATGGCCCAACACTCTAAAACTTAAAAGATAAATTATGGCCAGAATACAAGCCCAAACAAAGCTAAAATAAAACAAGTGTTAGATGATAAAAATATAGCAAGCCCATCATAACAAAGCTGAATCTTCACAAAAGCCTTACTTGATCTTCACTTTAGGCTTCCCTTTGTGTAGTTTTAGCCCATGGGTTTGATTAGGCTCCCTAAGCCTATGATTGCAAGTGTTGCACCAAATCTGTCCCATGTGAGTTGAAGCACGCCCCAAATATAAATGGATCATATGAATATGATTTTGAACTCCTTGTAGATCCATTTGAATGACATAAGTTTGCTCCACACCATTGTTAGAACTTTGCCCTATTGAATCCATATCACTCTTAAACATAACATAACATGTCCAACTGTGCCAGGGGCGTAGAATGGACAAGCCCTGGTCTTTCCCTTACATCGTGCCAGGGGCGTAGAATGGGCAAGCCCTGGACTTCCATACCATATCATATCATATCATATCGAGGGCTAGTGGGTCATCCAATATCCATCCACATCAACAATACATAATGCAAAGCGTCATATTCGTGAATTCTAATGCAAACAACCTATTACATATCATGATACATGAACATGCTTAAAAGTTTGATTGCTTTGAAAATAAAAGAAGTTATGTTCTACTCACCTCTGGCTGACTCTGGAACAGCTAACTCACTGCTGATCACCTCGGTTCCTCAGGTCTGATCCTACACAGGTGGACTCAAATGAGGGACCAAACATACTCTAACATGACTCTAAACATCTCCCCAAAAATCCCCTAAAACATCATAAAACATGCATAGAAAACAGGCAAAGGAAGGCTGGGCAGGGAACTTTCGGCGGCAGGTTCGCCGGCCGAAGGTCCCTACAGATTCGAAAGTCAGGCACTTTCGGGGGCAGGGTTCGGCGGCTGAAAGCTTTCATAGACCCGAAAGTCACTAACCTTCGGGGGTAGGTTCGGCGGCCGAAACTCCCCTCCAGATCCGAAAGTCCAACTTTCGGGGGCGAGTTTAGGCAGCCAAAACTGCCTCCCCTAGCAGGTTCGGCTGCCGAACCTGGATCTTTTTGAGTGACAGAACTCGATTCTGCCATCATGCCCAAGCCACCAAAACTCCCACAACATGCATCCAACTATTCTAAAACATGCATAAACACATTTTCAAGCACATAGGGGCATAAAACTAGCCTAAACCCCAACATTTAGATCTACTCTAAACATGCATTATATACACTTAACCCCTTTTAAAACTTACTTAAAACATGTAAAAAGGTATGGATCTACACTTACATCTTGAAGATCGAAGGTAGGCGTGACCCAACTTGGAGATGAGGAGGAAACGAGCTCCGGAGGTCTCCAAGCTTCAAAACTTTGGTCTTAGCTTAAAAATCTTCAAAATAAGGTAGAAACTTATCAAAAACTTGAAGGATTTGAAGGAAACATAAAATCAACCATGGAAGGCCGAAATCTCACCTATGCCCGAAAATGGAGAGAGAAAACTCGCCCATTTTCGGACAAGGAGCCTTTTCTAGGTGGCTGGCCAGACCACTTTCGGGAGCCAAAGGAGCTTCCGCAACTCCACCATGTTCGGCGGCCGAACATGAGGTTCGGCGGCCGAACCTGGACTTTTCCTCCATGGTGTTTTCTTTCAAAACTCAATTTTCTTTCTTTGATTAAAACCATAAAAACATTAAAACATTTTATGAAAACCTTTATTTTCACCCTTCTAAGGGATTCCGACCTCGGGATTTAGGAATTCCAACGGAGATTCCGCCGGAAGTTGCAAATTTCGATGTCGGAGCTTAGTCGGGTGTTACATTCTTCCCCCCTTAAGAACATTCATCCCCGAATGTTCACCAAACAAACAAAAGCAACAAGGAAGCACACATAAAAACATAAAACACTAACCTTAGAAGAGATAAGGGTATTGCTGGAGCATGGACTCCCGTGTCTCCCAAGTGCACTCTTCCATGTTGTGGTGATTCCAAAGGACCTTCACCATCGGGATTTCCTTGTTCCTCAGCTTTCTGATCTGCGTGTCTATGATCTGCACTGGCTGCTCAACATAAGTGAGATCTCCTAGGATCTCCACATCAGGCTCATTAAGAACCTTGCCCGGATCTGACACGAACTTCCGTAACATGGGCACATGAAAAACCGGATGGATTCTTTCCATGGAAGCAGGTAAGTCCAACTTGTACGATACATTCCCAACCTTTTGCAGGATCTCAAAGGGTCCGATGTACCGTGGAGTTGGCTTACCTTTCTTTCCAAAACGAATCACCCCTTTCATAGGAGACACCTTGAGCAACACCATATCTCCCTCCTGGAACTCTATATGCTTCCTGCAGACATCTGCATAACTCTTCTGCCGACTCACAGCAGTTCTGATTCTTTCTCTGATTATGGGCACTACTCTGCTGGTGATCTCTACTAACTCAGACCCTGCCAAGGCCCTTTCTCCAACTTCTTCCCAGTAGACAGGTGACTTGCACTTCCTCCCATAAAGAGCTTCATAAGGAGCCATCCCGATACTAGCATGATAGTTGTTATTGTAGGCAAACTCCAACAAGGGTAGATGCTGCCTTCAAGAACCGCCAAAATCTAGCACACACATTCTGAGCATATCTTCAATAGTCTGAATGGTCCTCTCTGACTGTCCGTCAGTCTGTGGATGGAAAGCAGTGCTAAAGTCTAACCTGGTGCCCATAGCATTCTGTAGACTCCGCCAAAACCTGGAGGTAAACTAGGGTCCCCTATCTGACATTATTGATATTGGAGCCCCATGTAGCTTGACAATCTCTTCTACATACACTTTTGCCAATTTGTCCACGGAATAGCCACTCCTGACAGGGATGAAGTGAGCAGATTTGGTCAGTCTGTCCACTATCACCAATATAAAGTCTAATCTGTTGGACGTTGCTGGTAGCCCCACTATAAAGTCCATTGCCACATTTTCCCATTTCCACTCTGGAATCGGTAGTGGGTTGAGCATTCCAGCTGGCTTCTGATGCTCTAGCTTCACCCTTTGACAGATCTCACAGGCGGACACAAACTGCACCACTTCCCTCTTCATAGCTGGCCACCAATAAACTCTTTTCAGATCCTGGTACATTTTGGTGGTTCTAGGGTGAACGTTGTACCTGGCATTATGAGCTTCCCTCATAATGTCTCCCTTCAGACTCACGTCATCTGGTACACATAACCTGTTCCCGTAACGGAGGATCCTTTTGTTGTCAAATCTGAACTCATCATTCTTGCCTGCCTGGACAGCTCTGGCTATCTTCACCAACTCTGGGTCCTCATGCAGTTTCTGTGCCACCTACTCCAAAAACACGGGTGTCACTCTCATCTGAGCCACTAGTGCACCTGTACCAGACAACTATAACTGTAGCACTTCATCAATGAGCTTGTAGAATTCCCTCATCACCGGTCTTCTCTCTGCTGTAACATGGGATAAATTGCCAAGTGATTTCCGGCTTAGGGCATCTGCCACAACATTTGCCTTACCCGGATGGTACTGAATCTTGCAATCATAGTCACTAAGCAGTTCTACCCATCTTCTCTACCTTAGGTTCAACTCTCTTTGACTCAAGATGTACTGCAAACTCTTATGATCTGTAAAGATCCCGCATTTAACCCCATACAGGTAATGTCTCCACATCTTGAGTGCAAAGATCACAGCTGCCATCTCTAGGTCATGTGTAGGATAATTCAACTCATGTTTCTTCAGCTGTCTAGAAGCATAAGCGATTACCCTCTCATTTTGCATCAACACGTAACCTAGTCCCACACGGGATGCATCACAAAACACTGTGAAATTTTCATTACTCGTAGGCAGAGCTAACACTGGTGCTGACGTCAACCTTCTCTTCAGCTCTTCAAAGCTTTCCTCACACTGTTCAGACCACACAAACCTCTGATTTTTCTTGGTCAATCTGGTCATAGGAGCGGCAATTTTGGAGAAGTCCTGGACAAACCTCCTGTAGTAACCTGCCAAACCCAAAAAGCTTTTGATCTCTATTACTGTAGTGGGTCTGGGCCAGTTAGCTACAACTTCTACTTTCTTGGGGTCCACTTCAATTCCCTTTTCTGACACAACATGCCCCAAGAATGAGATGCTCCTCAACCAGAATTCACACTTAGAGAACTTGGCATACAAGTCGTGCTCCCTCAGGGTCTGTAACACTATCCTCAGATGATGGGCATGCTCCTCTGCATCTCTAGAATACACTAAAATATCGTCAATGAAAATGATAACAAAGTGGTCCAGGTGCTGGCTAAAAACTCTGTTCATGAGGTCCATGAATGCTGCAGGGGCATTGGTTAACCCGAACGGCATCACTAGGAACTCATAGTGCCCATATCTGGTCCTGAATGCCGTCTTCGGCACATCTTCCTCTCTGATTCTTAGCTGGTGATACCCGGATCTCAGATCTATCTTGGAAAAACAACCCGCTCCTGCTAGCTGGTCAAATAGATCATCAATCCTGGGTAGAGGATACTTGTTCTTGGTAGTGACTTTGTTCAACTGCCTGTAGTCAATACATAGTCTCAAAGATCCATCCTTCTTCTTTACAAACAGCACTGGAGTACCCCAAGGTGAGGTATTCGGTCGGATGAAACCCTTATCTACCAACTCTTGCAACTGCTCTTTCAACTCTTTCAGCTCTGCAGGTGCCATCCTGTAGGGGGGGATAGAGATCGGTCTGGTTCCAGGCATCACTCTATTTCAAGCTCTATCTCCCTAGCAGGTGGTAAACTTGGCAGCTGGTCTGGGAAAACATCTGGAAACTCTCTGACTACGGGCACTGAGGCGGGCTCCCTGACTCGACTATCAAGCTCTCTGACATGAGCTAGAAACCCCTGACAACCCCTCCTAAGCAACCTACGAGCCTGTAGGGCTGATATTAGACCTCTAGGTGTACCCCTCCTGTCTCCCCTGAAGACAACCTCTGACCCATCCTGTCCTCTGAACCTAACTACCTTGTCTCTGCAGTCCAAGGTAGCACTATGAGCAGATAGCCAATCCATCCCTAGAATGACATCAAAATCAGTCAAATCTAGAACCACAAGATCGGCTGGAAGGCATCTACCCTCAACAAAGACTGGACTGAACCGGCAGACTGACTCTGCCACTGATGGATCACACTTGGGTCCACTGACCCAAAGAGGACACTCTAGCCCAGAAGCTATCAAACCCAACCTCTCTACGGCTCTCGGAGCAATAAAAGAGTGAGAAGCACCAGGGTCCATAAGAGCATACACATCAGAACATCCAATGATGAGATTACCTAACACCACGGTGTTTGGCGTGTTAGCCTCCTGCTGAGTCATGGTGAAGATCCGTGCTGGAGCTGATGGACCTTCACCCCGGGAAGCTGCTGAAGAAGAGGCTGTCCCTCTCCCTCTGCCTCTACCACTGCCCTGCGTCATGGCTGGAGCTACTGGCTGAGCCACACTGCCTGAAGCCGTCCGCTGGGACTGAGCCGTCATGGCCGTATTAGGACACTCCCATGCTATGTGCCCCTCCTGCCCACATCTGAAGCAGGTTGTAGTCCCAAGCCGACATACTCCCTTGTGCGGCTTCCCACACCTCATGCATCCTGAACTGTCTGAACCAGAGCTCGAGCCACCACCCATTCCCAGACCAGACTTCAACCGGTTTGAGAACTTATTCTTCTTTGGCTTCTTAGTGGATCTATTCCACTTTTTGCTTTCTGTGGCGGCTGCACCCAGAGAGGAGAGATCAATATTCCCTGTACTCGGGTTTTTAGAACCCGAAAACTATGCCACCTGCTGTTTCACTGTTCCTTGGATGATGGCACTAGCATCCATTTTTCTGGCTGCATCCGCTATGGTGTGGAAGCTCTCTCTCTCTGCTGCTAGGATCAGGGAGGAATACCTAGGGTGGAGCCTCATGATATACCTCTTAGCTTTCTTCTGGTCAGTATCATATGCCTGACTCACATACTACAGCAACTCTAAGAACTTATCGGTGTACTCATCGACACTCATATCCTCTGTCTGTCTCAGCTGCTCAAACTCAACAACCTTCAGCTCTCTAGAACTGTCTGGAAAAGCCCATCCAGCAAACTCATTGGCAAACACTTCCCAGGATAGGCTATCCAGCCTTGGGTCCACATAGTTTTTAAACCACTCATTTGCTTTCTTACATTTCAATGTGAACCCTGCCATCTGAATGGCTCTACTGTCACTGGCCTCTAGCTCCTCCGTTATCATTTTCACCGTTTTAAGATACTCAAACGGATCATCCCCTGTTTTGAACTTGGGAGCATCCAGCTTCAGGTAATCTGTCATCTTTACTTTGCTCCCCACAAATGAGCTAGTTTTAGGTGTTTGGATATCAGGGACTATGGGTTCTACTGGTGGAGGAGGAGGTGCAGCATTCCCTGGGTTAGGGTTTGCTGTATTTGGATAAAAGGGTTAGGGTGGAAACATGGGGTACTAGGGATATGGTGGGTAAAAAGGAGGATAAGGCATGAAGGAGGGATATGGGTTAAAGCTAGAGTAATCTGATGTACCCCCCATCGAATACCCTGGGCCCTGTGGAAAGGGTTGGTACTGGGGTGGGTGAGCATAACCCGAGGCCTGAGCGCCTCATTGTGACTCTCCCATACCCTCTTCTGACATACTCATGCCCAGACTACCATCTCTTCTCTGTTCATCCTCCTCTGATTCTCTCACATCAACTGACATCCTTCCCGGATCGGTTCTCCTCCTATTCACATCAAAAGACCTTCTAGGGTCCCTTGATGTCCCTTCTCTGCTAGACCTACTAGACCTTGCTCTAGGCAGAGCAGGGGGAAGGGCATCCATGCCCTCATTCTCAGGTGGGACTTCAGTCAATCGTGCAGATCGATGAGTGCCTCTCATCTTGTTTTTTGAAAAACAACATTCAACACATAGCATCAGCATCATATGGTTTATGCAGAAACACATGAACCCACATCATACATAGCATACCATTAATGCACATGCATAAAGTCATGGCATTACACATCATCATCAAGACAGGACTCTACATCCTATCCTATGTGCTTGCCCTTCTATACCATCTATGAGTCCGACACACTCTAGGTCCGACCATATGAACCTAGGACTCTGATACCACTCTGTAACGACCTGGAAACCGGACTACTACCGGCGCTAGGATTCAAATCAACTTAAGGTCACCGAAACCCGTAGCAAGCCTAACATACATCCTGTTATACTTGATGAAATCCCATACATGATCATACATTTTCATAAAAATTTAAACTTTTCATATACCAAGCTTGACCTGTGCATGCATCATAACTGTAAACATAAAAACCCCATACTAGAGCCCTCATCAAATGCTCTGGTAGGGTCAACATCTTATACATCAAGCTTGGTTCAACACATCTCATCATTAAAACATTTACATAAAGATCATGTAAAAAAAGGGATTACAATCTATCAATAGGGCCAAGCACAATACTATCCACAATACATTACATGTCCACTACTAATCTATTACATTATGCTATACCAAAACTCTGATGACTCTCCCACAGCAACCTGTGCTCCTGCAAACCTAGGGGTTAGGGGAAAGGGGTGAGCTACTAAAGCCCAGTGAGCAGAAGAATAAAAAAAATTTAATAAACATATGCTTTTATGAAATGCATCACAACACAAACAATTCACATCAAGGATGGACTTGTCACCAGTAACTCTCTACATATCCAATGTGCTCGGCCCACAACGGAGCTCCTCAGGACTTCCTCTTAAACATAATATAACATGTCCAACTGTGCCAGGGGCGTAGAATGGGCAAGCCCTGGTCTTTCCCTTACATCGTGCCAGGGGCGTAGAATGGGCAAGCCCTGGACTTCCATACCATATCATATCATATCATATCGAGGGCTAGTGGGTCATCCAATATCCATCCACATCAACAATACATAATGCAATGCGTCATATTCGTGAATTCTAATGCAAACAACCTATTACATATCATGATGCATGAACATGCTTAAAAGTTTGATTGCTTTGAAAATAAAAGAAGTTATGTTCTACTCACTTCTGGCTGACTCTTGAACAGCTAACTCACTGCTAATCACCTCGGTTCCTCAGACCCGATCCTACACAGGTGGACTCAAATGAGGGACCAAATATACTCTAACATGACTCTAAACATCTCCCCAAAAACTCCCTAAAACATCATAAAACATGCATAGAAAACAGGCAAAGGAAGGCTAGGCAGGGGACTTTCGGCGGCAGGTTCGGTGGCCGAAGGTCCCTACAGATCCGAAAGTCAGGCACATTCGGGAGCAGGGTTCGGCGGCCGAAAGCCTTCACAGACCCGAAAGTCACTAACCTTTGAGGGCAGATTCGGCGGCCGAAACTCCCCTCCAGATCCGAAAGTCCAACTTTCGGGGGCAAGTTTAGGCGGCCAAAACTGCCTCCCCTAGCGGTTCGGCGGCCAAACCTTGCTTCGGCTACCGAACCTGGGTCTTTCTGAGTGATAGAACCCGATTTTGCCATCATGTCCAAGCCACCAAAACTCTCACAACATGCATCCAACTATTCTAAAATATGCATAAACACATTTTCAAGCACATAGGGGCATAAAACTAGCCTAAACCCCAACATTTAGATCTACTCTAAACGTGCATTATATACCCTTAACCCCTTTTAAAACTTACTTAAAACATGTAAAAAGGTATGGATCTACACTTACCTCTTGAAGATCGAAGGTAGGCGTGACCCAACTTGGAGATGAGGAGGAAACGAGCTCCGGAGGTCTCCAAGCTTCAAAACTTTGGTCTTAGCTTAAAAATCTTCAAAACAAGGTAGAAACTTATAAAAAACTTGAAGGATTTCAAGGAAAACATAAAATCAACCATGGAAGGGCGAAATCTCACCTATGCCCGAAAATGGAGAAAGAAAACTCGCCCATTTTCGGACAAGGGGCCTTTTATAGGTGGCTGGCCAGACCACCTTTGGGGGCCAAAGGAGCTTCCGCAACTCCACCATGTTCGGCAGTCGAACCTGGACTTTTCCTCCATGGTGTTTTCTTTGAAAACTCAATTTTCTTTCTTTGATTAAAACCATAAAAACATTAAAACATTTTATGAAAACCTTTATTTTCACCCTTCTAAGGGATTCTGACCTCGGGATTCCGGATTCCAACGGAGATTTCGCCGGAAAGTTGGAAATTCCGATGCCGGAGCTTAGTCGGGTGTTACAGAGGGGGTTGCGTCTAAGCCAGTTAGCAGCGTTCCTCCTCGAAAGAAGACCTCAGCCATCCCTGAGGGCGCTGCTAAGGGGGCCGCAGGCAAATGTCCTCCTTCTTTCGAAGTTCCTGCCCCGGCTCCTGCTCCTAAAAAGTCTCGGGCTCCTAAAAAGTCTCGGGCTTCTAGAAGGCCAACTCTAGCCCTGCCTCCCTTTGAAAAAGAAAAAACTCCCGTGGTGCCCCTACTCTCTGCTCCTGACAATGAGATTCTGAACGCAGGGGACATCACTCATCAATCTCCAGCGAGCGTGGTTGCGGGGATACTACGGGAGAAAATGTTCGGTGGGGTCATGGAGGCTTCATTCCCTCGCTTGCTTGCTCTTACTGGCCTTTTGGCTAGCTCTACTCGAGAGCAAGTAGCGTTCCGGTCTCGAACTAGAGAGGAGCTGGGAGACACGATCAGGAAAATGCTCCTCATGGTAAGTTGTATTTTTCGCTTTTAGTTCCTCTTTTAACTTTCATTGCTCCAGGCCTTAACTGTTTTCTCCTCTCACCAGGTAATGGGCCTCTTTATGAAGGTGGACGCCCGTGACCGATCTCTTCGGGACACTATAGATCGTAGGATTGAGGAGGCGCGCCATGAGGAGAATCTTTCCGCGACCAGTGACGCCCGGGGCAATCTCGCTGCGGCCCAAGAGCATTTAAAGACTCTAAAAGGGGAACTTTCCTACACCGTGGAGGCTCTCAAGAGGGCTGATGAAAAGGCATTCGCTGCAGAAACTCATCGCGACGAGGCCTTGGAGTAGCTGTCCTCCCTGGAGGGGGTCCAGCGGGAGAGGGATGAGGCCGTGGGCCAGAGGAATGAGGTCTGACATCGGTACGAGGCCTTAAAAGCATATTACGAGGGAGCTCAGGCTCGTTATGACACAGTAATGGCCCAAAGGGATGAGGCCCTAGCTCGGATAGTAGTTCTCGAGCAGGAGCTGAGCAAGCGCGCTGAAAATCTTAAAGACTTGACTTTGGCAGCAGAGGCGTCCAAGCTTCAAAATCAGTATCTCTGCCAAGAAGTCGAGGCTTTGAAGAAGAGGTGTTCAGCCCTGCTCGAGGATGCTAAGCTCGCTGAAGATAGGGTCCAGTTGGCTTGTGAGGAGCGCCTGCGGGAATATAGAGGGTCTGCTGAACTGAGGGTAGAGATTGATCAGGCCTGTCAAAGGCGCTTATTAGAGTATAAAGGCTCCTCGGAGTTGAAAGCAGAAATAGAGCAGGCCTGTGAAGGTCGTCTTCAGCTTTATCAAGATTCCCCTGAGTTGAAGGCAAAGATAGAGGAGGCCTGTGAGGCGCGACTTGCGGAGTTCAAAGCTTCTGACGAGCTAAAAAATGATATATGGCACAAGGGATTCCGCATGTTTGCCTCCGGGTTCAATAGGGGCTTGAAGGAAGCCAGGGATGACCCCTCCACCCCATTAGCACGGCTCCGAGCCCCTGAAGTGGACTCTGATGGTGAGGAGGTGTGTTATGGGGAGGATGATAACCCTCTGCCCAAAGGAGCTTCTCACACTGCCGCTGGGCCCCTTGAAGAGGATGCCGAGTTTGAGGGGGGAGATGAGCAGGAAACCACCGAGCCTGAAGAGAACGATGCCAGGCTTCAAGGAGAAGATGCCGAGTCCCCTGGGGAAGATGCTGGACCCCAGGGAGGGGATATAGTGCCTTTTTGTAGGTGCTGGGGGGTCGGAACAGGAGAGTACCGAGCTCCCCAAGGATAGTAATGTAGATAGTGTAAATGACGATGTAATAAATAATGTAAGTCCTCTACGGACAATCTTTCCCCCTATAGTTATAGATGATTAGGAAAGGTTGTAATTTATTTTTCTTTGGTTTAATGAGATTCGACTTTTGTTTGTATTTATTTCTGAGTTTATTTTCACTCTTATTTGTTTTTCTGGTTCCACTGAGCTGCTTAAAAATTTAACTTACCCAGGGCCTAATTCGTTCTTCCTATAAGGACAGAAATCTTTTAGGTCTTATGTTTACTCAACAATCTTTTAAAGGGTTAACTTATACTAAGCTAATGAGCCTCGCTAAAAATCTTCCCTCCCTCGAATCAACCCGAGCTGGAATTTTAGTAACTGACTAAGCTTCTCTCTTGTGAGTTTTTCTAATTTTGCCAAGGCATTCTTGCTTTTATTTGGCTGATTCGTTAGTAACGCGAGCCCATGCACATAATTTACATGTAATCAAAGCAAACTAAATCATGTACCTTTTTGGCATGACGAGCTTGTCTCCTGGGTTTTATTTTCTGTCCGGTGTTGAGTGGAGCTGAGGCTGTGACCTTGCTCGTCTGCTCATACCTCCAATCTCCTCTGCCTAGGTTAGGGAGGATTTGCGAATTCTATTATGCTATTTAGCTTTCTTGAGTTTTGGCTCTTCTCTCACTTAGTTTCTCCGAGCTCAGATTTGTGTATCTCAGCTCAGGATTCAGCCTTCATTGTCTCGAATAAGATTCGGGCACTTTTAGCCTTACTGTCATTTCATCATCTCAGCCGGTTTTGTGGTGCCGGGGTCGCTTGGGGAACCCGGCCACCTACCTCACTGAGGTCTTGAGCAAGATTCAGACTCTTTGGCCTTACTGTCGCTTCATCATCTCAGCCGGTTTTGTGGTGTCGGGGTCGCTTGGGGAGCCCGGTCACCTACCTCACTGAGGTCTTGAGCAAGATTCAGTCTCTTTGGCCTTACTATCGCTTCATCATCTCAGCCGGTTTTATGGTGCCGAAGTCGCTTGGGGAGCCCGGTCACCTACCTCACTGAGGTCTTGAGCAAGATTCAGGCTCTTTGCCCTTACTGTCACTTCATCATCTCAACCGGTTTTGTGGTGCCGAGGTCGGTTGGGGAGCCCGGTCACCTACCTCACTGAGGTCTTGTGCAAGATTTAGCCTCTTTGGCCTTACTGTTGCTTCATTATCTCAACCGGTTTTGTGGTGCCGGGGTTGCTTGGGGAGCCCGGTCACCTACCTCACTAAGGTCTTGAGCAAGATTCAAGCTCTTTTATTCGTGTCTGTTTTCTTTTTCTTTTTAAGGAAGGCAAGACAAATTATGGCAATCAACACAATCAAAGTTTATTTTATTTGCATGTTTCAGAATATAGTGGTTCGCTTTACATCGAGCAATACTTTTAAGGAAAATACCTCTTTAAATGTTGGATATTCCAGGCATGAGGCTCAGGGTTCCCTTGCATGTCTGCAATTTGATATACACCCGGTTTAATCACTTTAATTATTTTGAAGGGGCCCTCCCAAGTATGCGCTAGTTTTCCAACTGCAGCTCTTTTCCTAATGGCTTCCAAATTTCTCAATGCTAAGTCTCACACCTTCAGGCTCCTTTCCCTGACTCTTTAGTTGTAGTACCGAGCCGCTTTCTGCTGATATGCAGCGGTACGAATCTGAGCTTCTTCCCTGACTTCCTCTAGGGTATCCAGGTTACTTCTCAATTTATCGTCGTTGGTGTCCTCGCTATTGAACTGGACTCGATGTGTGGGGACCTGCAGCTCTATTGGAACTACCGCTTCGGTGCCAAACGCAAGTGCGAAAGGTGTTTCTTTGGTTGGTGCCCTGGGTGCAGTTCTGAAGGCCCACAGGATACTGTTGACCTCATCCGCCCAATTGCTCTTTGCCCCATCTAATCGCTTCTTCAATCCCTGGAGGATGGCTCTGTTGGTGACTTTTGTTTGACCGTTGGTTTGGGGATGGGCTACTGAGGAGAATTTATGCCATATGCCCATGTTTCTCATGAACTCCTTAAAAGCATTGCAGTCAAACTACCTGCCATTATCTGATATGAGCACCCTCGGTATGCCAAACCTGCATATAATGTTGCCCCAGACAAAATCAATCATTTTTCTTGCTGTGATTGTGGGGATTGCCTCTGCTTTTGGCCATTTTGAAAAGTACTCCACCGCTACTATTACAAACCTCTTTTGTCCTGTGGTCTTGGGAAAAGGCCCCAGAATATCTATACCCCACTGCGAGAACGGCCATGGGCTGGATATACTGGATTGGGGAGTGGCTGGAACATTGATGGCGTTGGCAAACATCTGGCAAACATCACATCTTCGGACGAACTCCTCGGCCTCCCTTTTGATGGTGGGCTAGTAGTATCCTTGTCTGAATATTTTTTTTGCTAGTGTCCCAGCTCTTTCATGAGCTCCACATACTCCTTGGTGTATCTCCTCCATCACCCTCACAGCTTCCTCCGGGCTTACACACCGGAGCCACGGACTGGACTTCCCTCTTCAGTATAAAGTTCCTCTCACTGCTTGGTAATTGGCGGCTCGAGCTGCAATCTTCTTTGCCTCGGCTTTGTCTTCAGGGAGTTTTCCCCTTTCCAGGTAGTCGAGGTATGGGGTCATCCAGTTCTGCTCTTCCTCGATCTCCATTATGGTGTTTGCTTTGTCAAAAGCAGGAGTGCTGACGTGTTGTACGTATACCTCATCTGGGAGTTGTTCCAGTTCTTCTTCAGACAGTCTACTGAGCAAATCTGCCTCTTCATTTTCTTCCCGAGGTATTCTTTAGTATTTTACCATGATCCCCTGGCCTCTTAACTCGACCTCTATCGCCTTTAGCCTCGCCAAGTAACTCTGAATGGTTGGGTCCCTTGCCTGATATGCCCCTGTTATTTGACTGATTACTAATTGGGAGTCGCTATTTATCTCGAGGTTGGTTGCCCCTACTTCCGTCGCGATCATCATCCCATTTATTAGGGCTTCATATTCTATTACATTGTTGGTGGCACTGAACTCTAGGCGCAGAGCATAGCAGACTTTGAACCCTTCAAGGCCCTTCAGGGCCTTTCAGCACTATCCCCGCATCGCTGCCCCCAACTCCTGATGCCCCATCCACATATAACTCCCAGCTGAACTCTCGTGGGGGCTGCCTCTCGCCCTCGCCTTCTAATGTCTCCAAGGACATCTCACCCAGCTCTGCTTGTTTTTCATTAAAAGAGCACTTCGCTATAAAGTCAGCGAGAGCTTGAGATTTTATGGTGGTGCGAGGTCGGTATTCTAAGCAGTAAGGGCTAATCTCGATGGACCATGCAAGCATCCGACCTGAAGTTTATGGTCTGTGTAGGATTTTCTTCAACGGCTGGTCTGTCATCACTACTCCTTGATGGCTCTCTAGATAAACCCTGAATTTTCTGACCGCCAACAACAAGGCATACGTTATTTTTTTGATGTTCAAATATCTTGTCTCAGCATCTTTGAGCACTTTACTGACATAGAAAACCGGCTTCTGCTCTCCTTCTTCCACTCTCACCAGTACGGTGCTGACAGCTTGTTCTGAGGCTGATAAGTAGATCAGGAGCTCTTCCCCTTCCAGCGGGCTACTAAGCACATGTGGCGAGCTAAGATAGCATTTGAGCTCTCTAAAAGCCTCTTGACAATCCTCGGTCCATTCGAAATTCGAAACTTTTCTCAACTTCTTAAAGAATGGCAAGCATCTTTCTGCCGACCTCGACATGAAACGATTGAGCGTTGCCACTCTTTCAGTAAGTCTCTGGACGTCTCTCACACAGGTCGGCTCAGGCATTTTCAATATAGCTTCCACCTTCTCTGGATTGGGCTCAATGCCCTTTCCACTCACCATGTATCCCGGGAACTTTTCTCCCCTAATGAAGAAAGCACATTTTGCTGGATTCAGCCTCATTCTGTATCGATCCAGTACCTCGAACACCTCCCCCAAGTCTGTCAAGTGTTACTGGAAAGTTGGGCTTTTTACTACCATGTCGTCCATGTACACTTCGACATTCCTATCGACCTGCTCTTTGAAAATTTTATTCATTAGCCTCTAGTATGTTGCATCAGCATTCTTTAGTCCAAAGGGCATAGCCTTGTAACAATAGGTCCCATCTTCTGTTATGAACGAGGTTTTCTCCTCATCCGACCTGTCCATTGGGATTTGGTGGTAGCCAGACATTGCATCCAGAGACGACATGTAATCAAAACCGGCAGTAGAGTCGACCATTTTATTAATATCGGGGAGGGGGTAACAATCTTTAGGACATGCCTGGTTCAGGTCAGTAAAATCTATACACATCCTATACTTGCCATTGGCTTTTTTCACTAGTACAGGATTCGCTAGCCATTGCGATTACATTACTTCCCTAATAAACCCTACTTCCTCCAGCTTTTGTACCTCCTCCCTAGTGGCCTGCTGCTTCTCTCTTCCCACCACTCTCTTCTTCTGTTTTATCGGCTTGGCTTCTGAGAGGACGTTCAACTTGTGAGTCATCACCTCTGGGTCTATCCCAGGCATGTCAGATGGCTTCCAGGCGAAGCTTGATGCATGCCCTCAGATCAGAGCCATGGCTTTAGTTTTCTACTCTTCAGTCAAGCCAGCATTGAGACTGAAGACCTTATCCGCCTCTGCCTCTGATAAGGGGAAGGTTTTCAGCTCTCCCACTAGCTCCGTTCTAGCTTTTTTTTTCTCGTCTCGGACTTCTGAGTCAAACTTTTCCCTTACCGAGCTCGGCTCCAATACCGTGGCCAGGTATACTGCTCTCGCCTCTTCCTGACTTCCTCTGACTACTCCCACTCCTGCTTCTGTTAGGAACTTCATGGCCAAGTATCTGATACTGGTCACCGCCTCGAAATCGTACAGTACCGGCCTTCCCAATATGGCATTGTAGTTCAAGGGAAGTTTCAATATCAGGAACACTGCGTAGTGAGTTCGCGCCAGAGGTGCTTCCCCGAGGGTTAGAGCCAGTTTCACCTTTCCCTCCATAGGCACCGGGACCCCTCTGATCCCCTTCACCGGGGCCTGATCCCGGACCATCTACTCTTTAGGTATTTTCGTTTGTTGGAAGACCCTGTACGGCAATAGGTTCACCTTGCTTCCATTGTCAACAAGGACCTTCTTGACTCGGTAGTTGTGGATGACGGCTTCGATAACAAGGGCGTCATCGTGCGGCATCTGAATGCCCTGAGCGTCTTTTGAGGAGAAAGAGATGACCGTTGGGGAATGTTCTATTACTTGCATGACCTCGGCACTGCTACCTTCCCCGTCTCGGCCTCTTTTCCTTCCTCTCCTGCTCATTTGACCTCTAGTCCCTCCGACAATCATATTGATGGTTCCACTAGAGCCATCATTCACTGGTCCTACTCTCGTCCTCTTGGGTCTCTCTATTGCAGGGTTCTGCTGAGGCCTTTCTCCCTCCGATTTTTTCACAAAATTCCTGAGATGCCCCCTTTTTATTAGCCTCTCGATTTCGCTGATCAGCTGGTAGCAATTATTGGTGTCTAGCCGTGTATACGATGGTACTGACAGTATTTGTCAGGATCTCTCTGGCTTACTTCGGCTCTCATAGGCTTCGGCCATTGGAGGAATTCCTTTTTTTGGACTGCCATGAGCACTTCGGCTCTGGAGGCGTTGAGTGGGGTCAGGGTCTCTGGAACTCGCGGGGGGAATGGTCTTTGTTCTGGAACCCGAGAGGGGAATGGTCTTTGGTCCCTTCGGTCTCAGGGCTGTCTATAGGTCTCAGGCCTTTTTCTTTGCTTTTTCTCCTGCCTTTCCGGCCTCCTTTCCTCTGGGGCTTTTCCCCTATCTGTTGCTTCTTTGGCGAACCTGCTCGTCATCAAGGCATCATCCTGCCTTATGTACTTTTCTGCCCACTTCATCAGTTCCACTAGCGAGGTAGGGGGTTTCCGGCTTAATGAGCCGAAAAACTCTAGGGAGGTCGTCCTTTTTTGCATGGCTTCTACAGCTCTGCTTTCATCCAGCTCAGGGATCTGCAGGGCCTCCATATTAAAACGGGCTACGTACTACCTCAACGATTCATTTCTCCTCTGCTTGACTGTTTCTAGGGAGCTGGTTTTCCTGTCAGCCGGCACTCCAGCTATGAATAGACTGATGAAGACATTGGCCAAATCCCCAAAACTCCTGATGCTTCCTGCTTCTAGGCTATTGAACCACGCTCGTGCTGGCCCCGTGAGCGTCGTGGGGAATACCTTACACATCAAGGCATTCGATAAGGTCTGCAGCTCCATGAAGGTTTTGTAGTTGAGGACGTGCTCCCTTGGGTTTCCAGCTCCGTCATATGCCGCCATAGGTGGCATCATGAACTTCTTGGGGATAGTTTCCTGCTGTACCCATCTCGAGAAAGGCGAGGACGCGGGTAAGAGGGCTTGCTTGTGGTCCTTCTCCCCCAACTCAGCTAGGAGCTGTTCTCTCATTTTCTGTAGTTTCTGATCTACATTTTCTTCTTCTTGTATGGGCCTCTTCTCCAGACGATATTCCTCCTCCCATTCTTTATTTTCTGTCCTCCTAGTTATTCTGGCTGAGTAACTCTCCGCCTCATCATTTTCTATCAGCTCCCTTTCCCTCCTTCCATGGGTTCTAGCCTCCGGCTCTTTGTCTCCACCCGCCCTTCTACTTCTTTCTCCAGTTTCTTTGATGTTTGCTTGGAGGTGGTTAAAGGTAGGCTGGGGTTCGTTGGTTCGGGGCTCTTCTATCACAGGTGACACATTCACTCGGGTATTGAGGCCTCTTTGCTGTATTATCTGCCCTAATCAATGGGCGGTGTTTTGTAGTTGAAGGGCCATGGCTTGGAGGTCCTGGTTGGATAGGGTGGTTCCGGGCACATTCCCTGCTAAGCTCGGCGAGGGATTGAAAGGGATTGGTGGTTGGTTGTTGGGGGTTGTGGGGCTGGAGAAAGAGAACTGTTGCCCCTCCTGGGCAGAGCTCAGGTCATTGAAGGCATTAGCAATGTTGTTTTCGTTATGGTTAGCCATTGTGGATCTCAGTGGATTTTGTAAGAGTGGAACTCCGGCGATGAAAAGATCTCCTTCGTTCCCACAAATGGCGCCAATTGATGATCTGAGATCCAGAAAAAAGGGTTTACAATAGTTGGGTAAGCTTGGTCCGAGGGGAGGGTGCTTCTCTCCCTTTATTCTTTTCCTTTTGTCCGCTAGTGACGCATAACGGCCTTGCTATTATTGGACCACTTGTCTCTGCCATACGGATTCGTACGTACAGGAATGGCAGTCGCCTGCTCCATGCTAAACGGCCATTTAATTCCCTCCTAGCACGCGTGTAAGCAATTCTGCTGGGTGTACGGGCCGGTTATCCCTCATCACACTAGGCCTCAAAACTGAGATGGGTGTGAGAAGACTGAGACCCACGGGAGGCCCGACCTCGAGGTCGGGTGGTCCAGGCCGGCTTGTTGAAGACGCCTTTCAACCATTGGGTTAAGTTTGCGATCATGGGCTGGGCCTTGTATCGAGGTGGTGAAGCCCAGCAGTCATCAAAGGGAAAAATATTAAAAGTACATGCGCAACATTACAATCGTAGCTACAATCCTCATATCGCTCGTAGACAAAAGGATAGCAGAAATAGAGGGACAGTACAGGAACTCTTCAAGCCTGAGATGGCAACTCGGTACAATTTTCACTTATAATCAACTAGTCACTCACTCCTAAATAGTCCTAAAAACAAAATGACTTATGACAAAAGATCAATGTGTCTTAAATGATACATCCTCCAAAAAAATAAATAAAAGAGAATTATAAATAACTGACTCTATCCTTAACTTACTATTAATTTATATTAATTTTATTTAATATTATTTTCAAGATATTTTAATATTTAAAAATGGCAATTTTGATCCCTAAAACGTTAGGCCTCTGACACCTCAAGCTCGCATTGCTAATATTTTCACAGTGGGTATACCCCACTAATTTATCAATGTGATATAAGTTAAAAATTATAATATTTTTTTTTTGTTAAAGATAGAAATTTCATTTTCCATTGTCATGGCAAAAAATTAAAAACTATAATTTCATCTTTAAATATATATCAATAACTTTTTTATCGAGAATATAAATATTTTAATGGAGGTAAAAGGTGAATTATTTACAATATATTTTAAAAACATAACTTAGCTTTTAGAATAAAATGTTTTTTTCTCCCTTCTTATATCCTCTTTTTACTCAGCTTTTGTTTAGAAATAATCTTTTTCAATATTTGAAAAGCTTAAATTTATATTTATGAGTTCCTGAGATTTTTAAAATAAAACTTGTTAGAAATTCTGAAAAAACTCCATTTTCAATTCATCAAATTAATTTTCTCTTTATAAAGTAAAATTGAGAAGGATTTCTCATTAAAATATTTAAATATTTTTCTTTCCGGACAATAAAAATTATAATAGTTTAAAAATTGTAAAAACGTTTGATATTACATGACAATCGTTCAAAGTTACAATAAGTTGTCAATACAAAACAAGAGTTACGTGACAAAGAATTTAATAAGTGGGTAACGCAATCCTACCTAAAGAAAAGAAGACCGGAACACTTTAATACTCGATTCATTATCAAGACTTGCCCTCCTCTAGATAGGACGAGTCTTGACATAAGGTTATCATTAGCAAATATAATCCAGCGAGCTCCCATTACATCTGTAATCATGAAATTCCCGATCAGTTAATCTGGCATGATCCCTTATCAGATTAACCGGTCACATCATCGTCAATTCATCATGAAATACTATATTTATCTCTATTTTCTTATATTATAAAAGGACAACGATAAGTGATGACCGCTGGGCTTCTCCACCCCATCATAAGGCCGGGCCGACAGTAGCAGCCCACGACCTGAAGGCTCCTAAACCCTCGAACAAGCCAGGCCCAACCCGTTCCTCCTCCAGACTGGATCTCTATTTAAGTCATTTGATCAGACCGGCCCAGCCCAGTTCAGCCTTAAAGTCAGACCTTCCTAGGTTCCGGTCCTTTTTCCTCAAACCCGGGCACAGGAAGAAATGATTGCGGGACCAGTCATTTCGCAGCCCTGTCCACTCACGTGCCGAAGGGAATTAAATGCTAGCCGGTCACCTATACGTACGAACCTGCAACAAGAGGTAGGTGGTCCTATAGCGGGATGGCCATCTCGCGTGGGAAGAGGAAAGAGTATAAAAGGGAGAAAATACCCTCCTCTAGGGCCAAGTTTTTCTTAAGTTCACAAACCCATTGTAAAACCCTATTTTCTGGATCTCAGATCATCAATTGGCGTCGTCTGTGGGGACGAAGGAGATCTTTTCATCACCGGAGTTCCACTCTAAATAAACCCACTGAGATCCACGATAACTAATCACAATGAAAACAACAATCTTAACACTCCCAATGACCTGAGCTCCACCCAAGAGGGGCAACAGTTTTCTTTCTCCAGTCCTACAACTCCAAACAACCAAATACCAATCCCCTTCAACCCCTCGCTAAGCTTGGCGAGAAACATGCCCGGAGCCGCTCTATCCAACCAGGACCTTCAAACCATGGCCCTCCAACTACAAAATACCGCTCACTAGTTGGGGCAAATGATGCAACAAAGGGGCCATAACACCCCGGTGAATGTGTCGCCAGTGATAGAAGAACCTAGAACCAATGAACCTCGCCAACCTACCCTCAATCCCCCTTAAACAACCAGTCGAGAAACAGGAGAGAGAAGCAGGAGAGCTGGCAGAGAAGTAGAGCCAGAAGCAAGGGTTCACGGAAGGAGGGCGAGGGAGTTGATCGAGAATGATGAAGTCGATAGTTATTCCGCTGGAACAACTAGAAGGATGGGGAGCGAGACATGGGAGGAGGAGTGCCGCCAGGAGAAGAAACCCAGGCAGGAAGCGGAGAATGTAGACCAAAAGCTGCAAAAGATGAGAGACCAGCTTTTGGCCGAGTTAGGAGCGAAGGACCCCAGCCAAACTCTTCTACCTACCTCTTCACCCTTCTCAAAGTGGGTGCAGCAGGAGACCGTCCCAAAGAAATTTATGATGCCGCCCATGGCCGCATATGATGGAGCTGGGAACCCCCGGGAGCACGTCTTGAACTACAAGACCTTCATGGAGCTACAGACTTTGTCAGATGCCTTGATGTGCAAGGTATTCCAAACAACGCTCTCGGGGCCAGCACGAGCATGGTTTAACAGCCTTGAGACCGGAAGCATTACAAGCTTTGGAGATCTGGCCACTCGCTTCATCAGCCGGTTCATAGCCGGGGTGCCAGCAGAGAGAAAAACCAGTTACTTGGAGACGGTCAAGCAGAGGAAGGATGAATCGGTGAGGGAGTACGTGGCCCGTTTCAACACAGAGGCCCTACAGATCCCCGAGCTGGATGAGAGCCAGGCGGTAGAGGCCATGCAGAAAGGGACGACCTTGCCCGAGTTCTTTGGCTCGTTGAGCAGGAAACCCCCGACCTCACTGGCAGAGCTCATGAGGAGGGCGGAGAAATACATAAGGTAGGATGATGCCTTAATGACAAGCAGGTTTGCCAAAGGGGCAGAAGACCGAGGAAAAGCTCCCGAAGAAAAGAGGTCGGAGAGGTAGGAGAGGCAGGAGAAGAAGCAAGGCAGAAGGCCTGAGCCTTACAAACAACCTTGGGAACGAAGAGACCAAAGATCCCACCCTCCGAGGGTCCCAGAACAGAAATTGCTCCCTCCGTGGATTCCGGAGAGTCTGACCCCGCTCAACGCCTCCCGAGCTGAGGTGCTCATGGTAGTACAGGACAAGGAGTTCCTTCAATGGCCTAGACCTATGAAAGCTGAAGCAAGCCAGCGAGATCCTGACAAATATTGTTAGTATCATCGTACACACGGCCATGACACCAACAACTGCTACCAGCTGATTGCCGAGATCGAAAGGCTGATAAAAAGGGGACACCTCAGAAACTTCATGAAAAAGCCGGAGGGACAGAGGCCCCAGCCTAACCCAGCAGCCCAAGCACCAAGAAGAGTAGGACCCGGGCCAGTGAATGACGGGTCCAGTGGAACTGACGCGGAACCCTATGGCACTTAGTCCTCAAACCCCGTCGCACCTCTGATATAGATTCCAAGAACGTGGATAAACCACCCTCTATAGCACCCTAAGCTTAGCGAAGCTAGAACACTAATAACGGAAGGATTTTGTAGAACGGATCAGAAGAACGCCACAATCGAAATTGATAAGTTGGTCTGATTCGTGATGCAATCAATGAAAGAAGCAAACTCTCACTCTCTCAAAGAAGGCCGAAATTTGCATAAAGCAAATCTGAATTAAATTTGTCAAAAACAAAAGAAGTGTCTGATATAAGAATTTAAGGCCTTATTTATAGTGTAAGGCAAAAACCTAAACCTAGTTGGAAAAGGAAAACAAATACTAAGTCAGAATTCCTATCCCAACAGGGAAACAAGCTAAAATAACAAAATAACTGCCAAGTCTTTAAAAACCACCCACATTCTCGTATGCCTCAATAGTTCCAGCAGAAACCACAACCTCAGGGACGAAACCACAACCTGCTTATGGTTCGGGCTGATTCTCCACTATCTTCCTCCATGATGTGCTCCAAAATTAACTTCCACAAAACACAAAAGTATCTTCGGCTAACTGAATGTCGCGAGCGCGACTTTGATAATGGTAGCGAGCGCTACAAATCTTCAATTTGCTTCTGCTTCATCCATGCATACACCCAGCAACGTAATCAGCTTCGAATGACCTTCAAGTTCCTTCTCGCACTTATCCCTAGCAATTTCAGTCATCTCTCTTGTAATAAATTCTTGAATATGCAATCCAAGAGTAACGCCGTACTTCCTTGCTTTATTCCTTGTCAATGGTCCTTGTTGTAGCTCCAAGGGATCCTTGCCTTGCTTCCCATGCTGGTTCACATCATTCTCCCCTTCTTTAAAAAGATTTGTCCTCAAATCTGCATCGTCATAAGGAGACAAATCAGAAACATTAAAAGTGGCACTAACACCATACTCACCAGGCAAGTCAATCTTATAAGCATTGTCATTGATCTTCTCCAAGACTTGAAATGGACCATCACCACGCGCATCCAGCTTATTCTTCCTTTGATTTGGAAACCTCTCCTTGCGAAAATGCACCCAAACCCACTCTCCAGGAGCAAACACCATCTTCTTGCGACCCCTATTCGCAATATCAGCATACGTCTTGGTCTTTTTCTCCATGTTAGCTCGTGCTTTCTGATGCAAAGCTTTCACCAAGTCAGCTTTCTTCTCTCCATCTAAACTTACAAGTTCATTAGAAGGTAATGGCAAAAGATCAAGAACAGTTAGTGGATTAAAGCCATAAACTAGCTCAAATGGCGAATAACCTGTAGAAGAATGAATAGAACGATTATAAGCAAATTCAATAAAAGGTAAACAATCTTCCCAAGTAGCCAAATTCTTACCCACTATAGATCGCAATAACATACCAAGAGTACGATTCACAACTTCAGTTTGCCCATCTGTTTGTGGATGACAAGTAGTAGAGAATAAAAGCTTAGTTCCTAGTCTACTCCACAAAACACGCCAAAAATGGGACAAGAACTTTGTATCCCTATCAGAAACAATAGTCCGAGGCACTCCATGTAAGCGCACAACATTGCGAAAGAACAAATCAGCAACAACTTTCGCATCATCAGCTTTATGACATGCAATGAAATGTGCCATCTTACTAAACCTATCAACCACCACAAAAATACTATCTCTACCTCTCTTAGTTCTAGGCAAACCAAGCACAAAATCCATGCTAATATCAATCCAAGGAGAACTAGGTACAGGCAATGGCATATAAAGACCATGAGGCATAGACTTAGATTTCGCCTGTCTACATGCAATACAAGCAGAACATAACTTCCCAACATCCTTACGCATAGATGGCCAATAAAAATGCTCAAGCAGAATATCATAAGTCTTAGACACACCAAAATGCCCCATTAAACCACCACAATGAGATTCCAAAACAAGCAATTCACGCATGGAACATCTGGGCACACATAATTTATTTCCCTTAAATAAATATCCCTCATGCCTATAAAATGAATTAAAAGCTCCTTGTTCACATGCAACATAAACATTGCCAAAATCAACATCACCAACATACAAGTTCTTAATATACTCAAATCCAAGCAACTTAGAACTCAAAACAGAAAGTAATGTATATCTCCTAGACAACGCATCAGCAACAACGTTATCTTTACCTTGCTTGTACTTAATCACATATGGAAATCTCTCAATTCGTTCGATCCACTTACCATGCCGTTTGTTCAACTTACCTTGGCCCTTCAAATACTTGAGGGATTCATGGTCAGTATAAATCACGAACTCCTTTGGCAGCAAGTAATGCTCCCACACGTCCAACGCCCTCACCAAAGCATGTAACTCCTTGTCATATGTAGAATAACTCAGTTGTGCACCATTGAGTTTTTCACTAAAATATGCTATTGGCTTCTTCTCTTGCATCAGCACAGCCCCAATACCTACACCAGAAGCATCACATTCAATCTCAAAAATTGAATCAAAATTAGGCAAAGCTAAGACAGGTGCAGATGTCAACTTCCCTTTCAAATTCTCAAACGCCTTTTGCTGCTCTTCTCCCCACTGAAATCCAACCTCCTTTTTGATAATGCTAGTGAGTGGTGCTGCAATGGTAGAAAAATCCTTCACGAATCTTCTATAGAAACTTGCTAGCCCATGGAAGCTCCTCACTTCAGTCACGTTCTTAGGAACAGGCCATTCCTCTATAGCTTTCACTTTCTCTTCATCAACTTCTAATCCCTGTGCACTCACAACAAAGCCAAGAAAAACAAGCCTATCCATGCAAAATGTGCATTTCTTAAGCTTGGCATATAAGTTTTCTGTTCTCAAAGCTTCCAACACTATCCTAACATGCTCTAAATGCTCATCTAATGTCTTACTATAGATCAGAATGTCATCAAAATAAACAACAACAAATCTGCCCAAATAAGCTCTCAAAACATGGTTCATTAATCTCATAAATGTACTCGGTGCATTAGACAACCCAAAAGGCATTACTAACCACTCATATAGGCCATATTTTGTTTTAAAAGCTGTTTTCCACTCATCCCCAGGTTTCATACGAATTTGATGATATCCACTCATAAGATCAATTTTAGTAAAATACCTTGCACCATGTAACTCGTCCAACATGTCGTCAAGTCGTGGAATGGGATGTCGATACTTCACCGTGATCTTATTTACAGCCCTACAATCGACACACATCCTCCACGTGCCATCTTTCTTTGGTACCAGCAAAACAGGAACGGCACAAGGGCTTAAGCTCTCTCTAATCAAGCCTTTCTCCAACAGCTCCTCCACTTGTCGTTGCATCTCCTTGGTCTCCATTGGGTTACTTCGATATGCTGGTCTATTTGGAATCGTCGAACCAGGTATGAAGTCGATTTGGTGTTCAACTCCCCTTAATGGCGGTAAACCACTAGGCAGCTCCTCTGGAAACACATCTTGAAAATCCTGCAACATAGACACAAAACTAGAAGGCAAATGGTCAAGTGAAACATCAACATTAGTAAACAAAGTTTCTTTATATCTAATGAGTAATAACGGCTGCTCGTTAGATATTGCAAATTTAAGCTCTCTTGGTTTCGCATAAAAAGTTTGTTTCACCTTTCCTTGGTTTTCTCTCACCAATGGGCCATTTATTTGATTATTTTCTTTTCTGGCCTCCTTTCCCAATTTCTTCTCACATTCACTCTCCTTATCATGTTCTCTCGCACTTCCCTTAATTTTTAAAGTAGCACCCCTTTTGGTCGAATCTTGCTTTGCTTTTTCATGCATCTTCCGATGATCTTCATACACCTCCAACGGTGACAAGGGTACAAGAGTAACCAGCTTTCCTTCATAGGTAAATGTGTACCTATTTGAATACCCATCATGCTGCGCCTTCCTATCAAATTGCCATGGTCTTCCTAACAACATATGGCCAGCTTGCATAGGAACTACATCACACAACACTCCATCTTTATACCAGCCTATAGAGAATGGTATCTTCACTTGTTTAGTAACCTTCACCTCTCCACTATCATTAAACCATTGCAGTCTATATGGATGTGGATGTTTTAAACAAGTCAATTTCAGCTTCTCCACCATTGTCTCACTTGCAGCATTGGTGCAACTACCACTGTCAATGATGAGCATACAAACTTTACCCTCAACTAAACATCTAGTATAAAATATGTTATCTCGTTGCTCTAGACCTTCTTCTTTCACTTGCATATTCAAAGCACGCCTAGCAACTAACATATCACCACGTTCAGCAACCAACGCATTCTCAACTTCTTCTTCACACTCATCAACATCATCAAGCATATCATTCATATCATTATTATCACCATCACTATGGTCAGAATCAGAAACTAAACCCCCATCATCAGTAGCAATCATAACTCTCCTATTTGGACATTGAGATGCAATATGCCCATTTCCTAAACATTTGAAACACTTAATATTTCTACTAGGAGTAGTATTAGGAATACCTGACTGCTGCTTATTTGAACCTCCATTCATCCCTTTTCCACTTGTAGGTGGAGGATTGCTCCTTTGGAAGGAATTCTTGAAATCTCCACCTTTTGAGGGAAAATCATTTGAAGACCCCTTAAAGGTTGAACTACTTCCTCCCACATTCTGGAACTTCCCATATTTGGTGGAGCTCTTGTTCTTGATTTTCCTTTCAATCTTCATGGCCTTCTCAACTAACTCTTCCATGGAATTGTAATCATACATTTCCAGCTCACTTGCAATGTTGGAATTTAGACCTCCCAGAAATCTGGACATTAGCCTGTGTTCATCCTCCTCAATGTCAGCCCTGGCCATGGTCATCTCCATCTCCTTGTGGTATTCTTCAACACTCTTACCACCTTGGACCAGTCTTGCCAACCTATTATACAAATCCCTATAGTAATGAGAAGGAACAAACCTTATTCTCATTAAGTCTTTCAAGGCCTCCCACTCCGGCACGGGTCGCAATCCTTTTCCTCTTCTACTAGACTTGAGTTGATCCCACCAGAATGTAGCATATCCCCTAAATTCCACGGCTGCGATATGGGACTTCTTTTCTTCTGAGTAATTATGACACTCAAAAATTTGTTCCACCTTTCGCTCCCATTCAATGTATTCTTCCGCATTGTTATTCCCTTTAAATTCGGGTACCTTCATCTTGATGGAACTAAGGTCATTGTCAGTCACAATTTGGTAGTTTTCAGCCACCTCTTCCTGATCACCTCGACCTCCTCTTGCTGCTCTCCTAATGACCTCCTCTTCGCCTCCCCTTGGTAAGATTCGTTGTGGTAATCTCACTGGGGGTGCGGGCTGTTGTACCCTCTCCCTCATCATTAGATTCATGTTCTCTTGTAGGGTGGCCATCATTCTTGCCATCTCTTCCATCTTCTCATTACTTTGCTGCATATATGTCTCAAAATTGCTAGAAATTGAAGCAACATCTTTACCATTCCCACTAGTCATGACCACAACAGAGAAACTCACAAGAAACAATTAGTAACTGAAAGAAAGAATTCACAAGTGTTTCGCTCTTACCTCACTATTGCCGATTCTTCGATTGCACTTCAGAACCAAGGTTCACTCACCAATCTGCCAAGTACGTTCAAAAAGGTAGGATCCTAATCCCTAGACACCTAGAAGACAACTTGACAAGTATCCGGAGGCAGCACAAGAACGTTTGCACTACACGATTGAAAACTAAGTATCGAAACAAACAAATGATACTCAGCAATGTAATGGAATTTCAACGCTAGCTCAAAAACAAAATAGAAACAAGAGGCAATAAAATAGACAATTCTGGTCAGAATGTATCAAAACCAACTCGCTCTTGGTAAGCTGATTTATGGACCTAAATCTTCTACCCCAAACGCTGGTTTGAAAACACCCCAAGAATGCTACTATACTATGCAATTTGAAATAAAAGAACAGCAGCCCCTCAATGGTGGAAAAAAAAAATCTGAAGCAAAATTTTCACTTAATTGTAACCCACCTAGAACTGATCCTTAATACTTAAATAGCAAGACTAAAAAAAAAAATTTTTTTTTTTGTTGGAGCAATTTTTTTTTTTTTTTTTTTTTTTTTTTTTTTTTTTTTATCCCCTTGCTTGGGTCTCAAACAACACCACACGAAATTCTTGAGTGTGTATCAAAAAAAATTCACTAACAGATTCAGTTCGAAGGGAAATAATGGCTGCTAAAAGAAACCGAATTGCCAAATAACAAAATAGCAAGCAACACAATGATTTTGGATGGACAATCCAGGACCTAACAATTGGAATCGAATTGAACAGAAACGAATTGAAGACAATGAACCCTAACGAAATTCGAAACTAAGATACCAAAAAAAAACGAAAATATAACACAGCCCTAGAAAGACAGATAGATAAAGATTTACCTGTTGTTGGCTCTGATACCAAATGACGCGGAACCCTATGGCACTTAGTCCTCAAACCCCGTCGCACCTCTGATATAGATTCCAAGAACGTGGATAAACCACCCTCTATAGCACCCTAAGCTTAGCGAAGCTAGAACACTAATAACGGAAGGATTTTGTAGAACGGATCAGAAGAACGCCACAATCGAAATTGATAAGTTGGTCTGATTCGTGATGCAATCAATGAAAGAAGCAAACTCTCACTCTCTCAAAGAAGGCCGAAATTTGCATAAAGCAAATCTGAATTAAATTTGTCAAAAACAAAAGAAGTGTCTGATATAAGAATTTAAGGCCTTATTTATAGTGTAAGGCAAAAACCTAAACCTAGTTGGAAAAGGAAAACAAATACTAAGTCAGAATTCCTATCCCAACAGGGAAACAAGCTAAAATAACAAAATAACTGCCAAGTCTTTAAAAACCACCCACATTCTCGTATGCCTCAATAGTTCCAGCAGAAACCACAACCTCAGGGACGAAACCACAACCTGCTTATGGTTCGGGCTGATTCTCCACTATCTTCCTCCATGATGTGCTCCAAAATTAACTTCCACAAAACACAAAAGTATCTTCGGCTAACTGAATGTCGCGAGCGCGACTTTGATAATGGTAGCGAGCGCTACAAATCTTCAATTTGCTTCTGCTTCATCCATGCATACACCCAGCAACGTAATCAGCTTCGAATGACCTTCAAGTTCCTTCTCGCACTTATCCCTAGCAATTTCAGTCATCTCTCTTGTAATAAATTCTTGAATATGCAATCCAAGAGTAACGCCGTACTTCCTTGCTTTATTCCTTGTCAATGGTCCTTGTTGTAGCTCCAAGGGATCCTTGCCTTGCTTCCCATGCTGGTTCACATCAGGAACCATCAACATGATTATCGGGGGCACAGGAGATCGGATGAGCCGAAGGGGTAAGAAGAGAAGTCGAGAGGGGGAGAGCAGCAATACCGAGGTCATGCAAGTCGTCGAGCACTCTTCAGTGGTCATCACATTCTCTCCGGAGGATGCTCAGGGTGTCCAGATGCCCCATGATGACGCCCTCGTCATTGAAGCCGTCATTCACAACTACCGAATTAAGAAGATCTTAGTGGATGACGGGAGCAAGGTGAACCTGTTGCCCTATCGGGTTTTCCAGCAAATGGGAATCCCCGAGGAGTAGTTAGTCCGGGATCATGCACCAGTCAAGGGGATCGGAGGGGTACCAGTGCCCGTGGAAGGGAAGGTGAAGCTGGCTCTCACTTTAGGCGAAGCACCAAGAACTCGCACTCATTATGCGGTGTTCTTGGTGGTAAAACTCCCACTAAGCTACAACGCGATATTGGGAAGACCTGCATTATTTGATTTCGAAGCCGTAACCAGTATTAGATATCTGGCGATGAAATTCCCAACAGAGGCAAGAGTGGGAGTAGTACGGGAAAGCCAGGAAGAAGCGAGAGCAGTGTACTTGGCCACAGTGGCAGAATCGAGCTCGGCAGGGGAGAAGTTAGACTCAGAACTGCTAGAGGTCAGGGACGAGAAGAAAGAGGCCAGGATGGAGTCGGTGGGGGAACTGGAGACTTTTCCCTTATCAGAAGCAGAAACAGACAAAGTCTTCAGTCTCAACGCCGGCCTCATTGAAGAACAAAAAATCGAGGTCATGGCCCTGATCCGAGGTCACGCGTCAAGCTTTGCCTGGAAGCCTGTTGACATGCCCGGGATTGACCCTGGAGTAATGACGCACAAGCTGAATGTCCTCCCGGAAGCCAAACCGGTGAAGCAGAAGAAGAGGGTAGTAGGAAGGGAGAAGCAACATGCCACTAGGGAGGAGGTCCGAAAGTTAGAAGAGGCAGGCTTTATTAGGGAAGTCATGTACCCGTAGTGGTTAGCAAATCCTGTATTAGTCAAAAAAGCCAATGGCAAATATAGGATGTGCATAGATTTTACTGACCTGAATCAGGCCTGTCCTAAAGATTGTTATCCCCTCCCTGATATTAATAAAATGGTTGACTCTACGGCCAGTTTCGATTACATGTCTTCTTTGGATGCTATGTCTGGCTATCATCAAATCCCAATGGACAGGTCGGACGAAGAAAAGACCTCGTTCATAATAGAAGATGGGACCTACTGCTATAAAGCCATGCCCTTCGAGCTGAAAAACGCCGGGGCAACATACCGGAGACTGATGAACAAAATCTTCAAAAATCAAATCGGCAGAAATGTAGAAGTGTATATGGATGATATGGTGGTCAAAAGCCCAACCTTCAAACAACACATGGCAGATCTGAGGGAGGTATTCGAGGTGCTCGAACAGTACAGAATGAGGCTGAACCCAGCGAAATGTGCTTTCTTCATCAGGGGAGGAAAGTTCCTGGGATACATGGTGAGTGGAAAAGGCATTGAGCCCAACCCGGAGAAAGTAGAAGCTATCCTAAATATGCCAGAGCCTACTTGCGTGAGGGATGTCCAGAGACTGACTGGGAGAGTAGTGGCGTTAAATCGCTTTATGTCAAGGTTGGCAGAGAAATGCTTGCCATTCTTCAAGAAGTTGAGGAAAGTGCCTAACTTCGAATGGACAGAAGACTGCCAAAAAGCCTTCAAAGAGCTCAAGAGTTATCTTAGCTCGCCTCATGTACTCAGCAGTCTGGTGGAAGGAGAAGAGCTCCTGATCTATTTGTCAGCCTCAGAACAAGCCGTCAGTGCTGTGCTGGTTAGGGTGGAAGAAGGGGAGCAAAATCCCGTCTTCTATGTCAGCAAGGTGCTTAAAGATGCCGAGACCAAATACTTGAACATCGAGAAGACTGCATATGCTCTGTTGCTAGCCGTTCGGAAGTTCAGGGTCTATCTGGAAAGCCACCAGGGAGTGGTAATGACAGACCTGCCTCTAAAGAAGATCCTTCACAGACCAGAAATGTCAGGTTGGATGCTGGCTTGGTCCATTGAGATTAGCCCTTACTGTCTAGAGTACCGACCTCGGACCGCTATCAAATCTCAGGCCCTAGCTGATTTCATAGCAGAGTGCACCTTCAATGAAGAACAAAAGGGGCCGAGTAAGCCAGCTTCTGAAGCATCGGGAGAGGAAACAGAGGAGCAGCCCTCTTAGATATTCGACTGGAAACTATACGTGGATGGGGCGTCAGGCGTTGGGGGCAGTGGAGCCAGCATAATGCTGAAAGGCCCTAACGAGTTTAAGGTCTGCTACGCCCTGTGCCTAGAATTCAAGGCCTCCAATAATGTGGCAGAGTATGAAGCCCTAATAAATGGGATGCTGGTGGCAATGGAGGTAGGGGCAACTGACCTCAAAGTGAATAGTGACTCCCAGCTGGTGATCAATCAGATAACTGGGGCATATCAGGCCAGAGACCCAACCATGTAGAATTACCTAGCAAAGGTAAAAGCCATAGAAGACGAGCTTAAGGGTCGGGGAGTCATCATCAAATACCAAAGAATAACTCGAGAAGAAAACGAAGAAGCAGACCTGCTTAGTCGGTTGTCCAAGGAAGAACTAGAACAACTTCCTGATGAGGTATACATACAATATGTTAGCACGCCTGCTTTTAATAAAACAATCACTGTATTTCAGGTAGAGCAAAACCAGAACTGGATGACCCCGTACTTGGAATACCTGGAAAAAGGAAAGCTCCCTAAAGATAAGGGCGAAGCAAAAAAGATAGCGGCTCGAGCTGCCAAGTATCAAGCAATAAGGGGAACTTTGTACAGAAAGGGGAAATCCAGCCCGTGGCTCCGCTGTGTGAGCCCGGAGGAGGCAATGAAGGTGATGGAAGAAATACATAGAGGAACGTTCAGAGCTCACGAAGGGGCAGAAACACTGGCTAATAAGATATTCAGGCAAGGGTACTACTGGCCCACCGTTAAGAAGGAAGCAGAAGAGTTTGTCCGAAGATGTGATGTCTGCCAGAGATTTGCCAACGCCATCAATGTCCCAGCCACTCCTCAATCCAGCATCTCCAGCCCGTGGCCGTTCTCGCAATGGGGAATAGACATCCTGGGACCCTTTCCCAAGACCACGGGGCAGAAAAAGTTTGTAATAGTGGCTGTGGAGTACTTCTCGAAATGGCCGGAAGCGGAAGCAATCCCCACAATAACAGCCCGCAAGATTATAGATTTTGTATGGGGGAATATCATCTGCAGGTTTGGAGTACCGAGGGTGCTCATCTCAGATAACGACAGACAATTCGACTGCAGTACCTTCAGAGCGTTCACAACAAATATGGGCATATGGCACAAATTCTCCTCAGTAGCTCACCCTCAGACCAATGGCCAGACGGAGGTCACCAACAGAGCTATCCTCCAGGGGTTAAAGAAGAGGCTGGATGGGGCAAAGGCAAACTGGGCGGAAGAACTCAATAGCATCTTATGGACACTCCGAACTACCCCTAGGACGTCCACTAAAGAAACGCCTTTTGCACTTGCATTTGGCACTGAAGTCGTAGTCCCAATTCAATTACAAGTCCCTACACACCGGGTCCAGTTTCATGATGAGAATGCAAACAACGATAAACTGAGAAGTAACCTTGATGCCCTGGAGGAAATCAGGGAAGAAGCCCAAATCCGAACTGTCGCTTACCAACAAAGAGCGGCCCACTATTACAATCAAAAGGTCAGGGAAAGAAGCCTAAAGGTAGGAGACCTGGCCCTGAGAAACCTAGAAGATATAGGAAAAAGAGCAGCGGTAGGCAAGTTGGCACCGACCTGGGAGGGCCCGTTCAGAATAGCCAAAGTAGTCAAGCCCGGGGTATATCGAATTGAGGATATGGAGGGAAACCCTGAGCCTCACGCCTGGAATATCCAGCACCTAAAGAGGTACTTCCCTTAAAATGTTTGTAAAGAAAAGTATTGTACTCCGAAAACATGAATGAATGGAATAACACCATTTTTTGGCAAAACAATGTTATCTCTATTACTTTGCGTATTAACTATCTCCGAAAAAGGAAGGAACAGATCTCAGAAGATCTCAGTAAGGCAGGTGACCGGGCTCCCAAAGTGCCCCCATCACTACAAAACTGGCTGAGATGACGAAACGACACTAAGGCTACAGAGCCCGAATTTCACAAAAGACCTCAAGGAGGAACAAGACCAGGATCCCCAAGATCTCCTGGAGCAAAAACGGCCGGTGAGATCCTTAAAGGACTCCCGGAGCAAAAACGGCCGGCGAAGATCTCAAAGATTTCCCGAAGCTACAAAACTGGGATCCCCAAGATCTCCCAGCACGGACAGCTGGGCTAAGAAGACAAAGACAACAAAAGGCAAAAAGTGCCGACCTGGAAGCACGAACTCGGAAAACCAAGCAAAAAATAGTCAAGCTCAGAAAGCTCAAAGGCAAACCGAAAGCAACAAGCCTCCTATGATCCGAGAGGAAATTCAATGGCAGAGCTGAAGGCCTCAGCCTCAGTTCCTATCAGAACAGAATTAAAAACAAAAGAAAGCCAGCCCTGCTCATCCCCTTAAAAGGTACATAATTCATTTTACTCTGATTATACAAAGGTTGTACTCCTGAAATCGTATGCATTAAGTAATGAAATGAAAATTGAGGACAACTGGTCAACTGTCAAAAACCGAGCTCAGGCTGAGGACCTAATAGGGTTAGAACCCGTAAAGGAGCAACAGCTCAGAGTCTTATCCCTACGGAAAACCCAGCTCGAAAAAAGCCTACAGACAAGAAGACCCCAGTGAAATTAAAGAAATTTGCAAGCCAGGAGCCAAGTCTTGGGCTAAGTCTTCAACCCTAGTTAGCTTAAAAGCAAGCGATAGCTCAGTAGAGTATTAAAAAACAGACAAAGGCAAAAACAATTCAAGCGCAAACACAAGACAGGAAATAACTCAGGTATAAACATGAAGTAATAGACAGTAATAAATTTTCATTAAAGGAAAAGTATATTACAGCTTATTCTTATCGCCTACGCGGGATAGAAGGAAGACCGTCCCTAAAGGACCTACATGCCTAGGGGCGCTATCATCTACATAATCTGCATTTATACTATCTACATTGCTGATTGTGGGAGACCCAACACTCTATGGCTCAGGCCTCTCAATACCCTCAAAAGGAGATTCAAGCCGGATAAAAGAGAACCTTCAACGACAACAGATGGGATATGACACTTGGCAAATTCAGTAGCGTTGTCGCCCTTTTGCTTACTTAAAGTGGCACAAGAAAGCCGATAAAGCATTCTGAAAAGCAATGGAACAAGAAAGCATCGACGGAAGCTTGACTGAGCGCAGCAGATCTTTGTTTCTCATAGCACAAGCGCTCTACATCAAAATCGATAGCAAGCTGATCATCTTCACCATGCCCAGCAAGGAAATCCTGACACGAATCTACCATGATCTGCTTTATATTACATGTGTGAGCCGCATCTTGTATTCCACAATAAACTTCAGAAATCATGTTATTCCCTGAGTCTGAGTCAGGAGCAGGCATCAAAGACACCACGGGAGCATCCTTTTTCTTCTCAATAGGAAGGAGGACAGAAGCCGATCTCCCAGAAGCCCGGAACTCCTTCGAAATGGGAATCGGGACCGGCATTTCGGTAAGGGCAGGACGCTTGCCTCCGACCTCCTCCGCTACACTCCCGCCATATGCAGAACTGGACTCCCTCTCCTCTGTAACCTGAACACCCTTAACTGGGGCCCCCTGAACATCCCCCCCCCAGGCGCGATCTTAGTCTCGCGTGCAAGGACCTTCACCTTAGCCTGAGTGACCGAGCCTGACGAGCTACAGCTTGGCGACCTTGAAGATTTAACATTTCGAGGGCCCGACTTCGGAGCTCGGGAAGGAGGCCTGAAAGACGACTTGGACGATCTTACTTCGGCCATGTGTTGGGAGGTCTCCCCCCTTGATCGCACCACTGAGGAGGCGCCCGAGGCGATGTTCATGTCTTACCAGGAGAGCACAAAATTCTTAGAGGGCTTAATCTGATCCGTTTTCATCTCAGAAGCTGCAAAAAAAAAATTTCAAAATCGGGGCAAGTCAGATAACTTCTCAGCAAAAATCACAAAGGCAAGGTTAACACGGGACTCCAAGAGGGACAAAATAATGAGATCTTTGGTCCATCTTGACCCCCTTGAAGAAGACGATGAACAGACACGCCGTTGGTGTGAACCCCCAGCCTCGATAAACAGATTCGAAGGAAGGCAAAATCAAGCTCGCATCCTTCTGAAAGTTGATTAAACCAGAAGGATGATGATCGAGGAGAATGATACTCCACTGTTTGGCAAGGGGCACTAACGTAAAGGAGGAAACATACCGTGAAAATAAAGACAGAGGAACGCAGATAGCAGCATGCACGAATAACCAAGGAAAGCAGAAACTGGGAGAAGACGGAGAAAATTTGGAAACTGATATGACGATAAGGTGAAAGGGTGTTCTGAGGCAAACTATATTTAAATGGAGCAGTCATTATGATTCTCAGTATTTACCCCCTCATCAGTCGGGCAATAACTGATGAGAAGGTAAAGGGGCTTCTCCACCCCATCATAAGGCCGGGCCGACAGTAGCAGCCCACGACCCGGAGGCTCCTAAGCCCTCGAACAAGCTGGGCCCAACCCGTTCCTCCTCCAGACTGGATCTCTATTTAAGTCATTTGATCAGACCGGCCCAGCCCAATTTAGCCTTAAAGCCAGACCTTCCTGGGTTCCAGTCCTTTTTCCTCAAACCCGGGCACAGGAAGAAATGATTGCGGGACCAGTCATTTCGCAGCCTTGTCCACTCACGCGCCGAAGGGAATTAAATGCTAGCCTGACACAGGGATGGTCCTGAGGTCACCTATACGTACGAACCTACAACAAGAGGTAGGTGGTCCTATAGCGGGATGGCCATCTCGTGTGGGAAGAGTAAAGAGTATAAAAGGGAGGAAATACCCTCCTCTAGGGCCAAGTTTTTCTTAAGTTCACAAACCCATTGTAAAACCCTATTTTCTGGATCTCAGATCATCAATTAATTGATGACCGCCGGGCTTCCTTTGCCCTGAGCGAGGCCGGGCCCAGGAGGAGAACAATAGCCCAAAGCCCATTTTTATTTTCTCTTTTTTTCTCTCTTTCCTAGACTCCATTTTTATTTTCTCTCGGCAACTCTCGCCTAAATATACCACTCTTATTCATAAAATCTGACTTGAACGTCGGAGGGTCTCCACCGGGACATCCCCGGTAGACCCCTGACCGTTTTTCCTTATTTTGCAGGTCCTTTCATCAAATAGAACATTGAGAGACCCATTTGATGGACCCATATGAAGAACCAAGAAGAAAACCAGATCTATCATGATTGATCATGGAGCAGGAGGAGAAAAAGATTTATCAAATGGCGCCGTATGGGGAACAAAGAGGATCTTACTCTCTTTAAAGTTTCCAGATCCACCCATTGAGATCCACATAAGGTATGAAGGTTTGTGCGAATAACCCAGCTGAAGAGAAAGATTCATTGTGTTAAAAAAAATATTTTGACAGTATTTCAGATAGTTTGTTTCAATATTTATTAGGTTTTATTACGGCTGATTTTTTCTTTGAAATCTTGTGAAGCAAAATTTCAGATCGGCTGTAAAATTCCAGGTTAGCAAGTTAGAGAGAAAATTAATAAATAAAAAATAGGTGAGGTCGGACTAACATTTCAGGTCGGATAGGGCATGAGGTCGGATGGGGCACGATCCATGGCCATCTAACTTGATTACACAGTAGTGTCCCCCAAGTATCGGGGCAACATGGAGACAATGAGAAATGATCAAATGTCCAAGCTGATCAAGGTGGATGAACTCAAACTCTGTATGTCGTCCAACTTGAAGACGAGGTCGGTTGGGTTACGAGGTCGGCAATCCTTCAACCTCTGATTGAACATACCTGCTTTAGCACCAGGACGCTTGATCGAAGCATCGAGGAATCTGTATGGTCAAGCCCGTAGGTCGGACACTCAAGAGCTGGACAGGTCAAGCAACGACGATTTTACAAAGACCAGACTCTCACAAAAAATCTAACATTGCTTTCTCTATTATCTTTTCTAGTTGCTCAGATTTATTTATCCATGGCCGATCTGTACGAAACTACTCCTTCTCCAGTTCTGGAGCTCGAAGAAATCTCCTCCTTCACCATGCTCTCTCTTCTCCTTCTCCCCCGCCGCCGCCGCCGATAGACTAAACCTCCAGCTGAATTGTTATTCGGCGGCTCCCAAGATTGCCGAGCAGATGGCAGCAACTCCTGCATCAGTTTCTTTGATCCCGGTAGTTACTTCGCCAAAGAGAGTGCGGAAAATGCTGTCTCTTCAGTTATTTCAAAGAGAGGGGTTTCTGAGGAGAATGATCTAGGTGGCTTAAGCTGCGATAGCGAGAAGGGTGCAGATGTGTCAGAGGTGCCATTAGAAATGGTGCGGCCTAGAAGCTCCTCGAAGAGAAGCAGAGCTGCAGAGGTTCATAACTTATTCGAAAAGAGGAGGAGGAGCGGAATTAATGAGAAAATGAAGGCTTTACAGAATCTTATTCCAAGTTCCAATAAGACCAATAAGGCTTCAATGCTAGATGAGGCAATTGAATACTTGAAGCAGCTTCAGCTTCAAGTACAGTCTGTAGGGCGGAAATAGGTGTTTGAACTCCATGTGGTTTTCAAGTCAAATTGTAACACATTTTTATTTATTCTATTGAGGCTGGTGAAAGAGCCATGAGTTAATTTGGGTTCTTCACGCATGCCCTCCTGAGATGGGATGTCAACAATGAGAAATGGATTAAGTTTTCATCCCATGTGCTTACCAGGAGTTCTCCCACCTATGAACCTGCCCATGACAGGATCGAACTTTGATGAGGGAAGTGGACTATTAGATACCAATGCAGCAACAGACAATTGTTCTGCCTTCAGCAGCAAACATCACCTCCTCAGAAACCTCCTATGGTTTTGATCCACTTATTCAGGTTCATTATGAACCCCTCAATCTCTCCGCATCTTCAAAGGAAATCCACTGATCAGGCATCATGTGAGTGGATCAGCGCGAACCGCACTTCCAACTATGGACTCGCACTCACTCAGTCTTCGAAAACCTGCACTCATCTGAAGTGCTGCTCGTAACATTTTGGATAATCATGCCAATTGATGATTGAAATAAGGTACACATAACTTGCCACGTATCATTAGCATAATTGTTGTTGGAGAAATTTACAAGCCCTTAATTACTTATCTTAAAAACTCATGATATATATGTATGCTCCAGTTACCCAAATCGTACTTTGCTGTGTATATTTATTATTTTGCTTCAGAATTTCAAGAGTGCCTTTACTTATTGGCAATTATTTTTAATTAAACATTATTGAATACAAATGATTTCATAGATTATTAAAAGGTATGCTTCGCATGTAAATAGTAAGACTAAATTTAATTAAAATATACCTCTATGAGTTTAGATATCCTGATAATTGCTTACATTTTATAGATTGAAAAAATTCTGGAGAAATTTACGCATGCAAATATTATTTATTGAACTTTTGAACTGCATGAGTTAATATTGTTAGTTAGAGCTAATATTTACGTTCATCCGAAATATGAAACTAAGTGACATGTGCGACATATTATTTATTGATGAATATTATTGAATTAACAAACGAGCATCCTAGTTATATACGTTTTGTGCAAACATTTATTTTGCAGAAAAATCTTGAATCTCGCTCAAAGACCTCAGGCAGGCACAGAACCCGAATCTTGCGCAAAACCTCAAGGAGGTACAAGGCCGGCGGATCTCAAAGATCTCCCGGAGCAAAAACGGCCGGCGAAGATCTCAAAGATCTCCCGGAGCAAAAACGGCCGGTGAAGATCTCAAAGATCTCCCGGAGCAAAAATGGCCGACGAAGATCTCAAAGATCTCCCGGAGCAAAAACGGCCGGCGAGATCCCCAAGATCTCCCGGAGCAAAAACGGACGGTGAGATCCCCAAGATCTCCCGGTGCAACAAGCAAAAACAACTCATAAAAACGCAGCCCCGATCTCACAAAAACTAGGGTCCTAGACAATAAACGAAAAGCTTAATTCCGACCTCCACAAGGAGCTTGAATCTTAAGGTAAAGAGACTTTGATCTCACACAACAGCCAAAAGCGCCAAAGCGCCGTGCTGACCTCAGGAGGGTACTGAAACAGAAATAAAAAATCTGAAAAGAGCTCAAATTCAGGCTAATAAGACCTAGATCTCGCAAAATAGCCAGCATATAACGAAATTAAACTAAGGCGCCCCAACGCCTGTATCATGTAGCAATACGACCTACTAATGGCCAATGCAAGGCTCGCGGCGCCAAAGCGTCAAAGCACTATGCCGATCTCAAGAAAATGAGCTCGGTACTGGTAAATCCAATAGGCAGACCGAATTAAGGCGAGGCGAATCCTAAGCAAAATGCATACCAAAATACAGAACCAAACAAAGAATCGGGGGCAATCATAAGAGGCATCAACCTCGAGAATTAACTACTGGCACTAAACCAACTCAGCTAGCTTAGAGAGAGGTCTAGGCAGCCAAGAGCCCGTAAAACGCTCGAGGGCAGACAACCCATAAAACACTCAGGGGCAGTAGAAAGCTCTGACTCATTAAGATACAAAAGAATCGAACCGCAGTATGGTCAAGTCCAAAACAGATAGTCCAACCTCCTCAATCCAGGGATGATCTCCCCAGAAGCTTGGAAGGGCCTTATGTCTGTAACGGCAAGGCTATAAGCCTATAAAAGAAAAGTCAAAACCGAATAAACAAACAGTTAGACAGCCTGTATAAGGCTCAACAAAAAGCAAGAAATTAAGTCCGACTTCACAAAAGAGCTCGGGGCACCAAAGTGAAGAAAATAAAATTTCAAACTCCCGAGCTCGCGATACAAGCAGCGTCACAGGCTATAGGCATAAAAGCCTAAGCAAAAAGCAAAGAGCCGAGCTCCCAGCTCGGATGAACTCGCGACATGAAAACACTCAAATAGAATAAAGCTAAGTATAGAAGAAATAACAGAGAACCGAACTCCCTCTATGAAAAGACTCACAAATGCAAGAACGCATAAAAGGATAAACGAAGGCGAAGGATCGTGCTCACAGCTCGGATTAACTCACAATAAATAAACATTTAGCAAGGATAACCCAGGAAGAGGAAAATGACAAAAGACCGAGCTCTCTATCCTAGTGGAACACACAGCTCAAACCGCACTGACTGCCAGAAGGTTATCTCAAGAGGGACAAGGTGTCCGAGCTCGTAACAAGAACAAGGTTTAAAATCGTCTAAAGTGGGGCACTCATACAAATAAGACATTTCTCTAGGTAATATATATCCGAGCTCGCAACACTGACGAGATCGTGAGTCAAAAACAGAAATGCCCTCATGGGAGTAAGAAAAACTCGCAAGTCAGAAAAACTCGCAAGTCAGAAGCTTAACCAGACTCCGAGCTCTTAGCTCGGGTCAGTTCGACTAGCAAAGTCCCAGTAGAGCCAGCCTGGTCCATCAAGTAAGTAAAATTGACAAAACCAGAAGACAGTCTGAGTAGAAAATAATGACAAGGCACAGGCCGAGGTGAAATATCATTCATCATCAAATACACATCTCCAGATCGCCATACATTCAAACGTCAAAATAGAAAAACAAAGAAATAAAAAGGCAAGGAAAAAACGCTTTTGACAGGAGCAGTTCTCGGGCCATGCGGTCATATATAGAATTCAAGGATTTACCCCCTCGCCACTCATGTAATAACTGCCGAGGAGGTAAAGGGGCAATTGATGACCACCGGGCTTCCTTTGCCCTGAGCGAGGCCGGGCCCATGAGGAGAACAATAGCCCAAAGCCCATCAAGTCCTCCTTAAGCAAGACCGACCCAGCGCTTCAGATCTCGATCCGGACACGTGGGGTAGGCCAGGTCCCCCATGAGCCCGGGTCCAATAAAAAGAAGTCCAACCCATTGGAGTGATGTGGGAAAGAATAGTAGGCCCAAACACCTCGCAGCCCTACCTGCATGCGCACTGGGGAGAATTAAATGGCCGCCTGGCGTGGTAAGGAGCCCTGACACATTCGTACGTACGGAGCTGAGTGACAGAAACAGCTAGCATTATAACAGAGAGGCAGATATACATCACAGGTAAAAGAAAGAGAGGACCTTCATCTTTTTTTCTCTCTTTCCTGGACTCCATTTTTATTTTCTCTCGGCAACTCTCGCCTAAATATACCACTCTTATTTATAAAATCTGACTTGAACGTCGGAGGGTCTCCACCGGGACATCCCCGATAGACCCCTGACCGTTTTTCCTTATTTTGCAAGTCCTTTCATCAAATAGAACATTGAGAGACCCATTTGATGGACCCATATGAAGAACCAAGAAGAAAACCAGATCTATCATGATCGATCATGGAGCAGGAGGAGAAAAAGATTTATCAATAAGAAATATAAAATTACACAATTCTCTTGTATATCTACTCTCAAATTCTATATGAGCCCTATTCTATCATGAACGTTAGAAAATTTTATTAAATGTTTCGTTTATAAATCATTATAAAATCCAATGGATCTATTTGACCTTTTCCTTCAAACGAAATACAAATGCACATGCGTATGATGTTATTACTTTGTAGTTTTTTCTTTGATTCCTCTGTTTGTTTGTGTTGATTTTCATATCCAATTTGGCTTCTCTTATAATTTTTTTTTCCCTCTTTTCTTCCTTTTTATTTGCCTTCTAATTAATCTCAATGTTTTCATAGTTGATTACCTCACTCAGAATTCTCATTTACTGACCAATGCATAGCAACAAAATCCTCCATTACTAACTGGAGGGCAAAAAGGAGCAGCTTTGAAAAGTGGGAGCTTAGAAATGAGCTGTTTAATAACTATTAAATTGTGCACATAAATTAAAAAATTCTGATTTTATTAATTAAATTAATTTGAAATTCATGAGATTTGTGGAGATTCATGACTCATTTAGATATGCAATACATTTAAAATAACTTAAAACTATATAATTCACAAAATTGAAAATAAACTCATGACATCATCTATTTTGATTTATTATATTCAAATTGAATTTGATTTAAAATTTAAATAAATAAAAATTTTAGTTTTGAAGAAAAAGTAATATTCTAATTTAGAATTTTTTTTTTCCAGAATTTAGAATAGGGTTCATAATCTAAAAAGTGAATGCAAAATCTTAGATCTATACTGATTTTATGAGTGTTTGCCGAAAATAACTTCTATTTAAAAAATATTTTTTAAAAAAATATTTTTTAACAAGATAATTTATTTTTTATTTTTTAATTTTAATTTAAAAAATAAAATATATAAATAAATTTATTTATATAGATGTCTTAATAAATATTCAAAAATAAGAAAAATAATTTTATTTTCTGAAAAACGTAAACCATCTTTTATAAAATGGCTAAATTTATATATTTTATCAAATAATTTTTTTTATTTTAAATATAATAAAATATAAAAAATATTTACATAAAATAAATGGCGCCTTAACTTATAACTAAAACATTTGATGTCAACAAAAAAGTTACTAGTTGAATTTAATCTGTTAAGTTTTTTTTTAATATGATTAATAAAAAAATTAATTATAACAAAAAAAAAATCTTGATCCCAACCGAAAAGATCAGAAATTTAAAATGGACAAAACTCGAATAGTTCCAACCCCTTCCAATTGGACCGAATTGATCATTCCTAACAAAAATGCAGTTGGAGACTTTTATTTGGATTCTCCTATGTATTCTTTCATTTTTATTTTACACTATATGGAAAATTGGCTCTTTCGATATTCATCACAATTTTTACCTACATTTTTCCTTTTTATAATTACTCACTAAAATAAATAACATTCTCTTCGAATCAATCTATTAAAAAATAAAATTAATCAGCGAATATTTGTACAAATATTATATATAGGAACGGACAAATACAGATTACACAAAACAGCATATATACCAACAAGCAAGGGAGTTTAAACTTAGAGGAAATCATGTTAACTCCAATTCTCTCACATCTTCTACCTTTCCATATTGAATGGTGCAATTCTTGCTTCCATATGAACAAAAGCACCCTTTGACTCACCAAATTTCTTTTCCTTTTGGGATTCAGCATCACAAAACTCTTCTTCCTCTTCTTGCATCTCTTCAAATTCCTTTGGTAATTTACAATAGTAATCCTCCCTTGTACCAAATCTTTCAACCATACCCATATAAAAAGAAACTGCAAAAATTGCAGTACCAATTAAGAAGCAGCTGAATAGAATATTTACAAGTGACTTAGCCCTATGTAATGCTTGTTGGCTGCCACATCTAACCACATGGTGTTCATCTTCATTGTAAAGTTCACAACCTCTAGGTAGCAATTCTGGTGTCCATAGCATGTAGCCCATCACTATGAACCAAACTCCTTGAAAAAATATGCTAACAGACCTCACAAAGCTGACCAAGAAACTCCTTGGCAGCCCAATTCCCATAAGGGTGGTGACTACAGAAACAACTACAATAGCTTGGAGAAGCAAATGATATTGCCCTTCTAGGCCTTGGTGATCTGTTGAGTGGAGATGGAAGAGAAAGAGCTGTTGCCCGAAAGCTACTGCTCCAAGAAGTTGTGTTAGACCAAGATGAGATTTAGGCTTAAATCTGTCAAGAAGTATAGCAAAAGTTGCATAAACAAAGAAAAGCATTGAAATTGAAGAGTGCTCAAAGTTTTTGAGATGATTTGATGGTATGGTTCCATCAGAATCAAAGGGTTGGTGTCTCTCAGGACCAATGAAAAGCTCCATGGAAATGGAGATGGAGCTTCCTGCCATGATCAAGAAAAGCTCCAAGTGCCTAACTTTTGAAGTGGGGAACCAAGCAGAAGAAATGTAGGAGTTTGGATGTAGAGAATAGAGTTTGATGTGGTTAAAGAGATGCCACAAACCTAATGCAAGGAAAGCTATGCCCGGTAATACATGCCCTATTAGACTACCCATCTTTGTATGCACAATTTCCTAAAGGCCTTATCAGGGCTTTTATAGACATTGACCATTAACCACAGTAAAATGTTTATGTAAAATTTCTCTAGGAAAATTCATTTGAACAGATTGAAAGAATATGTACAAATTCCTGAAATAGATAATCCATTCAGTGGTGCAAATCCCTCCTTTACTTATTTATTTTTAATTTTTTTTTTCTCAATATTGAATCTATGGTCCTTAATTGTCTAAGGCTGGTAGCTTCCTTCTTAAATTTTGGCCAACTCAAATCAATAAAACAGTTCTCATTATTATTCACAAAGAAGCTATTAGTATAGAGATTTCTTTTTCTTTTGTTTTTCAACTTAATAATATAATAATAGAAATTTCCTCTATTGATTACTTCTCTTTAAAGCTTCTCAACATAATTAAGGGAAGAAAAAAGACAAGGGATAAATTCTTAAATGTGATTTATGTGCTGTCAATTTCAAACCATAAATTTGTAAAAAAAAAAAAAAAAAAATCAATTTTAACTATTTTTTAATTAATTATCATATTTAAAACACTATAGAATGGATCAATTTATTTAATTAAATTTTAAAAGATCAATTTTAAAAATAGATTTTATGAGATGTAAAAATCACAACTTTTTTCATATTTAATTTTATTATTTTGTTATAATTTTGATATAAATATTTATTTTTACTTAAAATTTAATTTTGAACAGGTTTTTAAGCGAAAATTAAAAAAAAATGAGAAAAAAGACTGAATTAAAGGATTTTTGTAGTGAGAGGTTGCAATCTTGGTTAAACCTATAGCGCGATGGAAAGTTTCATAAAATGTCATTTCAGCAAATTTTACCATCTAAATAAGGATAAGACAAGTTTAAAGTTTGATCAAATACAATTAAATTAGAATAAAGATAAATTAAGAGTAATAAAGTTTATTTTAAATTATTAAATTTTATTTTTTTGTATACAGTCGTTTAAAATTAAACCTACTATCATTTCAGTTGAAAGTTAAATTGAATGAAGGTTTTATTCAAGTTCTTACTTTTTATATTAAATTAATATTTTATTTTAAATTAATTATCTAAATTAAACAGACTTAAGTTCTATAAAGTACTATACTCAAGTTCTTTAACAGATTCGACAAGGCTAGAAGCGAATTTAATTAAAATAAGAGTATAATTAATTTCATTTATAACTCCTAATTCTAATAGAATTTGATGGGACTTTTTTCAACGCCAGCTGATGCAATATCTACAAATAGAATAATATATTATCACTACAATAAATAATAAAATTAATAGTAAAAAATTTTATAGTAATATTAATTTTATTACTATATTGATTAATATATTGCATTAATATAAATAATTATTGCTATTAATCTATAATATATATAAATGTGTGAAGGAGAGGGAGAACACTCCAAATTTACTTAAATGTCCTTATAATTTTATTAATGAGTTTAAGATAATATTTAAAAGAAATTATTTTAATTTAATATAAATTTTAGGGTAAACGGCAATTTAGTTCCTCTGATTTATTGAAATACAACTTTTCGTCTCTCTGTTTTAAAAAACCTTCAATTTAATCCTTTACATTTAAAAAACTGCAAAATAGTCCCTACCGTCAAATTTTCAGTTAACCTTCAATTTATTTTAATAAAAATGACTAAACTACCCTTTTCTCCTCATCCTTCTCCTTCTTTTCCCGATCCTCTTCTTCCTTTTCTCCTCATCTTCCTCCTCATCCTCCTCATCCTCCTCATCCTCCTCCTTCTTCTTCTTCTTTTTCTTCTTCTCATTCTCCTTCTTTTCCCGATCCTTTCTCCTCCTTCTCCTTCTCCTTCTCCTCCTCCTCCTCCTCCTCCTTCTTCTGTATTGGGATGGAGTGAATACTGTTTGGTTGAGTTTTTTTACTTAAAGAGTAGTTTAGTCATTTTCATTAAAATAAATGGAAGGTTAACTGAAAATTTGACGGTAGGGACTATTTTGCAATTTTTTTAAATGTGAAGGATTAAATTAAAAGTTTTTTAAAATAGATGGACGAAAAGTTATATTTCACTAAATCAGAGGGACTAAATTGCAGTTTATCCTAAATTTTATTATATAAAATAATTTTAGAGTTGACTTAATTTTAAAATTTTTAGTCCTATTTGCATTTAAATTCTCTTTTTACTATAAATTTAAATAAATTCTATAGTAGAATAAGTTTGAAAATTATAAATTGCATTTAAAAATTATTTTTTTTCTTTTAAAAAATATATATTATTTTAACTTTAAAATTTTGAATATACTATTTTGCTAAGGTGATTGTCTTCTTTTGGCTATTTAAAGTTATAGTGAGAATCGAATTCTAACTTTTTTGTTATAAATACTTTAATGCGTATAAAATTTTAATTTATTATTAATTAAGAGTTTAAATAAAAAATTAAAACTAATAGAAGTTTACACAATTCAAAAAGAGAGTAAAGAGGAGGAATAATGAGATTTCTTGAACTACTCCATTATATTTTATTAATTATAATTTTATCGTTATTTAAAAATTTTATTTTAATTATTTCATTATATTAGTATTTTATTTAAATTTAGAACATAAAAAAATCTCTTACCATTCTTTTAACGTTTAAATTATTTGTATTGAAATTTTATCATGAGTTAAACTATATTTTTTAAAAAATAATTAATTAAACAATTATATCCTTGATAATTATAATTTTTTGTTATTTAAAATTTTTTATTTGAAGAAATTCTTAATTAAATTTTGTGATAGAATATATTTTTTAACATTTAAATTCTATTTATTGAAATTTTATCAAAAAATAATGAATTAAACAATAAATTTGCATATAAAAATTAGTATTTTGATTCTATATTTTATTTATTGAAATTTTATCAAAAAATAATGAATTAAATAAAAAAATTGTATATAAAAAATATAAAAATTAGTATTTTATATTGAGAATCAAAATTTTATAATATATTATATTTAGAAGTAAAATAAAAAATTATTTAATTAAATATTAATTTAATTATATTATTATTATTAATAAATTTATATAGTTTTATATATAAAAGTGAGAGAAAAGCAAATAATGAGATTATTTAAAATACTTATATCTACATTTATTATAAATTATATTTATTTTAATTAATTAAAAATAATATAAAAATGTACTATTATTTCAAATTTTAATTTAATTAATTTTTTATTTAAATTTAATTATAGAATATGATAATATTTATCGATTGTAATTTTTAAAATTTTATACCTTAAAATTATATCAAGTTTGTCATTATTTTTATAGATTAGTCTTTATTTTTTTTATCATTTTTATATATAAATATTTCTAAAATAGATTGTTGTATTTAATTATTCTTTTTATTTTTTTAAGAATTTAGTAAAGATCGAAGCTACAATAAAATAAAAAAAAATTATGGGATAATTTTTCAAAAAGAGCAGTTTATAACACTTTTAGAAACAATAAATTTAAAAAACTAATTCTTACCATTGAAAACAATTCAAGCGGAAAGAAAAAGGATTATATATTATTATAAAACAAAGATTAATGCTTTTTTATATTTTTTTTACCAGTACTTTAATAATATCAATAACGTTTTATTTTGTTCTTTTAGTTATATTTAGAATTAATATTCTTTTGGTGATATCAATTATAATTTTTAAAAATTCTGTTATCATGTAATCTCTAAATTATATTAGATCAGTTATATTTTGAGATTTATCAAATTAATCATAATTTTTATACATCAACATTTATTTTTGTGTCACTTTTATATATAAATACCCATATAGTAGATTGTTGTATCCGATTATTCTTTTTATATTTTATAGAAATTTAGCAAAAATTGGAGCAACACTGTTATGAGATTTTAGTATTTTTTGGACTTGAAAGTGAATTATAAGGAAAAATTTATACAATGATTCTTAGAAAAAGAGTTATATATTTGATGCTGCTAGGATTTGATTGATGACGTGGCTAAAGTGAGACCGTATCGTAATTGATTAGAACCTGTAAGAGAGAAAATATGCGGTGGTGGTGGGTGCCTACGACAGCCACTCCAACTCTCAAGTCATAACATCTACAAGTAGAGAAAATTTAATAAACTATTGAGAGCTTTTGTGTTCTAGAATAGCGCACATTCATCTCGGTGATTCTTTTCCTTTTATATCGTAAGAGGTAGAGATGAGTACGGTATTTCTCTAATAATCCAGCGATAATATTGTCGTCTGCCTGATATGGGATATTGTCAGCCAACAGGTGGAAATCTCGTGATTATAGGCGTAATGTGTGTGATAACGATAATTCCACGTCAAGACTCGCCCTGAGAAGGAAGAGTGAGTCTTCCGATAAGGGTCCAGATGTTATAGTATATGGATCTTCTCTTTCTCATACCGGTGTACATTTCTTACGTGTCTCATCCTAGTCACGTGTCCTTACCTAGTAACGACAGCTCACGGCTTATTTTGGGTGAATGCTATGTAACATCAGAGGTCCCTCACTAGTTTCAATTCTTCATATTTGAAGGAGATATCTCTCATCGAGATTTAGACACGTGACCCATTGAAATTGATTTCTTGTTGTTCACATCGTTTTGCCTATCTGGTCTTTCAATGATAACTGCAATGTTTATTCTGCCGTATTTAAAGTCCATTGTCAAAACTGTCCTATAAAAACCCTTCGTTTTCCCCCAACACTACTTTTGCTTTCTTCTGCAACTTTTTAGAGAAATTTGTAGAGGGGTGAGCAGTATTCGGTTCAAATAAAAAAAAATCGACTGAATCGAATTAATTTAAAAATTTAGTTCGGTTTTTTATTTAATTTAGTTCGGTTCAGTTTTAATTTCAGAAATTTTAGTTATTTCGGTTCAGTTTGGTTTTCATCATAAAAAATCGAAAAAACTGAACCGAACCGATTAGTGATAATAATATGTTATTTTCAAATATATAGAGAAATTAAATCATATTAAGATTAAAATATTTTAATTAAATTTTAAAATACTAAAAATAAAGTGTAAAAAATAAAAATTTATTAAAAATCAAAACCGATCAAACCAAGCCGAATCAAACTGAATCAGACCGGTTCGGTTCGATTCAGTTTCTGACCAAAATCGATTCGGTTTAATTTTTATAAATACTAAAATTTTAATTTTCGATTTATTCAGTTCAGTTTTGTAACGACCCGAAAACCGGACCGCTACCGGCGCTAGGATCCAGATCGGCTTAAGGCCGCCGGGACCCGTAGCAAGCCTAACATACATCCTGTGAACCTGTTTAATCCCATACATGATCAACAACATACATAAAAATTTGAACTTTTCTTTTTCATTCATTCATTCGCCAAACTCAACCTGTGTATGCACGATACATAAACATAATCATTAACCCCACCTTGGAGTCCTCATCAATGCTCCAATGGGGTGACATAACATAAATTGAGTTTGGTTACATAAGCATCATTAAAATCATGTACTCAAGGGGATTAACAACATACTAGGGTCAAGCACAACTATAAACCTCAATAGACATCATTACATTACATTCAATACTACACTTTTACATGACTGTACTAAACATAACATATTAACATTTATCATGTCCACACTAGCTATTACATGACCATAACTTCATTAATCTTGCTAACCTCCTGGTCTACCCTGTATCTGCAAACCTGGGGGTTAAAGGAGAGGGGTGAGCTACTAGAGCCCAGTGAGCAGAATAATGGAACATTATAATTAAAACACATGATAACATGGAATGCATCACATCACAGCTAATCACATCAAGGATGAATTTGTCACCAATAGTCCTCCATACATTCCAATAGTGCCAGGGGCGTAGAATGGGCCTCGACCTAGTCTTTCTCTTATCATAACATACATAACATAACATTCCAATAATGCCAGGGGCGTAGAATGGGCCTTGACCTGATCTTTCTCTTACTATAGTGCCAGGGGCGTAGAATGGGCCTCGACCTGGACTTCCATACCATATCATATCACATCATGTCATACCATACGAGGACTAGAGGATCATTCAACATTCATCCACATCATCAACATAATATGCAATGCAACATATTCATGAAATCTAATGCAAGCAACCTATTATACCTCATGGCATTCATGATGCGTGAATCATGCTAAAACTGATTTATTTATTTTAAAGCATAAGGAGTTATTCCACTCACCTCTGGCTGAAGCTCTAATGACTCTGAAGCAGCTATCTCACTGCTGGGGTCCTCGATTCCTCGGGTCCGAACCTATACAGGTGGACTCAAATGAGGGATCTAACACACATAAACATGACTCTGAAATACTCCCCAAAAATCCCCTAAAACACCTTAAAACAATCATAGAAAACATGCAAAGGAGGGTTGAACAGGGCACTTTCGGCGGCAGGTTCGGCGGCCGAAAGGCCCTCCAGAGCCGAAAGTCATGCACCTTCGGCGGCACTTTCGGTGGCCGAAGGTTCCCTTCAGAGACGAAACTCATGCATGTTCGGCGGCACCTTCGGCGGCCGAAACTCCCTTCCAGAGCCGAAAGTCCTCTTTCGGGGGCAGGGTTCGGCAGTCGATACATGCTACCACAGGCAGGTTCGGCGGCCGAAAGAGCCTTCGGCTGCCGAACCTGGTTTCTCCCAAAAGGGTAGAAACTCAGCTCAACATGCATAAATGCCTCCCAACTCATTCAATCATGCATTATCCTATTCTACAACATGCATACTCAAGCATACAAGCTCCTAGGGGCTTCAAACTATCCAAAACCCCATCTACAACACATCAAACATGCATATCCAACATACATTATTCATAAACGCACAGTAAACCCATAAACTCCACATAAACCTATACATGCATTTCTACCCCAAGAAACTTTATAAAACTTACTTAAAACATTAAAGGAACTATGGATCTACTCTTACCTCTTGAAGAACGAGAGGAGAGACGATCCAACTTGGAGATAGGAGAGATCTCAACTCTTTGGTCTCCAAGTTCCCAAAACTTGCTCCTTTTGCTCAAATCTCTTCAAATCAACATAAAGCTTGTTAAAACATGAAAGATCAGAGGAAAAACGTCAAAAACGAACCATAGGAGAGCATGAACTCACTGTGGACGAAAATGGGGAGAAAACTCGCCCGTTTCGGCCATGGAGCTCTTATATAGGGCTGGCAGACCACCTTTCGGCAGCCGAACGTGCCCCCACATCTCATGCAAGTTCGGCGGCCGAACATGAGGTTCGGCGGCCGAACCTTTGAGACTATCGGAAGCCTAACTTGCCCCCCTAAACCATCCAATGTTCGGCGGCCGAACTTGAGGTTCGGCGGCCGAGCCTGGAAATGCCTCCTTGGTCCTTTTTCATTCAAAACTCAATTCCTTTCTTACTTAAAATCATTAAATACATTAAAACATTTTATGAAAACATGATTTTACCCTTCTAGAGGTCTCCGACATCCGAGATTCCACTGGACGGTAGGAATTCCGATACCGGAGTCTAGCCGGGTATTACAAGTTTGATTTTGAACCGAACCGACCAAATGCTCACCCCTAACTTATGTTTCTTGTGGTCATACTTCTCTTTATAGTAATTCTGTTTTCCTTCTCCTTCAACATGAATAGTAACAGCTCTTCCTTCTTCTTAAAATTTTCAAATACTTTAAGAACTAAATCATTTCAATTAAAAAAATATAGAGAACATAATATAAAAATGACCTAACTTCATGGAGCATTTTGTAAATTACCCAACAAATGTATTAGATAAAATTCGAAGATTGGTATTACTTATAACCGGGTTTGGCCTTTTATAGTTACCAAATTATCAAAACTCATAACTTGATAGGAAACCCTTGTTGCATTCTAAAAATAGGCTGAATGTGTAATTTGTTCCATTAACCTTTTATTTAAGTCACTTTATCTCTCAACTTTAGTTTCATCCTATTTACGCCATCTACTTTTAAATTATAAAATAACTCAATTAATGTAATTATTATATGATATTGCATACTATAACATCATAAAAATTAAACTATTCTATAATTAATTATTATATTGCAATAATTAAATTATTTACAATTTAAAAATTAAACAAGTAAATAGGATAAAAATAAAATTAACAAGTTATAAAATGAATTTTATAAATATATATATATATATATTTGGCCAAAAAAAAAATAAAAGACACGATACAATGTGCGCAACATAATAAATTAAAGTCCATAGAATAGAAGATATCAGATGTACATGTCATTAATAAATCATAAATTACTCTATACAAATATTAATCAATTCCCTTGATTTTCTTTCATTAGATCCTTTAATAATATTGAAAATTCATGAAAGAAATGCAGAGGTGTTGATAGATTGTGATGTCTGGAAAACAAACAAACTTAAATAATTAACTTCATTGGAAGACTTATTGATGAATTAATGGTAGCTCTTTACGCTAGTTATTTTTGTTCTTTTGTTTATAAACAAAGATTTTAAAAGAAGCTTACACAAAGAAAAAAATCTGCAGAAAACATGTGAAATGAATAGAGTAGAGAAATAAAAAAACAGAATAGAAAAATGATAATAACGCGCTTCATATTGAGTTACAGTCACATGTATTTATACAGGAGAATAACCCTGCCAACTCATTTAACTAATTCTAATGCTAACTATCTTTAATCCCCTCAAGTTGAAGTAGGGGACAAATATCAAGGAGCGACAACTTGGAAATGGCATCGAGATGAGTCTGAGTGTTAAGAGGTTTTGTAAAGATCGATTCTCTCTGTTACCAAAGATACCATATAAAATGAATAGAGTAGGAAAATGAAAAGCATTGTAGAGAAATGAGAATAACGCGTTTTATATTGTATTTATATATGAGAATAACCAATAACTACCTGCCAACTCATTTAACTGATTCTAACACTAACTATCTTTACCCTCTCAAGTTGGAGTAAGGGGTGTTTAAACATCAAGGAGTGACAACTTGAAAATGGCATGGAGATGAGCTTGAGTGTTAAGAAGTTTTGTAAAGACATCGGTAAGTTGTAAAGATGAATTGACATGAGATGGCATAATAGATTCCTTCTTTAGGCAATCAATGTCAAGATGTTTTATGCATTCATAAAATACTGAGTTTGCTTATATATGGAGCGCAATTTTATTATTATGAAACAAGTGAATAGGCTGTGTCACAGATACTTGGAGATCATTTAGGAGATAAGAGAGGCATAAAAGCTCATATATAACAATCGCCATGACACAATACTCTGCTTCAGCAAATAATTTGAAGTGGTTTTTTATGAGACGAGGATTCCTCTTAAGAAAAGACTACAGTGAGAAATTTGCATGAGAAAGAACATGATGCCCAGTCGACATCGCAATATGTTTGAAACTGCAAGTTATTATCATCAGGAAAGATAGACCTTTTGAAGAGTATGACTTTAAATATCGTGACACATGCAATGCAGCTTGCTAATATAGTTCATAAGGAGCAGCTATAAATTCACTTAAATGTTGTACGATATAACTTATATTTAGACGAGAGATATTGACATAAATCAGACGGTCAATAAATTTACAAATTTATAAGGATCAAATAATAAATATCTAGTGTCAAAGGAAAATTTTAAGCCTTTAGATGGAGGAACAGTAACTAGGGGTGAGCATTCGGTCGGTTCGGTTAAAAACCAAACCAAACCAAATAAACCGAAAACCGAAATTTTAGTATTTATGAAAACCGAACCGAATCGATTTTGGTCAGAAACCGAATCAAACTGAATTGGTCTGATTCGGTTCGATTCGGTTCGGTTTGATCGGTTTTGATTTTTAATAATTTTTTTATTTTTTACACTTTATTTTTAATATTTTAAAATTTGCTTAAAATATTTTAATCTTAATATAATTTAATTTCTCTATATTATTAAAAATATATATTATTATCACTAATCGGTTCGGTTCGGTTTTTTGATTTTTTTCTGATCAAAATCGAAACCGAACCGAACCGAAATGACCGAAATTTTTGAAATTAAAAACCGAACCGAACCGAAATGTATAAAAAACCAAACTAAATTTTTAAATCGATTTGATTTAGTCGATTTTTTCGATTTAAACCAAATACTGCTCACCCCTAACAGTAACTGCTTTGGCATCATATAATCTTGCTTCTTAAATTATTTCCAGAATGAGTTTTCGTTGATTGATGATAAGCATTGATTGATCTAGCCATTTTGAATTTAAGAAAGTACTTCAAGTGCATAAGATCTTTTATGGTAAATTTAAAATGTTGTACTTTCTTTTATAGTTAAATAGTTATATTTTATTTAAATTTAAAATTTAGTATTAAATATTAATAATAAAAAATTAAAGTGTTAATCGATTTTTTATATAAAAATAATTTCGAAATTATGTTTAGCGAATTTCCCGTCCATTGTAATTGCAGTTGGATGCATCAAAACTTTGTAAAAAATTTTTGTGTATTTGAGTGTATATATTCATTTAATTTTAACTGATATGTTATATAATAATATAAAAAATATTATTTAAAATATAATAAATTTACATATTAATATAATATTTTAATTTTTAATTAATTGAGTTTATAAATTACCTTATATTAAAAAATGCGTGTAAGAATTTTCACAAAACTTCTGGAGATAGTGCCACATGTGGCTTGGTCGTGTAAAGGAAGGAAGACACGTAGTTTGACTGTAGTATTAGAAGGCTTCGAAATTTTTATTTAAAATTTTTTTATAAAATTATGCATAATTTTAATTTTTTTTAAATAAAAATTTTATAAATTAAATTTTTATAAAATCTTTAATTTGAAACAGCAAGATAATACTACATTTTAAAAATGACCATATAAATGAAAAAGGTTCACTTTATTAATAATAAAAAACAATTATTTTTTTTTAATTATCCGTTTTGCTTATTTCAGCGCGTGCATCTATGAAATAGTAAAAATAGTCATGGACTTGCTTGCTACTTAAATAATTTGAAATAAAATTACTTAACATATTATGAATGTATTGTTACAAAATTTTTAAAAAAATCCAAATTAGAGACTGTAGGTAAAATAAAATACTATACATAACTGCAGTACAAGGTGTTCTTAAGTATGCACCAAATATCTTACCATTTTCCATAAACACTCTTTTCTATTTCAACACCTTTTGAAACCTTAACAATATGTTTGATTAGATTTTTTAAGATAATAATAATAAAAAAAAAAAAAAAAACTTTAAGATTTAAAAGCTTTAATTCTTAAGAATCTCAAAAAACCTTCAATTTCAATCAATCAATTTAGTAGGTGAGAAGGTTTTCTCTTGAATTTTTAGTATTCAAGAATTTTTGTTTAGCAATTTGTACTTATATTTTATATATATATATTAACTAAATACACAAAATGCTAAGGGTTAAACAAATCAAACATTTTTATTATCATATAATCTAAAAGAATCAAGATTGATGAGCCCATCCTTAATAATATATTGGGTTAAAATTATAATTAAAGACCAAGATTATTTTAAAAAAGGCAAGAAATAAATGGTATATTATGGGAAAAAAAAATCATAGCGTTTTGGTAATTCATATGTTTTTGGATGGTCTACTTTGCTTTTAAGTAAAAAGTTTTCAGGGGAAAAAACAAATAATAATAATAATAATGGGCAAGTAAAACTTATTTGAGAAAATTAATGGGCTCTTAGAGGGATACATAATTGGGATCCAAACCATCAGGCATTTAAGATTTTTTGGGCTTTGTGATGAAAGGCATAAGGGTTTTTTTTTTTTTTCAAAAACTATAGATATTCTCAAAATTTGATAGGATACTAAATTATATTGGCACTACATCAATTTATTAAAGAATAAAGTGTTTTTAAGAAAATTTTTAACTATTCACTAAAATCGAATTTTTAAATCTCATTTAAGAAAAAAAAGTGTCGAATCAGTCATTTTAATATTCATTGATCGAGTGTATGTAAATATTAAATAATAAAATTTTTAAATTTAATATTATTTTTTAAAAGAAATTGAAATACAAATTTAAATTCACATTAACTTATAATATGATTTAAAGTTTATGCAACTGTAAAATAAAAGATAAGTTCCATATCCCATCCAAAAAGGAGTTAGGGTGAGGGATGACAAGGAAGCAAAGCGGTGTTGTGTATGAATTTACTATTTATTATATCTTTACGATATTTTAATGTAATTATCAAAATATAAGACTAGAACATTATAATTGAAATAATATTTATGATTATTATTAATGAAAAGTTTCATTGAAGTGATTCAAATAAAAACTTATACTTTGATATTTCGATCATCACATAATTTAGATTTTATTTAATGGAGATAAATAGATCAAGAAAGTGATACTTTTTCGTAAATGCAAAAAAATTATTGTATTTGATTCGCATTTTAAGTTAATTTCTTAAAAATTACTTCTTTAAAAAAAGTAGAGTCAAGCAAGTTACACTTTCCTAATTAAATTATATTAGAATTTATTAATTTATCCCTTAATTTCTTACATTTGAAATCAATTATAGGATATTATTATCTTTAACTACTCATAAATAATTTTTCTTTCTGAAAAAATAATTTGTATACGTAATACAGTTACACCCAACTTTCCAATAAATAAATTCCTTAAAAGTGTACTTTCAGGGTAATATACTTTCTAGAAAGTAGGGAATTTTAAATTAGACAAGGTCTTAGAGTTTTATTTAGGTTAAAAAATTGAAATTAGGCTTATTTGATATGAGTACTTTAAGTACCAAAATAAAAAATTGAGGGAACAAGCTTTTTTATTATATAGCTATAAGTTACTTATAAGCTTTTTATATTACTTACATTTAATTTTTAGAGTTTATAAACTAATTTGATATAAGTTAGGTAGAGAGTATTTGGCTTAATTTATAAAAATTAGCTTATAAAAACTAATCGCTTATAAGTTATTTAACACTCATAAATATTGAAAATTTAAAGTTATTATGTGTTTAATTAAAATATCTATATGTAATTGATAAACGATGAATATATTCGGTAATAATATATTTATTATTAAAAATAATATTAAATAAAATATATGGTAAAATTTTAAAATTAAATAAAGAAAATATGGTAATTTATTTCATCAAACCAGTTTCTAAGTACCAAAATAAAAAATTGTCTCCTTCAAAAATTTTTTTTCAGCTTATAAGCTGTACTTATAGATTCAAAAAATATTATAAACAAAGAAGTCATCTAACTTTTAGAGCTTAGCTTTCACAAACACTCCCTTAGTCTTATTCCACTAACTACGTTTCATTGAGGTCATTCAAATCCAGTAACATTAATTAATCCAGGAAGATCATCGTCATTTCCCAATTCCTAAGGACAAGCCTCTACCAATAGACTTCAAGTCTTTGTGGGCAGCAATGAAACTGCCGACGACTTGGACTTGGACTTGGACTTGGCCTCAAGCAGAGACCATTAGCGTGTGCAATTTCTCTTATAAAGTCAAGTGGACTTGGAAAGATGACAAAGAATTTGAGATCACTTTTCCCTGTTAAGCACAGTAAGTAAACAGGCAACTATTGAAAAATTTTAATCAATTTGTGCTTTAATTTATTAAAATTAAAATTCATGTTACAATTGAAAAAGATGTTAAAACTATAGGATTTTTTTTTATGCCATTATGGTAAAAATTAAATTAAAACATCTTAAAAAAGGCCAAATGTTTAATGTTACCTTAGATTTATTGGAAAGGTTCAACTTATTACCAGTCTTCAACTTTTCTCTAAATTAATTAATAATTATCCTTTTAATTTAATTTAAAATTAAAATATTTTAAAAAAACTTTGATAACTAAGAAACTCAATTAAATTTCATGTTTTTTAACTAAATTTTTTATTATTGATTATTGATTGTTTATAGAAAAAATTGATGAGTTTATAAATAGCTAACAAAAATTATTAAGTAATTTGAATTAATAATTTTAGACTAAATAGAAAATAAATTTAAAAGTTATTTGAAAAATATAATTTTCACACATTTGGAATGGACAATGTTGTTTTCTATTTTTTTTTTTTAATTTACAAAAATTTTAAAGGGTCTGATTATAGATTTTTTATTATTGGTCTTAATCACAATTCGCAAAAGTCTCATAAATCCTTTAAGTTTGATATTCGGTGGGAAGCTAATTCAGATTGTGAAAGGGATTATCAGGGAAGCCTGGAATTTTGAGCAGGTCTCTCGAGAGAATATAATGGGAAAGTTGGTGCATTATAGTTAAGTTTGTCTTTAAGTAGAGTTTTTTTTAGGGTAAATTATATTTTGATTATTAAATTTTAGTATAATTAATGAATAATTTTTATATTTTTAAAATTTAACACTTAATTTTCTTTATAATTAATTTGTTTAAATTAGAATTTCTCCATTTTTTTTTGCAGTTAAAATCTTTATTAATTTTTTAAATGAATAAATTATATTTGAATCATTAAGTTTTAACATAATTAATGAATTAATCTTTGTGTTTTTAAAATCATATATTTAAATTCCTTTATAATCGGTTTGTATTCATTTATCATAATTTAAATATTTTTTATCCTTTATTTTTTATTTGAAAGAATACTCAAACCCGTTAACTTTTGTCTATAATACCTCATTTAACTAATTTTTAATACTCAAGCCCCATTAACTTTTATTTATAATATATCATTTAACTAATTTTTAATACTCAAACCCGTTAACTTTTATCTATAATATCTCCTTTAACTAATTTTTAATACTTTTTATTTTTTAATTTTTATTTATTGAAATATTTCAATACTTATAATTTTAAAATTTTTAGAAAATATTTATAATTTCAGCTATGTTTAAGTGATATTAATTAAGTTTAAATAGATTATAAATTTTTATAAAAAATATTTTAGAAATGAATTATATTTTCAAAAAAAATTTAACAGTCTACTAATTTTGAACTCTCAAGTGTACAGAGTAGTGTCTAGGTCTTCTGATATACTACAACTATATATTAATTATGTAAAGTACATGTAATTAAATGATGGTTTAGTTATTGTATTTGTCCCATAGATTCTTCTTCTAATCTCTTTATGTACTTAAAAGTTTTAATTAAATTCCTATGATTTTAAACTCTATGGCAATACATAATGATGATAAACCGAAGCATTTGATGAGAATTTCTTATAAAATAAATTATTACATGTTTGTTGAACTATGCCTGATTTTTGGATGGTTTTCATTCTGCTGGATTTGCATCATCTGCTTTGGCTGTTGAGAGATTTGTTTTAAGAATGGCCGTTTAGTTGGCAAGAAGTCGCTATATCCCAAACCAATTATGGAAACGGAATATTTAATTTTGGTGCAGCTTTGTCGTTCTAACTCTGGTATGGCTTTGGGAGGCTGAAGCTTTTGCTTGCCGACAATCCCTTTTATCTCCATTAATCATATTCTTAAGAATTCATAATTTCCCAGCTAATTGGGTTGCCAATGAAACACATGGTACTTGTTAATGCAATGGATGGATTTCAAATCACTTGAACAGATGGATCCTTGTCTGAAAAATTAAAAATTTAAATAAAAAAAAAACAAAAAAAACACTATTTCCTCTTTATTCACATTTTGCATATTCTAAAAAAGAAATTGCAAATGTGTATAAAAATAAAATACATCATAATATATAAGCAATAATTAAGAGGAAGATCAGAAAAAGCATCAATAATGCAGCACATAGATATTATACTCAACTATAGCATCTCCTGATGTCATATTTAACCAGTGTGTTCTCGCCTGAACATAACCTCTAGCAAACCGGAACAGCCCACTTCCTCCGACCACCGGCATCTCTCTCACCTTTGAAAACACCGTGTTCCGTCCAAGAACCGTGATAGTACTCCCATTATACTTACCTTCAATAAAAGCAAAGTTCATCGCCATTAATAATCCGATCTCTTGCTGAGCAGCTTGTGCATAAAACCCTTGTGCTCTTCCCACCAACTTTGAGCTCATTTGTGGGCCTAACGTTAGAGCGTTATCGATCATCCTTACCATCCCGAAAGCTGTAGTTGATGTGTTCTCCGGCGGCACCACTAGGACGGAGGAGGCGTTGGAACCTGTGACGGCATCGTGCCAATATAACCGGAAATGGCTTAGCTTTTCTTTCTTGAGACCATATAGCTTTCTGTTTATGGTTCTCCCAAATTTGTGGTCTTCTCCGGCCACCAGTACGGCGGCGAAGGAAGAGAGGAGGGAGAGAAAGATGAAATAGGAAAGTCTAGCCATGAACAGTATGGGGACTTCCTAGCAACTCCTTGAAAGAATGGGTGAAATTTGCGATCGGTGGAGCACCTAACTCTTGCTGTTTAACCCAATTTATAGGACTAGAAATCTGTTTTTATAATATTTTAGTTGATTTTTTGAAGGTGAAGTAAATATTTTATGAAAAATTTATTATTTAAAATATGAAATTCATTAATTAGTTTTTTAATTTTTAAAAAATATATTAAATTATTTTAAATTTTTAAAAATTAATTTTTTTATTAATATTAATAGTTAAATATTGTGAAAATTTTGACAAGCAATCGGTGAGACTCACGCATATGCATAGAAAATTCTGTTTAAGCAATTGGTGTAAAAGTCATCAACAGACTATACATTTAATTAATTAAAAATTAAAATATTATATTAATATTTTCCTTTATTATATTTTGAAAATTTTAGTATAAAATAATATGTGGTTTTCAAAGAGTGTAATACATTCAAATGCTTACAAAAATTTGTTTATATTTAGAGTATAAATTTCATATGTTTGTTACATAGGTAGGCTATCTACACGATGTCACAATTTTATTTTATAATTTTTCTTAAATTTATTATTCATTTTAGAAAATTTTATTATTTAATTTTTAAATATTATTTTTATTTATAAATTAATTTTTACATTTTTTAAAATCTATTAAAACTTTCTTATTTTCTTCCCTTTATTTTCAACCATTTATTCTGTTAAAACTTTACTAAAATAAAAAAAAAATCTTAAAATCCTAAATTACTCTTAAAATTTATAATTCTCAATCCCTTTCTCTAAAATTTTTTCATAATTTTTCTTTTCAAACCGAGATAATATATATTGAGGCTAAAGCAAAATATAATAAAAAGAGAATGATTTGTTAGTAGAAGAAGATAAAAGAAAAATTAATTAAATAATAGAGGTAATTTATTTTTTAATATATTTTTAAAAAGTATAAAGAGATTGAATTAAATGAAAAAATTATTTTATTGATAAAAATATAATATAAAAATATTTTAATAAATTTTTAAAAATATAAAAACTTACTTATAAATAATAATAAACTAGATGCTAAATCTCCTTTATTTTAATGATAATCCCTACAATATGATCATGTTTGACAATGCCAATTTTTCTTAAATTTATTATTTCTTACATTATTTTTTAGTTGCAGTGAGGATTTTTTTTTATTTTTTATTTTTGACAATGGGTGAGGTTTTATATTTAATTATTAAAATATAGAAAACTGAATATAATATATTGTGCGAAATTAAAATTTTATAATATTATTTTAATAATATAACGAAGATGAAAAAAAATAAATCATAATATATTTTTTTCGAAGAAATCTTAATATATAAAAGATTAGAACAACAACATATTTACATTATAGACTTTGCTTTAACATAGATTATAACTTATTTTAATGATATTATTCAATTAAATTGATTAATATAGCAACTTCTGACCTAATGAAAACAATATTGAATTTGATGAAATTTATATTTTATCTTAGTTAAATGAACCACTTCACAAAAATTAATTATTTTAGAAAAATAAGACTTTCTTTTTACCTATACTTCAAGTTAAACCCTTAAAATTTGATGTATTTATTTTTTAACAATTGATATTCCAAAATTTAAAAAGAAAAATGCTTTTGAGTGTGTAAAATTAGTCTGAAAAGTCACGTTTCGCTTTTTTATTTATTTTTTTTTATCTTCTAGTGATGCATAATCATCATTCTGTTACAGTGTCATCTGTCTCTATCACACAGAGCCGTACATACGGGCGTATCTGCCTGCCCATCCTCATCAAACGGCTATTTAATTCTCCTCCGCCACGCGTAATGGTAAGGTCGCAGCATAATTGAATTTGCTCTATTATTCTCCGTCACATCAGACGAGTTAGGTTACTTTCTGACAGGTCTCAGTCCTCCAACCTGATTTAGACACGAGTTGGATAGAATATTGACGGATCAGTATGTTTAGTGAGCTGTAGTGGATTTTGGATCTAATTCTTTCTCTAAAACTCGATCTCATTCTATATACCAAAGTTTCAACGGTCATCAACAACCATTAATTCAACTTATTTTTAAGGTTTAAATTAATTTTGAAAAAAATTAAAATCCTTCTAGTTTTTGTTTTTCTTTAAAAAAAATCATGAAAAGTTAATGCTTTTAATTTGTAACTAATTACTATAGAATAACTCATCATTATTAAAACATTTAAAATTATTAAAATAGTTATTATTATTATTAGCAAAGTTATAGATCATGGGTTAAATAGCCATTAAATATTTAAATATATACATGATTGGTTCTCTAATTCTCTAGAGATTAATATTCGGTGGATTGATTCTAAATTTATTAAAATTAAAATTTATTTATTTTAATCGAATCGAATAAAAAAATATTAGTTAGGTTTGATTTTAATTTTTTATGAACCAAAATTTCAATAAATTACAAAAGCATTTTTTTTTTTCTTTTGAACCAAAATAACCCTTAAAAATCAACAAAGAGCAATAATTAAACACAATCCATAAAAGTTGACAGTCAAACATTACATAAATTTCATAAATATATTATATAAAAGTCCATAATATAAAACGCATAAAAAACAATCTGTGGAAATTAAACATTCAATGTTGATTAGTTGATAACACTTTCAACACAACGATATATTTAATTAATAATGAACTTTAATATTCTTAATACAATAATTTATTTAATTTTTAATTGTTTAATTTTTCTTTTTTAATATAATTATTAAAAATATTAAAAAATAAATTAATCCAATCAATTTAGTTTAATTTAATTTTTTAGAGAAATATTTTTTTATTTCTTTTCGTTTATGTATGTATGATTTCGATTTGGTCGCCGAACCTAACTACATCGTCACAGGCTAATCAACGATCCCGAATTGTCTCGTGAAGTGGGTCCCGTTCCCAACCCTTCACGTCGGACAATTGCTGACAATGGCACCTTTTGTCTTTTGATGGAGGAAACTTCAAGTTCAAGTTTGGTGTCTCTGCAAAAGTCTTTCTTGGAGATCCTCTACGTTCAAGTCCATGTAAGCTCATGAACTTCAATCGCTTTTGTGAATCAAGAGTAGTCAAGTGTTTTAACTTTGCCGATTACTTTGACCAATACATTTTTTGCAGTAGGTGAAATATGGTGGAGCGTTCCGCAGGTGATCATCGAGAGACCAAGACTTGGACTTTTCTAATGTTGAGAGAAAAATAAGACACGAGAAACCTTACCTACTCCTGGAAAGTGGGGTAAGTCATAATTACTTGCATATGCTTGTGGGTATTTTTTCTAGAAAAAGTGGAAGGGAAGCAACCCAACTACTCAATTCAGCTTGGTGGAATTAGTTTTCAACTTAAGCATAATGCTGTCCAATGGGGCTGAATATATAATTTTCTAAGTCAAAATTCTGAACTTTTTTCTTTTAAAAATAGATGTCATTATATTTTTTTATTATAATTTAATCCCATTAATTAAAAACACTATCATTAATTGTTAATTATTTTTATCATTAGTATCGATAATTGTTGGGCCATTAGCATTCAAATTATAGTTAAGCTTTCATAGGAGAGCCAGTCTCAAAACCCATTAAAACTTATTAGCAAACTGACTCATTTTAATTTCGTCCACAATTAAGCAGGCTGGGCTGATCGGAATCCGAACTCATTAAAGATAAACTCAGCTCATCTGACGTGATGGGAGAGTGGGGGAGCAGGCCCAACTATACTATGATCCTATCAGCACGAGCACCGAAAGGGAATTAAATAGCCGCCTGACAATGGTGAGAAGACATGTACGTTCGTACGTACGGTTTTATGTGATAGCGACAAGTGGCATTGTAGTAGGGTGGCTGTTATGCGTCACTAGAAGATAAAGAAAAAAAGAAATAAAAGAGGAAGACAGTGAACCATTCAAGCCAAGCTTACTCATTCATACCACAAACCTTACCTCTTTCTGGATCTCAAATCATCAATTGGCGCTGTCTGTGGAAATGAAGGAGATCTTTCTGTCATCAGAATTTTCATTCTTATAAATACCCACTGAGATCCACATGACCAACTACAACGAAAATCATACCACCAATACTCCAAAAGACTTGAGTTCCACTCATGAAGGTCATCAATTCTCATTCTCAAGCCCTACAGCTCCATCAAACCAACCACCTGTATTATTTAACCCCTCGCCAAGTTCAGCAGGGAACACACCCAGAACCACCCTATCTGACTAAGAGCTGCAAAACATGGCTCTCCAGCTCCAAAGCACCGCCCACTAGCTGGGGCAAATGTTGCAGCAGAGGGGTCTCAACACCCCGCTGAATATACCACCTGAAACTGAAGGCTTCAATGCCAGTGAACTCCAACCCACCTTAAACTACCAGGTTCCCCAATAAAGCAGCCGAAGGACGGGCAAAAGGAGTGGAGAGGCTGGCAGGGAAAATAAGCCGCGACTAGAGCAACAAGCCAAAGGGTAAAAGAGCTCATCGAAAATGACAAAGCTAAGAGCTATTTTATTGAGCCAACGAGAAGGTCGAAGAGCGAAGAGTTGGAGAAAGGATACCGCCTAGAAAAGAGGCTGAGGCAGGAGGAAACGGATGTAGACCAAAAGCTGAAAAGGCTAAAAGAACAACTCTTAACTGAACTAAAAGCTCTTAGTTGAACTGGGGGCACAAGACAATAGCCACACCCTATTGCCTACATCCTCCCCTTTCTCAAGATGGGTGTAGTAGGAGACCATCTCCATGAAGTTTATGATACCGTTGATGGTAGCCTATGACGACACAGAAAACCCCCGGGAATAAATCCTAAACTACAAGATGTTCATGAAGCTCCAAACTCATTCAGACGCCCTGATGTGCAAAGTCTTCCCTACCACCCTCACAGGACCAGCTCGAGAATGGTTTAACAGTCTAGAAGCAGAAAGCATTAAAGGCTTCACGGATCTGGCAAACATCTTCATTAGCCGATTTATTGCGGGAGTCCCAGCAAAAAGGAAAACAAGTTACTTGGAGACAATTCGACAGAAAAGGAATGAGTCTCTAAGAGAATATGTAGCCAGATTCAACTCGGAGGCCCTATAAATCCCCAAGCTAGGAGAAAGGGACCACATCCTCCCATCGAATACCCAGGGCCCTGTGGAAAGGGTTGATATTGGGGTGGTTGAGCAAACCCCGAGGCCTGAGTGCCTCCTTGAGATTCTCCCATGCCCTCTTCAGACATACTTACACCCAGACTTCCATCCCTTCTCTGGTCAACATCCATTTCATCCCCCTCAGCTGACACTCCTCCCTAAACTGCTCCCCTTCTACTTGCATCAAAAGACCTTTGAGGGTCCCTTGACACTCTCTCCCTACTAGATCTGCAGGACATTGTCCTTGGCAATGCAGGGGGACGGGCATCCGTGCCCTCACTTTCTGGTGGGACTCCAGTCAATCGTGCAGATCGACGAGTACCTCTCATCTTGCTTACTGAAAAACAGCACACATCACATAAAACATTAGCACCATATGGTTCGTGTGGAAGCACATGAACCCGCATCACATACATAGCATAACATTAATGCACATGCATAAAATCATGGCATTTCACATCATCATTCAAGACAGGACTCCACATCCTATCCTAGTAGACATGATTTTCCTATTGTGCTTGCCCTTCTATGACATCTATGAGCCCGACACTCTCTAGGTCCGACCATATGAACCTACGGCTCTGATACCAATCTGTAACGACCCGAAATCGGACCGCTACCGGCACTAGGATCCAGATCGACTTAAGGTCGCCGGGACCCGTAGCAAGCCTAACTTACAACCTGACCTACCTGATAAATCCCATACATGATCAAACATTTACATAAAAACTTTAAACTTTTTCATTCACCAAGCTCGACCTGTGCATGCACTGAAACTGAATACATAAAACTCCCATACTAGAGCCCTCATCAAATGCTCTAGTTGGGTCAACATTACATACATCAAGCTTGGTTTACAATACATTCATAAAAACATTACACAATGATCATGAATCAAAGGGATTAACCATAACTCTAGGGTCAAGCACCATACTAATCCTCAATACAAATCTATACAATGTCTTGCATTACCTTACATTCCATTACATTATCTTTTCATATCATGTCCACTACTAAACTATTACATACATAACACCTTTACTCTTGCTGACTTCCTGATCTATCCCGAACCTACAAGCCTGGGGGGATTAAGGGAAATAGGTGAGCTACTAGAGCCCAGTGAGCAGAATAGTAAAACAATATATTAAAACATATGCTTTTATGGAATGCATCACATCACAAACAATTCACATCAAGGACGGACTTGTCACCAATAGCCCTCTACACATTCCAATGGTGCCAGGGGCGTAGAATGGGCCTCACTGGTCTTTCTCTTACATCGTGCCAGGGGCGTAGAATGGGCCTCACTGGACTTCCATACCGTATCATCGTCATCATATCATATCGAGGGCTAATGGGTCATCCAACATCCATCCACATCAACATCATAGAATGCAATGCAACATATTCGTGATTTCTAATGCAAGCAACCTAGTATATATCATGGCATTCATGATGCATGAACATGCTCAAAATTTATTTGCTTTGAAACATAAAGATCCATTCTACTCACCTCAGGCTGACTCTGCAAAGACTCTGAAGCAGCTATCTCACTGCTGGGGTCCTCGGTTCCTCAGGTCCGAACCTACACAGGTGGACTCAAATGAGGGACCAAACATACATTAACATGACTCTAAACATCTCCCCAAAAACCCCCTAAAACATCACAAAACAATCATAGAAAACATGCAAAGGAAGGCTGAACAGGGCACTTTTGGCGGCAGGTTTGGCGGCCGAAAGTCAGGCACTTTCGGGGGCAGGGTTCAGCGGCCGAAAGTCTATCCAGAGCCGAAAGTCATCAACCTTCGGCGGCAGATTCGGCGGTCGAAACTCCACTCCAGAGCCGAAAGTCTAAGCTTTCGGTGGCAAGTTTAGGCGGCCAAACCACCTCCACAGGCAGGTTCGGCGACCGAACATGGTTTCGGCAGCCGAACCTGAGTTCTTCCAGAAGGCAGAACCTAAGCCTCAACATGCATCCAGCCACCCCAAACCTCACAACTCAAACCAACTCATGCAAAAACATGCATAAACACTTATTCAAGCATATAAGGGTCTCAAACTATCCTATACCCCAACAAACATCAACATAGCAACATACATTAAACACTCATTACATCATTTAACTCACATAAACCCTAACATTTACAACTAGTCTAATCATACATTAAAACTCTCTAAAATCCTTCAAAACTTACATAAAGCATAAAAGAAGGGTAGGATCCCCACTTACCTCTTGAAAATGAAAGGAGAGGTGATCCAAACTCGGAGATAGAAGAAATCAAGCTCTGGGGTCTCCAAGCTTCAAAACTTCATTCTTAGCTCAAAAATCTTCAAAACCAAGTTAAAACTTATCAAAAACATGAACGATTTGAAGGAAGACATCAAAACTAACCATGGAAGGGCATGGACTCACCTTTGCCCGAAAATGGAGAAGAAAACTCGCCCATTTTCGGACATGGGGCCTTTTATAGGTGGCTGGCCAGACCACCTTCGGGGGCCAAAGGTGCTCCCTAAACTGCACCACGTTCAGCGGCCGAACATGGGTTCGGCGGGCGAACCTGGATTTCCTTCCAAGGCACTTTTCTTTCAAAAACTCAATTTCTTTCTCACTTAAAATCTTAAAACACATGAAAACATTTTAGAAAAATATATTTTACCCTCCTAGAGGTTTTCGACATCCGAGATTCCACCGCAAGATAGGAATTCCGATGCCGGGGTCTAGCCAGGTATTACACTCCCACTTCCAACGCTATCTGCATCCCATTTATGAGGGCTTTATACTCGGCCATGTTATTGGATTTTGCAAACTCTAGGCGCAGGGCATAACATACCCTGAATCCCTTGGGTCCTTTCAAAAGTATTCTTGCTCCACTGCCCCCGGCGCTGGATGCCCCATCTACAAATAATTTCCAACTGAACTTACGTGGTTGTTGGTCCCTGTCCCTTCCTTTGGTTGAGCTCAGTAACCCCTCACTCTGTTCCTGCTGATCCGAGCTAAAAGAGCACTCAGCTATGAAGTTAGCTAAGGCTTGGGCTTTGATGGCTGTCCGAGGTCAATATATGAGGCAGTACAGGTTGATTTCTACAGATCAAGCCAACATCTGTCCTGAAGTTTCAGGTCTGTACAGGATTTTCTTCAAGGGCTGGTCTGTCATTACAACTCCTTGGTGGCATTCCAGGTACACTATGAATTTTCTTACTGTTAGCAACATGGCAAATGCCATTTTCTCAATGTTCATGTATCTGATCTCGGCATCCTTGAGCACTTTGCTAACATAAAAGATAGGCTTTTGTTCCCCTGCTTCCTCTCTTACCAGCACATCACTTATGGGTTGTTCTGAGGTGACTAAGTATATCAAGAGCTCTTCTCCAGCTAGAGGGCTGCTGAGTACATGTGCTGAACTGAGGTATTACTTGAGGTTTTTAAAGGCTTTTTGGCAATCCTCTGTCCATTCGAAGTTTGGAACCTTCCTTAGTTTTTTGAAGAACGGTAGGCACCTTTCTGCAGACTATGAAATGAACCGATTAAGCGCCACCACTCTTCCCATGAGCTTCTACACATTCCTTACGCAGGTCGGCTCGGGCATTCTCAATATGGCCTCCACCTTCTCTGGGTTCGGCTTAATGCCTTTCCCACTGACTATGTAGTCCAGGAACTTTCCTCCTTTGATAAAGAAGTCACACTTCACCGGGTTTAGCCTCATTTTGTACTGTTGTAGCACTCTGAATACTTCTTTCAGGTTGGCTAAGTGCAGTTGGAAGGTTTACCTCTTTACCACCATGTCATCGACATAAACCTCCACGTTTCTCCCTATTTGGCTCTTGAAAATCTTATTCATCAATCATTGATATGTCGCCCCTGCATTTTTCAGTTCAAAGGGCATGGCTTTATAACAGTATGTCCCATTCTCGGTTATAAATGAGGTCTTTTCTTCGTCTGACCTGTCCATAGGAATTTGGTGATATCCTGACATAGCATCAAGGGACGACATGTAATCGAAATCGACCGTAGAATCGCCCATTTTATTTATATCGGGAAGGGGATAACAATCTTTAGGGTAGGTCTGGTTTAAGTTAGTAAAATCTATACACATCCTATACTTTCCATTGGCCTTTTTAACTAGAACAGTGTTAGCAAACCACTGCGGGTATATGACTTCCCTAATAAAGCCGACCTCCTCCAGCTTCTATACTTCTTCCCTTGTGGCTTGTTGTTTCTCCTTTCCGAATACTCTTTTCTTTTGTTTTATTGGTTTGGCCCCAGGGAGTACATTCAGCTTGTGTGTCATCACTTCAGGATCTATCCCCTACATGTCTGAACGTTTCCAGGCGAAGCTTGAGGTATATCCTTTGATAAGAGCCATTGTTGTCTCTTTTTGATCTAATTCAAGGTTTGCATTGATGCTGAAGACTTTGTCAGCTTCCTCTTTAGATAGTGGGAACATCTCCAGCTCATCAACATGCTCCATCCTGACTTCCTTCTTCTTATCCTGGACCTCCATAACCTCCGGATCTACTTCTTCTGATGTGTCTGGTTTTGCCACTGTGGCTAAATATATAGCCTGGGATTCCTCCTACCTTCCTCGGACTATGCCTACCCCTGAATCTGTAGGGAACTTCAAGGCTAGGTACCGAATGCTGGTTACTGTTTCAAAGTCGTATAGCACCGGCCTTCCCAAAATAGCATTGTAGCTTAGGGACAACTTTGCCACAACAAATACCGCGTAGTGGGTGTGCAACAGAGGTGGTTCTCCCAGCATCAGGGCCACTTTCACCTTTCCTTCCACCGCCACGGGGCCTGATCTCTAACTAGCTGCTCCTCGGGAATGTTCATTTATTGAAAAACTCGGTAAGGCAGTAGGTTTACCTTACTCCCATCATCTACCAGGACCTTGCGAATTCGGAAGTTGTGAATGACGGCATCAATGACTAAGGCATCGTCATGAGGCATTTGGACTCCGTGGGCATCTTCAGGAGAAAAAGAGATGGTTATTGGGGAGTGTTCTACTATCTGCATGACTTCATTGCTGCTCCCCTCTCCGCTCCGGTTCCTCTTCTTTCCTTTCCTGCTCATCCGTCCTCGTATTCCCCCCATGATCATGTTGATTGTCCCACTTGAGCCGTCATTCACAGATCTTGCCCCCTATCTGCAAGGTCTGTAATACCCGGCTAGACTCCGGTATCGGAATTCCTACCGTCCGGTGGAATCTCGGATGTCGAAAATCTCTAGAAGGGTAGAATCATGTCTTTGTAAAATGTTTTCATGCATTTTAATGTTTTTAAGTATGATTTTGAATGAGTTTTTGCATGAAAAGTCTTTGGAGGAAAACCCAGGTTCGGCCGCCGAAAGTCATGTTCGGCCGCCGAACATGCATGCGTTTTGGAGGTACGTTAGGCCCCCGAAAGCATGAGTTAGGGAAGTCCAGGTTCGGCCGCCGAAAGTCAAGTTCGGCCGCCGAACATTGCATGGATGCGGAGGCACTTTCGGCCCCCGAACGTGGCCTGGCCAGCCACCTATAAATGGGGCACTTAGCCGAAATGGGCGAGTTTTCTCTCATTTTCGGTCACAGCAAGCTTCCGACCTTCCCTTTGCAACTCTTGTGTTCTTCCTCTAAATCTCTTCCATCTTTCTTGAGTTTTAAACTCACATTTGCAAGTTTGAGCATTTAAACCAAGTTTTGGAGCTTTGGGAACTCAAGAGCTCTTTTTCGTGGATCTCCAAGTTTAGATCGTCTCCCTCTCGATCTTCAAGAGGTAAGAGCCGATCTTAAGCTCCTTATGTGTTTTAAATGAGTTTTATGCAAGATCTATGGGTAGAAATGCATGTTAGGGTATATGTTGAGTTTATGGGTTATATTGATGTTTTGAGCAATGTGTGTGGATTTTTGTGTGTTTGAAGTGTTGTAGACGGGGTATATGCATGTTTGAGGCCCCTAGGAACTTGTATGCATGCTTTGGGTTGAAAAATATGCATGATTGGTAGGTTTGGAGGCGATTTGGGCAAAGGGAGCCAAGTTTCTGCCCTTTGGCAGAAACCAGGTTCGGCAGCCGAAGGTACTTTCGGCCGCCGAACATGGCTGGGGAGGCAGGCCTTTCGGCTGCCGAAGTTGCCCCCGAAAAGAGACTTTCGTCTCTGTCTGGCACTTTCGGCCGCCGAAGGTGCCGCCGAACCTAGCTGAGTTTCGTCTCTGTCCAGGACTTTCGGCCGCCGAAGGTGCCGCCGAAAGTGCCCTGTTCAGCCATTTCATGCATATTTTCTGTGATGTTTTCATGATGTTTTAGGGGGTTTTTGGGGAGTAGTTTATAGTTATGTTCAGGTATGTTTGGTCCCTCATTTGAGTCCACCTGTGTAGGTTCGGACCCGAGGAACCGAGGACCCCAGCAGTGAGTTCAGCTGCTTCGGAGTTGTAAGAGTCAGCCAGAGGTGAGTGGAACTAAACTTAACCTTTTAAATTAAGAAATGAAATGCTTTTATCATGCTTCATGCATCATGATCATATTATAGGTTGCTTGCATTAGAATTCACGAATATGCCGCATTGCATTGTTGTGATAAATGTTAGTGGATGGACATTAGGATGATTCATTAGCCTTCTGAATACGAAGTCCTGTGGTGCCCATAATAGGGCCGGGCAATAACTCCGAGTACGAAGTCCTGTGGTGCCCATAATAGGGCCGGGCAATACGAAGTCCTGTGGTGCCCATAATAGGGCCGGGCATGGAGTTGAGGGATTTTTGAATCAGTCCATCCGTGGTGTGATTTGTTTGCGCAGTGACGCATTTCATGATGGCATGTTTTAAATATTCTTTTTTATAGTTCTACTCACTGGGCATCTAGCTCACCCCTCTCCCCTAACCCCCAGGTTTGCAGGTACGGGATAGATAGAGAAGGCAAGAAGAGAAAAAGAAAGTCATATGTATGTAATAGTTAGATTGTGGACATGACAATTGTATTATGATGAAATGTAAAAATATTCAGTATGTTATGTAATGGGGTTATTGAGGATAGAGTTGTGCTTGACCATAGTATATTGTTAATCCCTTTTTGTATGTACATGATCTTATGTTATGATGTTTATGTAAACCAGCTCAACACAGGTTATGTTACCCTTTGAGGGCACAGATGAGATCCCACAGAGGGATCAAGCTATGTTTATATTTATGCACAGGTTGAGTTTGGTTGATGTTTATGAAAAGAAAAGTTTTAATTTTTATGCATGTTGTTGATCATGTATGGGATTATACAGGTTCACAGGATTTATGTCAGGCTTGCTACGGGTCCCGGCGGCCTTAAGTCGACCCGGATCCTAGCGCCGGTAGCGGTCCGATTTTCGGGTCGTTACAGAATGGTATCAGAGCCCTAGGTTCATATGGTCGGACCTAGAGTGTCGGGCTCATAGATGTTATAGAAGGTCAAGCACAATAGGAAAGATCATGTCCACTAGGATAGGATGTGGAGTCCTGTCTTGAATAATGATGTGAAATGCCATGATTATACGCATGTGCATTAATGATATGCTATGATATGTGATGTATGTGATGCGGGTTCATGTGTGCCCACATGAACCATATGATGTTAATGATTATGTGCTGTGTACTGTTTTTCAGAAAACAGGATGAGGGGAACTCGTCGATCAGCAAGATTGACTGGAGTGCCACCTGAGGATGAGGGCATGAACGCCCGTCCTCCTACATTTCCTAGGGCAATGTCTAGCAGGTCCAACAGGGACAGAGTAGCAAGAGACCCTAGAAGGTCTCTGGATCTGGGTAGGAGCAGATCAGTCAGAGGAACAGTTCAGGGAGGAGCGTCAGAGGATATGGGGGATGATATGGACGTAGAACAGAGGAGGGATGGCAGTTTGGGAGTCAATATGGCAGAAGAAGGAATGGGAGAGTCCCAAGGAGGCACTCAGGCCTCGGGATTTGTACAGCCACCTCACTACCCACATTTCTCACAACATCCCGGGTATTCGATGGGAGGTACATCGGATTACCCTAGTTTCACCCCTTATCCCACACAGATGCCATACCCACCATACTACCCACCGTACTCTCAGTACCCAATGTATCCACCTCCACCCTACTATCCAAATCCAGAAAACCCTACCTCAGAAAATGTTGCACCATCTCCACCACCTGCAGAACCAGCAGCCCCAGTTGCTCAACCTCCTAGATCTAGCTCAGCCAGTGGGAGCAAGGTCAAGATGACAGACTATATGAAGCTGGGTGCTCCCCAGTTCGAAACCGGTGATGATCCGTTCGTGTACTTGGAGCGGGTCAAGGCAATTACAGATGAGGTTGGGGCTGATGACAGTAGAGCCATTCAAATGGCCGGGTTCACACTCAAGTGCAAGAAGGCACGGGAGTGGTTCAAAAATTATGTGAACCCGAGAGTGGACAGCATGACTTGGGAGGAGTTTGCTAATGAATTTGCAGGATGGGCTTTCCCTGATAGTTCAAGGGAATTGAAGATGATAGAATTCGAGCAGTTGAGGCAAACCGATTACATGAGTGTGGACGAATATACTGATAGATTTATGGAGTTGCTGCCATTTGCTGGGCAGGACCTTAGCACAGACTAGAAGAAGTCGAGGAGGTATATCATGAAGCTCCATCCCAGGTATTCCTCCTTGGTACAGTCAGCAGATAGAGAGAGTTTTCATGCCATAGTAGACATGGCTAGGAGAATGGAGGCTAGTGCCATCGTTCAGGGGACAGTTAAACAGTCAGTGGCACAGTCTTCCGGTTCTAAAACTCCGGGTGGGGGAAGGTTAGATCCCTCTACCTTGAGTGCAGCAGCTTCAGGCAGTAAGAGATGGGGTAAGCCCAAGGGTAAGAAGAATAAGTTCTGGAACAAGGTCAAGTCTAGTCTGGGATTTGGGAGTGGCTCAAGCTCTGGTGCGGATAATGCAGTTTGTGCGAGGTGTGGTAAGCCACACAGGGGGGCATGTCGGTTTGGGACGAACGCCTGTTTCAGATGTGGTCAAGAGGGGCATATGGCTCGAGATTGTCCAAGAGCAGTCCCGATGGCTCAGTCCCAGCAGACAGCTTCAGGCAGTGTAGCGCAGCCAGCAGTTCCGGCCATGACTCAGGCCAGTGGCAGAGGCAGAGGGAGAGGAGCAGCCTCTTCTTCAGCGGGTTTCAGAGGTGAAGGTCCGTCAGCCCCAGCACGGATCTTCACAATGACACAGCAGGAGGCAGACGCATCCAACACCGTGGTGGCAGGTAATCTCGTCATAGGTTGTTCGGATGTATATGCATTGATGGACCCTGGTGCATCTCATTCTTTTATTGCTCCGAGAGCCGTGGGGAGGTTAGGTCTGATGACTTCTGGGTTAGAGTGTCCTCTCTGGGTCAGTGGACCCAAGTGTGATCCATCAGTGGCAGAGTCAGTCTGTCAGTGTAGTCCAGTTTTTGTTGAGGGGAGATGCATGTCCGCCGACCTAGTGGTTCTAGATTTGACAGATTTTGATGTCATTCTAGGGATGGACTGGTTATCTACCCATGGTGCTACCTTGGACTGCAGGGACAAGGTAGTCAGGTTCAGAGGTCAGGATGGATCAGAGGTTGTCTTCAGGGGAGACAGGAGGGGTACACCTAGAGGTATGATCTCAGCTCTTCAGGCTCGTAGGTTGCTTAGGAAGGGATGTCAGGGGTATTTGGCTCATGTGAGAGAGCTTAGTAGTCAGGTTAGAGATCCCGCCTCAGTGCCAGTGGTGAGAGAGTTCGCAGATGTGTTCCCAGACGAACTGCCAGGTTTACCACCTATTAGGGAGATAGAGTTCGAGATAGAACTGATGCCTGGAACCCGACCGATCTCTATCCCTCCCTACAGGATGGCGCCAGCAGAATTGAAAGAGTTGAAGGAGCAGTTACAGGAGCTGGTAGACAAGGGCTTCATCCGACCGAGTACCTCACCCTGGGGTGCTCCAGTTTTGTTTGTGAGAAAGAAGGATGGATCCCTTAGACTTTGTATCGACTACAGACAGTTGAACAAAGTCACTACTAAGAACAAGTACCCATTGCCAAGGATCGACGATCTATTCGACCAGCTAGCAGGAGCGGGTTGTTTCTCCAAAATAGATCTGAGGTCCGGGTATCATCAGTTGAGGATCAGGGAAGAGGACTTTACAGTCTTTTGTGATGCATCCCGTGTGGGACTGGGTTGTGTGCTTATGCAGAAAGAGAGGGTGATTGCTTATGCTTCTAGGCAGCTAAAGAAGCATGAGTTGAATTACCCCACACATGACCTTGAGATGGCAGCAGTAATCTTTGCACTCAAGATGTGGAGGCACTACCTCTATGGGGTAAAATGTGAGATCTTCACCGATCATAAAAGCCTGCAGTACATCCTGAGTCAAAGAGATTTGAATTTGAGACAGAGGAGATGGGTAGAGTTGCTAAGTGACTATGATTGCAAGATTCAGTATCATCCGGGTAAGGCGAATGTCGTGGCAGACGCCCTAAGCCGGAAGTCACTAGGCAGTCTATCCCACATCACGGTAGAGAGGAGACCAGTGGTGAAGGAGCTTTACAAGCTCATTGAGGAAGGTCTACAGTTGGAGTTATCTGGTACAGGCGCCTTAGTTGCTCAGATGAAAGTGACACCTGCGTTTCTGGAGCAAGTGGCTCAGAAACAGCATGAGGACCCAGAGTTAGTGAAGATTGCCAGGACTGTTCAGTCAGGCAAGGACAGTGAGTTCAGGTTCGACAATAAGGGGATCCTCCGCTATGGGAGTCGATTGTGTGTACCAGATGACATAGGGCTAAAAGGAGACATTATGAGAGAGGCTCATAATGCAAGATACAGCATTCACCCCGGAGCCACCAAGATGTATCAGGATCTGAAAAAGGTTTATTGGTGGCCAGCTATGAAGAGAGAAGTGGCACAGTTTGTGTCAGCCTGCGAAGTATGTCAAAGGGTGAAGCTGGAACACCAGAAGCCGGCTGGAATGCTTAACCCGCTACCTATTCCAGAGTGGAAATGGGAAAATATAGCTATGGACTTCGTAGTGGGGTTACCGGCGACGTCCAACAGATTGGACTCCATATGGGTGATTGTGGACAGACTCACCAAATCTGCTCACTTCATCCCTGTCAGGAGTGGCTATTCTGTGGACAAGTTGGCGCAGGTGTATGTAGATGAGATAGTCAGACTGCATGGGGTTCCTGTTTCTATTGTGTCAGATAGAGGGCCCCAGTTCACCTCCAGGTTTTGGCGGAGTCTGCAGGATGCCATGGGTACTAGGTTGGATTTTAGCACTGCCTTCCATCCACAGACCGACGGACAGTCAGAGAGGACCATCCAGACCATAGAAGATATGCTGAGAATGTGTGTGCTGGACTTTGGCGGTTCTTGGAGGCAGCATCTACCTTTGGTGGAGTTCGCCTACAATAACAGCCATCATGCTAGCATCGGGATGGCTCCATATGAAGCTTTATATGGAAGGAAGTGCAGGTCACCTGTTTGCTGGGAAGAAGTTGGAGAAAAGGCCTTGGCAGGGCCTGAATTAGTAGAGATTACCAGCAGGGTGGTACCCTTAATCAGAGAAAGAATCAAGACAGCTGCAAGCAGACAGAAGAGTTATGCAGACATCCGCAGAAGACTAGTAGAGTTTCAGGAGGGGGATCTGGTATTGCTTAAGGTGTCTCCAATGAAAGGAGTGGTTCGGTTCGGGAAGAAAGGTAAACTGGCTCCGCGGTACATCGGACCCTTTGAAGTCTTGCAAAAGATTGGGAATGTATCGTACAAGCTGGATTTACCTGCTTCAATGGCAAGAATCCATCCGGTTTTCCATGTTTCCATGTTAAGGAAGTTTGTGTCAGATCCGGGCAAGGTTCTTAGTGAACCTGATGTGGAGATCCAAGAGGATCTCACCTATGTTGAGCAGCCAGTACGGATCCTAGACACCCAGATCAGAAAGCTAAGGAACAAGGAAATCCCGATGGTGAAAGTCCTTTGGAACCACCACAATATTGAGGAGTGTACTTGGGAGACACGGGAGTCTATGCTCCGGCAATATCCTCATCGCTTTTAAGGTTAGTCTCTATATGTTTCATGTGTATGTTATGTTGTTTTGCTATGCTTACGCTAGTGAGGAACATTCGGGGACGAATGTTCTTAAGGGGGGGAGAATGTAATACCCGGCTAGACTCCGGTATCGGAATTCCTACCATCCGGTGGAATCTCGGATGTCGGAAATCTCTAGAAGGGTAGAATCATGTCTTTGTAAAATGTTTTCATGCATTTTAATGTTTTTAAGTATGATTTTGAATGAGTTTTTGCATGAAAAGTCTTTGGAGGAAAACCCAGGTTCGGCCGCCGAAAGTCATGTTCGGCCGCCGAACATGCATGCGTTTTGGAGGCACGTTAGGCCCCCGAAAGCATGAGTTAGGGAAGTCCAGGTTCGGCCGCCGAAAGTCAAGTTCGGCCGCCGAACATTGCATGGATGCGGAGGCACTTTCGGCCCCCGAACGTGGCCTGGCCAGCCACCTATAAATGGGGCACTTAGCCGAAATGGGCGAGTTTTCTCTCATTTTCGGTCACAGCAAGCTTCCGACCTTCCCTTTGCAACTCTTGTGTTCTTCCTCTAAATCTCTTCCATCTTTCTTGAGTTTTAAACTCACATTTGCAAGTTTGAGCATTTAAACCAAGTTTTGGAGCTTTAGGAACTCAGGAGCTCTTTTTCGTGGATCTCCAAGTTTAGATCGTCTCCCTCTCGATCTTCAAGAGGTAAGAGCCGATCTTAAGCTCCTTATGTGTTTTAAATGAGTTTTATGCAAGATCTATGGGTAGAAATGCATGTTAGGGTATATGTTGAGTTTATGGGTTATATTGATGTTTTGAGCAATGTGTGTGGATTTTTGTGTGTTTGAAGTGTTGTAGACGGGGTATATGCATGTTTGAGGCCCCTAGGAACTTGTATGCATGCTTTGGGTTGAAAAATATGCATGATTGGTAGGTTTGGAGGCGATTTGGGCAAAGGGAGCCAAGTTTCTGCCCTTTGGCAGAAACCAGGTTCGGCAGCCGAAGGTACTTTCGGCCGCCGAACATGGCTGGGGAGGCAGGCCTTTCGGCTGCCGAAGTTGCCCCCGAAAAGAGACTTTCGTCTCTGTCTGGCACTTTCGGCCGCCGAAGGTGCCGCCGAACCTAGCTGAGTTTCGTCTCTGTCCAGGACTTTCGGCCGCCGAAGGTGCCGCCGAAAGTGCCCTGTTCAGCCATTTCATGCATATTTTCTGTGATGTTTTCATGATGTTTTAGGGGGTTTTTGGGGAGTAGTTTATAGTTATGTTCAGGTATGTTTGGTCCCTCATTTGAGTCCACCTGTGTAGGTTCGGACCCGAGGAACCGAGGACCCCAGCAGTGAGTTCAGCTGCTTCGGAGTTGTCAGAGTCAGCCAGAGGTGAGTGGAACTAAACTTAACCTTTTAAATTAAGAAATGAAATGCTTTTATCATGCTTCATGCATCATGATCATATTATAGGTTGCTTGCATTAGAATTCACGAATATGCCGCATTGCATTGTTGTGATAAATGTTAGTGGATGGACATTAGGATGATTCATTAGCCTTCTGAATACGAAGTCCTGTGGTGCCCATAATAGGGCCGGGCAATAACTCCGAGTACGAAGTCCTGTGGTGCCCATAATAGGGCCGGGCAATACGAAGTCCTGTGGTGCCCATAATAGGGCCGGGCATGGAGTTGAGGGATTTTTGAATCAGTCCATCCGTGGTGTGATTTGTTTGCGCAGTGACGCATTTCATGATGGCATGTTTTAAATATTCTTTTTTATAGTTCTACTCACTGGGCATCTAGCTCACCCCTCTCCCCTAACCCCCAGGTTTGCAGGTACGGGATAGATAGAGAAGGCAAGAAGAGAAAAAGAAAGTCATATGTATGTAATAGTTAGATTGTGGACATGACAATTGTATTATGATGAAATGTAAAAATATTCAGTATGTTATGTAATGGGGTTATTGAGGATAGAGTTGTGCTTGACCATAGTATATTGTTAATCCCTTTTTGTATGTACATGATCTTATGTTATGATGTTTATGTAAACCAGCTCAACACAGGTTATGTTACCCTTTGAGGGCACAGATGAGATCCCACAGAGGGATCAAGCTATGTTTATATTTATGCACAGGTTGAGTTTGGTTGATGTTTATGAAAAGAAAAGTTTTAATTTTTATGCATGTTGTTGATCATGTATGGGATTATACAGGTTCACAGGATTTATGTCAGGCTTGTTACGGGTCCCGGCGGCCTTAAGTCGACCCGGATCCTAGCGCCGGTAGCGGTCCGATTTTCGGGTCGTTACAAGGTCTCTCCACCACTGCATTCTACTGAGGTCTCTCCCCCTCCGATTTTTTCATGAAGTTCCTAAGGTGCCCTCTATTAATGAGCCTTTCTATTTTGTTTATCAGCTGGTAGCAACTATTGGTGTCGTGGCCATGTGTTCGATGGTATTGGCAATATTTGTCTGGATCCTTTCGACTGGCCTCGGCTCTCATGGGTTTAGGCCACTGTATGAAATTCTTATCCTATACTGTAACGACTTGAAAACCAGACCGCTACCGGCACTAGGATTTAGATCGACTTAAGGTCACCGAAACGCATAGCAAGCCTACTATACATTCTGGGTACCTGATAAAATCCCATACATGATCATACATCATCATAAAAACTTAAACATTACATAAAACCAAGCTCAACCTGTACATGTATCATACTGAAAATATAAAATCCATACTGAAAACATAAAATCCATACTAGAGCCCTCATCAAATGCTCTAGTATGGTTAACATCACATACCTCAAGTTTAGTTCAAACATAACTCATAATTAAAACTTTTGCATAATGATCATGTTAATAGGGATTACAAAGGTAAAGAAAACTAGGGCTAAGCATAATTCTAATCCATTAAAATTTACATGTCCACCCTATACTATTACATTAACTATACCAGCTACTATGCCGATTTTTCAATGCTATCTTGGACCCTGCAAACCTGGGGTTAGGGGAAAGGGATAAGTTACAAGAGCCTAGTGAGCAGAACATAAAAATAATTTAATAAACATATGCTCTTATGAAATGCGTTACAACACAAACAATTCACATCAAGATGGACTTGTCATCAGTAACCCTCTATATATTCCAATGTGCCCGGCCCTCGACGGAGCTCCTCAGGACTTTCGCTTAAACATAACTGTAATACCCGGCTAGAGTCCGGCATCGGAATTCTACTTTTCGATGGAGTTTCGGATGTCGGACGTCTCTAGAAGGGGTTCGAGTGATGTTTTTCTAACATGTTTTGGTATGTTTCATAGTTTTAAAGCATAAGGAAATGAGTTTTTGAATGAATTGAACCAAGGCAGAAAAGCCAGGTTCGGCCGCCGAAGTTGAGGTTCGGCCGCCGAACATGCATGGCTTTCGGTTTCACGATAGGCCGCCGAAGGTGGTCAGGCCAGCCACCTATAAAAGGCCCTCAGTCGGTTGAAAGGATAAGGCACGCCGATTTCTTTCGATTTCTGAGGTGAGACTCTGTCCTTCTTGAGTATGTTACATGTTTTCATCAAATCTTGCAAAGGTTTGATTAGTTTTTATGGTATTTTGAAGGTTTTAAGCTAAAAACTCAAAGTTGTGAAGTTTGGAGAGTGTGAAGGAGAGTTGCTCCAAAACTCCACGTTAGGATCGTTCAGCTTCTTGGTTTCAAGAGGTAAGTGAAGATCCTGAGCTTTTTTTATGTTTTCTGAAGGTTTTATGAGGTTTTGGGGGAGAGTTGCATGAATAGGGTTATTTGGGATGTTTTGATGATTTTGTGAGAACACCTTGTATTTGTGTTATTTGTTTTGTGTGTTTGGGGTTGTTAGGTAGGTTTTGACCCCTTTGAGCATATAATGGGGTATATGCAAGTTGAGGAATTGAGGTGGTTGAGATTGAGAGGGTTTTGGTACTTTTGGCGAGAGGCAGAGCAAGTTTCTGCCTTGCGGATGAACTCAGGTTCGGCCGCCGAAGGTACATTCGGCCGCCGAACCCATGAGGAGGTGGCTTCAGCTGCCCAAGCTTGCCCCCGAGCTTTTGGACTTTCGGCTCTGGAGGGGAGTTCGGCCGCTGAAGGTGCCGCCGAAGGTTAGAGACTTTCATCTCTGGAGTGCCTTTCAGCCTCCGAAACTTGCCCCCGAAAGGGTTCGGCTGTCGAAAGTAGAGCTTCGGCCGCCGAAGGTGCATGAGTTTCGTCTCTGGAGAGGACTTTCGGCCACCGAACCTGCCGCCGAAAGTGTCCTGTCCAGCTTTCCTTTGCATGCTTTGCATAGATGTTAGAGTGAGTTTAAGGGGATTCTTGGGGAGTTTCATAGAGTTGTTCATAAGTTAGTTTGGTCCCTCATTTGAGTTTATCTGTGCTTACACAGACCAGAGGAACCAGAGAGAGCAGCAGTGAGTACTGCTCCAGAGTTTTCAGAGCCTGCATAGTCAGTCCAGATAGCCAGAGGTGAGTGGAACTAACTTTATACACAACTCTGGAGAATGGTTCAAGAATTATGTGGAACCCAGGATGAACAGTATGTCATGGGGAGAGTTCGCCAATGAATTTGCAAGGTGGGCTTTTCCTGACAGTTCTAGGGAGATGAAAGTAATAGAGTTCGAACAGTTGAGACAGACAGATGAAATGAGTGTTGATGAATTTACAGATAAATTCCTGGATTTGCTTCAGTATGTGGGTCAAGCCTATGATACTGATCAGAAGAAGGCAATGAGATATACTATGAGACTGCATCCCAGGTATTCGTCCTTGATTCTTCCAGCAGAAAAGGAGAGTTTCCACACTATAATGGACGTAGCCAGGAAAATGGAAGCTAGTGCCAATATTCAGAAACAGTCAAAGGCACAGGCTTCGGGTTCTAAGGCCCCCAGTTCAGCACCCTCAGGCAGCAAGAGATGGGATAGAGCAAAAGGAACAAAGAGTAAGTTCTGGAATAAAGTCAAGTCTGGTCTGGGAATAGGTAGTGGCTCAAGCTCTGGCACAGCTCCAGTATGCAGAAGATGTGGAAGACCACATGGAGGAGCTTATCGGTTGGGATCTACAGTTTGTTTTAGATGTGGACAGGAAGGGCATATTGCTCGTGATTGTCCTCAGGTGACTTTTGCACCATCCCAACAGATGAGTTCAGGCAGTGTGGTACAGCCAGTTGTACAGCCAGCAGCTCCAGTCATGCCTCAGAGTAGTGGCAGAGGTAGAGGGAGAGGGGCAGCCTCTACTTCAGCAGCAGGTTCCCGAGGTGGAAATCCGGTAGCCCCAACAAGAGATAGTGCATGCACAGGTTAAGCCTTGGTTCAAAAAAGAGTTTTTATTTTCACAGAAAATGTACGATCTGTAACGACCCCAAAATGGACCGTCACCGGCGCTAGGATTCAGGTCGGCTTAAGGCCGCCAGAACCCGTAGCAAGCCTGCTATACTCTCTGTGTACCTGTAAAGAGATGTAATAGTTGTGTATAAAGTTAGAAATGTGCTTGACTTAGTGATGTTTGTTATGTATATGATCTGTATATGTATATATGTGTTACTGTATGTGAAAAACCAGGCTTAACAGGTATGAGTTAACCCATCTAGAGCAAGCTCTAGTCAGGGGTACAGAGTACAGAGTACAGAGTACACAGGAGCCTTTGACTACGCCCTGGCAGGTATAGAGAAGTCCATGAGCCTTTGACTACGCCCTGGCAGGTATAGTAAAGTCCAGGAGCCTTTGACTACGCCCTGGCAATGGTAAGCTTCAAAACTCCACGTTAGGATCGTTCAACTTCTTGGTTTCAAGAGGTAAGTGAAGATCCTGAGCTTGTTTTTATGTTTTCTGAAGGTTTTATGAGGTTTTGGGGGAGAGTTGCATGAATAGGGTTATTTGGGATGTTTTGATGATTTTGTGCGAACGCCTTGTATTTGTGTTATTTGTTTTGTGTGTTTGGGGTTGTTAGGTAGGTTTTGACCCCTTTGAGCATATACTGGGGTATATGCAAGTTGAGGAATTGAGGTGGTTGAGATTGAGAGGGTTTTGGTGCTTTTGGTGAAAGGCAGAGCAAGTTTCTGCCTTGCGGATGAACTCAGGTTCGGCCGCCGAAGGTACATTCGGCCGCCGAACCCATGAGGAGGTGGCTTCGGCTGCCCAAGCTTGCCCCCGAGCTTTTGGACTTTCGGCTCTGGAGGGGAGTTCGGCCGCCGAAGGTGCCGCCGAAGGTTAGAGACTTTCGTCTCTGGAGTGCCTTTCAGCCTCCGAAACTTGCCCCCGAAAGGGTTCGGCTGCCGAAAGTAGAGCTTCGGCCGCCGAAGGTGCCGCCGAAGGTTAGAGACTTTCATCTCTGGAGTGCCTTTCAGCCTCCGAAACTTGCCCCCGAAAGGGTTCGGCTGCCGAAAGTAGAGCTTCGGCCGCCGAAGGTGCATGAGTTTCGTCTCTGGAGAGGACTTTCGGCCGCCGAACCTGCCGCCGAAAGTGTCCTGTCCAGCTTTCCTTTGCATGCTTTGCATAGATGTTAGAGTGAGTTTAAGGGGATTCTTGGGGAGTTTCATAGAGTTGTTCATAAGTTAGTTTGGTCCCTCATTTGAGTTTATCTGTGCTTACACAGACCAGAGGAACCAGAGAGAGCAGCAGTGAGTACTGCTCCAGAGTTTTCAGAGCCTGCAGAGTCAGTCCAGATAGCCAGAGGTGAGTGGAACTAAACTGAATACTTTTAATTGAGAAATAAAATGCTTTGAGCATAATTCATGCATCATGAATATATATCGTAGGTTGCTTGCATTACAATTCACGAATATGTTGCATTGCATAGTTATTTGTTGATGTGGGTGAATGCTGAATGATCCAATAGTCTCTAAGAGAAGTCCAGGAGCCTTTGACTACGCCCTGGCAGGTATAGAGAAGTCCAGGAGCCTTTGACTACGCCCTGGCAGGTATAGTAAAGTCCAGGAGCCTTTGACTACGCCCTGGCAATGGTAAGTACAGAGGTGTTATATACACATATATATATATGACAGGAAGACCAGGTGCTCGATTCTACGCCCTGGCACGGCAGAGTTACCGGGACTATGTGGTGACAGGTTTACCCTTGATGTGGATTGTCTGTGATATGGTGCATTCCATGAGATCATATTTTAATGAGATGTTTTACTGTTCTACTCACTGGGCTATAGAGCTCATCCCACTCCCTTAACCCCAGTTTTGCAGGTTCAGTATACAGTATACAGAGGAGATCCACAGAGTACAGAAAGAGTAAAGAGATTTGTAATAGCTTAGAGTGGACATATAATATTAAAGAGATGTAATAGTTGTGTATAAAGTTAGAAATGTGCTTGACTTAGTGATGTTTGTTATGTACATGATCTGTATATGTATATATGTGTTACTGTATGTTAAAAACTAAGCTTAATAGGTATGAGTTAACCCATCTAGAGCAAGCTCTAGTCAGGGGTACAGAGTACAGAGTACAGAGTACAGAGTACAGAGTACAGAGTACAGAGTACAGAGATAGTGCATGCACAGGTTAAGCCTTGGTTCATAAAAGAGTTTTTATTTTCACAGAAAATGTATGATCATGTATGAGATTTATAGGTACACAGAGAGTATAGCAGGCTTACTACGGGTTCTGGCGGCCTTAAGCCGACCTGAATCCTAGCGCCGGTGACGGTCCATTTTGGGGTCGTTACAATAACATAACATATCCATAATGCCAGGAGCGTAGAATGGGCAAGCCCTGATTTTTCTCTTACATCGTGCTAGGGGCGTAGAATGGGCAAGCCCTGGTCTTTCTGTATCATATCATATCATAACATCTCGAGGGCTAGTGGGTCATCCAATATCCATCCACATCAATAGTAAATTATGAAATGCATCATATTCATGAATTCTAATGCAAAACAACCTAATACATATACATGGCATTCGTGATGCGTGAACATGTTTAAAAGTTTAGTTACTTTGAAAAGATGGTTTAGTTCTACTCACCTCTGGCTGACGCTCGCCTAAAACTGGTGCAGTTATCTCACTGTAGGCCTCTACGGTCTCCCAGGCCTGATCCTACACAGATGGACTCAAATGAGGGACCAAACATAACTATTACATGACTCTAAATAACTCCCCCAAAAACCCCCTCAAACATACCAAAACATGCACATAAAACAAGCAAAGGAAGGTTGGGCAAGGGACTTTTAGCGGCAGGTTCGACGGTCGAAGGTCCTCCACAGATCTGAAAGTCAAGGACTTTCGGGGGCAGGTTTGACGGCCAAAATCCCTTCACAGATCCGAAAGTCATGCTTTCGGGGGCAAGTTAGGCGGCCAAAAGGCTGCCTCCACAAGCAGGTTCGGTTGCCGAACCTAGGTTCTCCAGCAAGGCAGAACCCGATTCTGCCCTATGTACTCAGCCTCCAAAACTTCTCAAATCCTCACACCCAACTCCTCAAAACATGCATACTCACTCAAACATGCATAAGGGCATAAAAACTAGCCTAAAACTCAACAAACAACAATAAAAACATCATAAGAGCAAACATTCATAAACAACTCAACCCAAACCCTATAACTTTAGATCTAACCATTTCATGCATTTCTAACTCTTTACCCCTTCTTAAAACTTGATTTAAAACATAAGAAAAGCAAGGATCTAGGCTTACCTCTTGGAGATCTAAGGGTAGCAGCGACCCAAACTTGGAGATGAGAGAAAAATGATCTCCGGAGGACTCCAAGGTTTAAAAACTCGGATTCAAGCTCAAATCTCTGCCTGAAAATGGAGAGAAAAACTCTCTCACTTTCAGGCTGAAGGCCTCCTATAGGTGGCTGGATAAACCACCTTCGGGGGCCAAAAGAGGAGGTCCCGCAGCGGCACCACCTTCGACGGCCGAACTTAAGGTTCAGTGGTCGAACCTGGTTTTTCCCTCCAAAACTATTTTCTTCAAAACTCTTTTCTTTCTTTCTTAAAACCTTAAAATTTTCAAAAATATTTTATAAAAACCTTATTTTACCCTTCCTAAGGAGGTTCCAGCTTCGAGATTCCGGGTTTCAATGGAGATACTATCAGAAGATTGGAATTTCGAAGCCGGAGTCTAGCCGAGTATTACATATACAGTCATGAGCACCTCCACTCTAAGTACATTTAAAGGAGTGATTACCTCAATGATCCGGGGCTGATACGATCTCTGCTCTTTCCTTTCTCATGGTTGTCTGTGCATCTCTGGCCCCAAGTTTTGCCTCCTCTCCTGCCTTTCAGGCCGTCTATCCTCCACTACTTTTTCTTTGTCCCACGTTTCTTTGGAGAACTTGCTCGTAGTCAAGGCATCATCTTGTCTGATGTACTTCTCAGCTCGTTTCATCAGCTCAGCCAGGGTATTGGGTGGTTTCCTGCATAATGAGCCAAAAAAATTCAGTGATGTAAGAGAAAGATCAGTGTGGCACATTCCACGCCCCTGGCACCATTGGAATGTGTAGAGGGCTATTGGTGACAAGTCCGTCCTTGATGTGAATTGTTTGTGATGTGATGCATTCCATGAAAGCATATGTTTTAATATATTGTTTTACTATTCTGCTCACTGGGCTCTAGTAGCTCACCCATTTCCCTTAATCCCCCTAGGCTTGCAGGTTCGGGATAAACCAGGAAGTCAGCAAGAGTAAAGGTGTTATGTATGTAATAGTTTAGTAGTGGACATGATATGAAAAGATAATGTAATGGAATGTAAGGTAATGCAAGACATTATATAGATTTGTATTGAGGATTAGTATGGTGCTTGACCCTAGAGTTTATGGTTAATCCCTTTGATTCATGATCATTGTGTAATGTTTTTATGAATGTATTGTAAACCAAGTTTGATGTATGTAATGTTGACCCAACTAGAGCATTTGATGAGGGCTCTAGTATGGAAGTTTTATGTATTCAGTTTCAGTGCATGCACAGGTCGAGCTTGGTGAATGAAAAAGTTTAAAGTTTTTATGTAAATGTTTGATCATGTATGGGATTTATCAGGTAGGTCAGGTTGTAAGTTAGGCTTGCTACGGGTCCCGACGACCTTAAGTCGATCTGGATCCTAGCGCCGGTAGCGGTCCGATTTCGGGTCGTTACAGGGAGCAATCGACCTCAAGATAAATAGTGACTCCCAGCTGGTAATCAACCAAATAACAGAGGCATACCAAGCAAAGGACCCCATCATGCAGAAGTATCTTTCCAGGATATGAGCCGTGGAAGCTGAGCTCGGTGAATAGGGGATTATTGTGCAATACCAAAGGATACCCCAGTAGGAAAATGAAGAAGCAAACCACTCAGAAAATTGTCCGAAGAGGAATTGGAATAGCTCCCAGACAAAGTATACGTCCAGCACTTTAATGTCCCTACTTTTGAGAAACCAGCTACCATAATGCAGATCGAAGAAGAGTAAAGCCGAATGACTCGTACTTGGAATACTTGGAGGCCGAAAAGTTGCCAGAGGACAAAGCAAAAGCAAGAAAAATTGTGGCTAAGGTTGCCAATTACCAGGCAGTAAGAGAAACCTTGTACCGAAGGGGAAGTCTAACCCATGACTGAGATGTGTGGGTCCAGAGGAGGCCGCTAGGGTAGTTCAGGAAGTGCACTAGGAAATTTGCGAGGCCCACATAAGGCTCAGCAAGTAAATAAAAACTTGAGCTCAACCCCACAAAAGAGCTCAAAGTGCCCAGGTATGGGAAACGAGAATCCAAATATTGGCTTCATTCGTTGGTCCACAGGCTATAAACATATGATAAAAATAAGCCAAGTATAAAGCGACCAAGCTCGTAGCACGGACGGGCTAATAGGCTATAAATACACGAAAATAGCCTAAATATAAGATAACCGAGCTCACGGCACGGACGGGCTCACAAGCTATAAACGTACGACGAAATAAGCCTAAGTATAAAGCGACCGAGCTCGTGGCACAAACGGGCTCAGAGGTTATAAATACGTGAAAATAGCCTAAGTATAAAATAACCGAGCTCACAACACGGATGGGCTCACAGGCTAGAAAACACACAAAACAAGCCTAAGTATAAAATGACTCAGCTCACAGTACAGATGGGCTCACGGGTTAAGAACACGTGAAAAACAACCTAAGTATAGTGTAATCGAGCTCACTGCTCGAATGAGCTCACGCGTGAACACACAAAAAATAGCCTAAGTATAACATAGCCGAGCTCACAGCCTGAACGAGCTCATACGCTGAACACGTGAAAAAGACTAAGTATGGTGCAAACGAGCTCGCAACCTGAGTAAGGCTCACAATCTAAACATATGAAAATACCCTAAGTATATTAAAATGAGTAAGCCAACAAGTTGGCAGGGCTCGTTGGCCGTATTTGCGAGAATAACCTAAGTAAATGGGATTAAGAGGCTCGGTCGAGCTCGTAGGATGAAGATTGCTTAAAACCCAAAGGGGCACAAATATGAACAAACCAAGATTAAAAAGATCGTTAGCTCGGAAAAAACACAGAAACTACACATCAGAGAATTGACAAGTAGAACCTAAAATTGTTTAAGTAAGTGAGCAAAATACATGTTAAAGTTACAGATCTACAAGATCAAAGTTAAAATTTACAAGAAGTTAGCCCAACAAAATTCACAAATGAATGCATACAAAACAATATTAAATAAAGAATGATAAAATAGACATGGATAAGTCAATGAAAATAGAAACTTTATTGATTATTAGAATGAGTTATAGAAGTAGCAGGGGAGGGGGAACCATAACTAACTAAGTCATTAAGGGGTTTATCTACAGTATCCTCCCCTTCAGGTCCAAGAGGCAAGCGAGAAGCACCTTTGGGCAAAGGGTTGTCATCCTCTCCATAGCGCACCTCCTCACCATCAAAATCCACTTCTGGAGCTCTTAGGTCTGCTAATGGAGTGGAGGGGGCATCCCTAGCTAACTTCAAGCCCTTATTGTAGCCGGAGGCAAACATTCAGAAGGCCTCCTTATATATAGTTTCCTTCATCTCTACAGAGGCCTTATATTCCTCAAGCCGTGCCTCGCAAGCCCGGTGAATGACATCTTTAAATTCAACAGAGTCTTTACACTCCTGTTGGTGCTCCTCGCAGGCTCGCTGGACCTTATCCTCTGTAGCCCGAGCATCCTTCAACAGGGCATAACATCTCTCTTCTATAGTGATGACCTCTTGGCGAAGTTGTTATTGCTGAAGGCGAGACTACTCCGCTGCCAAGGCCATACCTTTCAGGTCCTCGATGTGTTTATTAAGCTCTTGTGGAGGACAACAGTAAGGGTTAGCAGTATTTGGTTCAAATCGAAAAAAATCGACCGAACCGAATTAATTTAAAAATTCAGTTCGATTTTTTATTTAATTTGGTTCGGTTTGGTTCGATTTTAATTTTAAAAATTTCAGTTATTTCAGTTCGATTCAATTTTGATAAAAAAATTAAAAAAACCGAACCGAACCGATTAGTGATAATAATATGTTATTTTCAATAATATAGAGAAATTAAATCATATTAAAATTCAAATATTTTAATTAAATTTTAAAATACTAAAAATAAAATGTAAAAAATAAAAAATTTATTAAAAATCAAAACCGATCAAATCGAACCGAATCAGACCAATTCAGTTCGATTTGATTTCTTACCAAAATCGATTCGGGTTAGTTCAGTTTTTATAAATACTAAAATTTTGATTTTTGATTTATTCAGTTTGGTTCGGTTTTGAACCGAACCGACCAAATGCTCACCCCTAGACAGCAGCACGGTCTAAAGTCTCGTCGCGCTGAGCCCGGGCCTCATCATGCTGGCGGCAGGACTCCTCCAAAGCAGACAATTGCTCCAAGGCTTCGTCTCACTGAGACTCTGCCGCAGAAACCTATTCAGAAGCCCTGTCCACCTCTTCCTTCATGTCTCCCAGGCGTTTGGTGAGGTTCTCGATCTGGTTCCGAAGCTCGATGATGTTTGTAATACCCGGCTAGACTCTGGTATCGGAATTCCTACCGTCCGGTGGAATCTCGGATGTCGGAAGCCTCTAGTAGGGTAGAAACATGTTTTCATAAAATGTTTTAAAGCATTTCATGGTTTAAGTATGAAAATTAAATGAGTTTTTGCATGAAAAGTCTTTGGAGGAAAACCCAGGTTCGGCCGCCGAAAGTCAAGTTCGGCCGCCGAACATGCATGCGTTTTGGAGGCACGTTAGGCCCCCGAAAGCATGAGTGAGGGAAGTTCAGGTTCGGCCGCCGAAAGTCAAGTTCGGCCGCCGAACATGGCATGCGTGCGGAGGCACTTTCGGCCCCCGAACGTGGTCTGGCCAGCCACTATAAAAGGGGCACTTAGCCGAAATGGGCGAGCTTTCTCCCATTTTCGGCCACAGCTAGCTTCCGACCTCCCTCTTCCCAATCTAGTGTTCTTCCTTCAAATCCCCACCATTTTTCTTAAGTTTTAAGCTTGCATTGAAGGTTTTGAACTTTTGAAACAAGTTTTGGAGCTTTGGGAACTCAGGAGCTCATTTTCGTGGATCTCCAAGTCTAGGTCGTCTCTCTCTCGATCTTCAAGAGGTAAGAGTCGATCTTAAGCCTTTAGCATGTTTTAAGTGAGTTTTAAGTAAATCTAAGGGGTAGAAATGTATGATAGGCTTTAAGTTGAGTTTATGGGTTTGATGTATGTTCTTGAGCAATGTGGCTTGCTTGTGTGTTGTAGTTGGGGTTTAAGTTAGTTTGAGGCCCCTAGGAGCTTGTATGCTTGTGTATGAGTGTTGTAGAAGAGTTTTATGCATGATTAGGAAGTTTGGGAAACTTGGAGGCAAGAGGAGCCAAGTTTCTGCCCTTGGCAGAAACCAGGTTCGGCAGCCGAAGGGAGTTTCGGCCGCCGAACATGGCTTGAGAGGCAGCTTTAGGCTGCCGAAGCTTGCCCCCGAAAGTTGGAGTTTCGGCTCTGTCCGAGACTTTCGGCCGCCGAAGGTGCCGCCGAACCTGCCTGACTTTCGGCTCTGGAGGGACTTCCGGCCGCCGAAGGTGCCGCCGAAAGTGTCCTGTCCAGCCTTTTCTTGCATGTTTTCTAGGGGTGTTTTGAGGTGTTTTTAGGAGGTTTTTGGGGGTATGTTTAGAGTCTTGTTTATGTTTGTTTGGTACCTCATTTAAGTCCACCTGTGTAGGTTCGGACCCGAGGAACCGAGACCCCCGGCAGTGAGATAGCTACCTTTGAGTTGTTAAAACTTCAGTCGTCAGGTGAGTGGAACAACTCCTTAAGTTTTAAAGTAAAGTAAATGAATAAATGAATGAATCATAAAGCATTGCCCATGCATCACTAATGCCATGCAATATTTCAGGATGTTTTGCATTAGAATTCACGAATATGCTGCATTGCATAAATTGATGTTGATGTGGATGGTTGATTGGATGATCCATGGTCCTCGATATGTATGATGAGATATGGCATGTTATGTATGAAAGTCCAGGTTGTACCCATTCTACGTCCCTGGCATAAAGAAAGAGAAAGACCGGTTGACCCATTCTACGTCCCGGCATATTGGAATGTTATGTTATGATGTGTTATGTAAGAGAAAGACCGGTTGACCCATTCTACGTCCCGGCACTTTGGAAAGGAAGAGGACTAATGGTGACAATACCATCCTTTATGTGATTAGCTGTGATGTGTTGCATTTCATGAAAGCATAAAGAAAAAAAAAAGTTAAATAATATGTGGAAATAAAATAAAATAAATAATAATAATAATGATAATAAAAAGAATAATAAAATAAAATGAATAATAAAATCAATGTTTTTAGTTTCTGCTCATTGGGCTTTATAGCTCACCCCCTCTCCCCTAACCCCAGTCTTGCAGGTGCAGAGTAGATAGAGAAGTCAGCAGAGTAAGAGAAGTTTATGTAATAGCTTAGCTGTGGACATGGTTTGTTTGTAATGTAAAAGTATGATATGTAATGTAATGAAAGTTTAATAGTGTGCTTGACTAGAGTCTGTTGTATTCCCTGTACCCATGGTCTTGTATGAGATATAATGTTTTTATGATGCCTATGTAACCCAAGCCTATGTTATGTTATGTTACCCCATTGGAGTATTTTGTTGAGGACTCCAATGAAAGGTTTATGTCATGTTTGTGCATGCACAGGCTAGGCTTGGCAATGAAATGTATGAATGAAAGAAAGTTTCAAATTTTTATGTATGTTGTTGACCATGTATGGGATTAAACAGGTTCACAGGATGTATGTTTGGCTTGCTACGGGTTCTGGCGGCCTTAAGCCGACCTGAATCCTAGCGCCGGTAGCGGTCCGGTTTTCGGGTCGTTACAGAGTGGTATCAGAGCCCTAGGTTCATATGGTCGGACCTAGAGTGTCGGGCTCATAGATGTTATAGAAAGTCAAGCACAATAGGAAATCATGTCCACTAGGATAGGATGTAGAGTCCTGTCTAGAATGAAAGTATGTATGCCATGAGATATGCTATGAATATAATGTGTATATGATGTGGGTTCATGTGTTTCCACATGAACCATTTGATGCTAATGTTTTGTTATCTGTGCTGTTTTTCAGTAAACAGAATGCGAGGAACTCGTCGATCGGCTAGATTGACTAGAGTACCACCGGAGGATGAGGGCACGAGCGCCCGTCCTCCAGCATTGCCAAGGGCAATGTCAAGTAGGTCCAACAGGGACAGAGCAGTGGGAGACCCTAGAAGGTCTCTGGATCTGGGTAGAAACAGATCAGTAAGAGGAACGGTTCAAGGAGGCAGGTCAGTGGATGTGGGAGAAGAGATGGATGTGGATCAGAGGAGGGATGGTAATCTTGGTGTGAGCATGCCAGAAGAAGGCATGGGTGAGTCTCAGGGAGGCACTCAGGCCTCGGGGTTTGTTCCACCACCCCAGTACCCACCTTTTTCACCATACCCCGGGTATTCGATGGGAGGTACATCGGATTACCCCAGTTTTAATCCTTACCCTTCTCACATGCCATACCCACCTTTCCACCCACAGTATCCACAATACCCTATGTACCCACCTCAACCCTCCTATCCAGGCACAGCAAACCCTATCCCAGGGGATGTTGCACCACCACCACCAGCAGAACCCACAGTTCCAGAAACCCTAAGACCTCAGCCTAGCTCATCTGGAGGGAGCAAAGTCAAGATGACTGACTACATAAAGTTGGGTGCTCCCCAGTTTGATACAGGTGATGATCCGTTTGTGTACCTGGAGAAGGTCAAAACAATTACAGATGAGATAGGGGCGGATGACAGTAGAGCCATTCAGATGGCTGGTTTCACTCTGAAATGCAAGAAGGCACGAGAGTGGTTCAAGAACTATGTGAAACCAAGGGTGGACAGTCTGTCATGGGAGGAGTTTGCAAATGAGTTCGCAGGATGGGCTTTCCCTGACAGTTCCAGGGAGCTGAAGATGATTGAGTTTGAACAGCTGAAGCAGACAGATGAGATGGGTGTCGATGAGTACACCGATAGATTCTTAGAGTTGTTGCCGTTTGCCGGGCAACATCTGGACACGGATCCGAAGAGGTCGAGGAGGTATATCATGAGGCTCAATTCCAAGTATTCCTCTTTGATTCAGTCAGCTGATAGAGAAAGTTTCCATGCCATTATAGACATGGCCAGGAGAATGGAGGCTAGTGCCGTAATAGAGGGAAAAGTCAAGCAGTCAGTGGCACAACCTTCTGGTTCCAAGACCCCAGGTGGGGGAAGGATTGACCCTTCATCCTTGAGTTCAGGCAGTAAGAGGTGGAATAATACCACCAGGAAGACAAAGAAGAATAAGTTCTGGAGCAAGATCAAATCAGGTCTGGGATTAGGAGGTGGCTCAAGCTCTGGTGCTGATAACGCAGTTTGTGCGAGGTGTGGTAAGCTACACCGGGGGGTATGCCGGTTTGGGACGACAGCCTGCTACAGGTGTGGGCAAGAGGGACACATGTCTTGGGAGTGTCCGAGAGCAGTTCCTACGGCACAGCCCCAGCAGACAGCTTCGGGTAGTGTGGCACAGCCAGCAGCTTCAGTCGCGACACAGGCTAGTGGCAGAGGCCGAGGGAGAGGGTCCGCCTCTTCTTCAACAGGTTACAGAGGGGAAGGTCCGTCAGCTCCAGCACGGATCTTCACGATGACGCAGCAAGAGGCGAATGCATCCAACACCGTGGTGTCAGGTAATATCATCATTGGTTGTTCAGATGTTTATGCCTTAATGGACCCGGGTGCATCCCATTCTTTTGTTTCTCCGAGAGCGGTCGAGAGGTTGGGTTTGATGGTCTCTGGGTTAGAGTGTCCCCTATGGGTCAGTGGACCCAAGTGTGACCCGTCAGTGGCAGAGTCAGTCTGCCAGTACAGTCCAGTTTTCATAGAGGGAAAATGCCTATCCGCCGACCTAGTGGTTCTAGACTTGACAGATTTTGACGTCATTCTAGGGATGGATTGGCTATCTACCCATGGTGCTACCTTGGATTGCAGAGACAAGGTAGTTAAGTTCAGATGTCAGGATGGGTCAGAGGTTGTCTTTAGAAGAGACAGGGGGAGTACACCTAGAGGTTTGATATCAGCCCTACAGGCTCGTAGGCTGCTCAGGAGGGGTTGTCAGGGTTATCTAGCTCATGTGAGAGAGCTAGACAGAGATGTCAGAGAGCCCGCCTCGGTGCCTGTGGTTAGAGAGTTCTTAGATGTTTTCCCAGACGAGCTGCCAGGTTTACCGCCTCCTAGAGAGATAGAGTTCGAGATAGAATTGATGCCAGGAACCAGACCGATCTCTATCCCTCCCTACAGGATGGCGCCAGCAGAGCTGAAGGAGCTTAAGGAACAGTTACAAGAGCTGGTAGATAAGGGTTTCATCCGACCGAGTACCTCACCTTGGGGTGCTCCAGTGTTGTTCGTGAAAAAGAAGGATGGATCCCTCAGACTTTGTATTGACTACAGACAGTTGAACAAGGTCACTACCAAGAACAAGTACCCGTTGCCTAGGATCGATGATCTATTCGACCAGCTAGCAGGAGCAGGTTGTTTCTCCAAGATAGATCTGAGATCTGGGTATCATCAGCTGAGGATCAGAGATGAAGACGTGCCAAAGACAGCTTTCAGGACCAGATATGGGCACTATGAGTTCCTAGTGATGCCGTTCGGGTTAACAAACGCCCCTGCAGCATTCATGGATCTCATGAACAGAGTATTTAGCCAATACCTGGATCACTTCGTTATTGTCTTCATAGATGATATCTTAGTGTATTCCAGGAATGCAGAAGAGCATGCCCATCATCTGCGGTTGGTCTTGCAGACTTTGAGGGAACATGGCTTGTATGCCAAGTTCTCTAAATGTGAGTTCTGGCTGAGGAGCATTTCGTTCTTGGGGCATGTAGTGTCAGAGAATGGTATTGAGGTGGACCCCAAGAAGACAGAAACTGTGGCTAACTGGCCTAGACCCACTTCAGTGACAGAGATTAGAAGTTTTTTGGGTTTGGCAGGTTACTACAGGAGGTTCGTTCAGGACTTCTCAAAGATAGCAGCTCCTCTGACCAGGTTAACCAGGAAGAATCAGAGGTTTCTGTGGACCGACCAGTGCGAAGAGAGTTTTGAAGAGCTTAAGAAGAGGTTGACTTCAGCACCAGTTTTAGCTCTGCCATCTAGTGATGAGGACTTTACAGTCTTTTGTGATGCGTCCCGTGTGGGACTGGGTTGTGTACTGATGCAGAATGAGAGGGTGATTGCTTATGCTTCTAGGCAGCTGAAGAAGCATGAGTTGAATTACCCCACACACGACCTGGAGATGGCAGCAGTAATCTTTGCACTCAAGATGTGGAGGCACTACCTCTATGGGGTAAAATGTGAGATCTTTACAGATCATAAGAGCCTGCAGTACATCCTGAGTCAAAGAGATTTAAACTTGAGACAGAGGAGATGGGTAGAGCTGCTGAGTGACTATGATTGCAAGATTCAGTATCATCCGGGTAAGGCGAATGTCGTGGCAGATGCCCTAAGCCGGAAATCACTCGGTAGCTTATTCCACATATCGGCAGAGAGGAGGCCAGTGGTGAAGGAGTTCTACAAGCTTATTGAGGAAGGTCTACAGATGGAGTTGTCTGGTACAGGTGCCTTGGTGGCCCAGATGAGAGTAGTACCCGTGTTTCTGGAGCAGGTGGCTCAGAAACAGCATGAGGACCCAGAGTTAGTGAAGATTGCCAGGACTGTTCAGTCAGGCAATGGTAGTGAGTTCAGATTCGACAGTAAGGGGATCCTCCGCTATGGGAGTCGATTATGTGTACCAGATGACATAGGGCTAAAAGGAGACATTATGAGAGAGGTTCATAATGCAAGATACAGCATTCACCCCGGAGCCACCAAGATGTATCAAGATTTGAAGAAAGTTTATTAGTGGCCAGCGATGAAGAAAGAAGTGGCACAGTTCGTGTCAGCCTGCGAAGTGTGTCAGAGGGTGAAGCTGGAACATCAGAAGCCGGCTGGAATGCTTAACCCGCTACCTATTCCAGAATGGAAATGGGAAAATATAGCTATGGACTTCGTAGTAGGGTTACCGGCGACGTCCAACAGAGTGGACTCCATATGGGTGATAGTGGACAGACTCACCAAATCTGCTCACTTCATTCCTGTCAGGAGTGGCTACTCTGTGGACAAGTTGGCGCAGGTATATGTGGATGAGATCGTCAGGCTGCATGGGGTTCCTGTTTCTATAGTGTCAGATAGAGGGCCCCAGTTCACCTCCAGGTTTTGGCGGAGTATGCAGAATGCCATGGGTACTAGGTTGGATTTCAGTACTGCCTTCCACCCCCAGACTGATGGACAGTCAGAAAGGACCATCCAGACTATAGAGGATATGCTCAGGATGTGTGTGCTGGACTTTGGCGGTTCTTGGAGGCAGCATCTACCTTTGGTGGAGTTTGCCTACAACAACAGCCATCATGCTAGCATCGGGATGGCTCCATATGAAGCTTTGTACGGAAGGAAGTGCAGATCACCTGTTTGCTGGGAGGAAGTTGGAGAGAAGGCCTTGGCAGGGCCTGAGCTAGTAGAAATTACCAGCAGGGTGGTACCCATAATCAGAGAGAGAATCAAGACTGCTGCAAGCAGACAGAAGAGTTATGCAGACGTCCGCAGGAGACAGTTAGAGTTTCAGGAGGGGGATCTGGTATTGCTCAAGGTGTCTCCAATGAAGGGAGTGGTTCGCTTCGGGAAGAAAGGTAAACTAGCCCCACGATACATCGGACCCTTTGAAATCTTGCAAAAGATTGGGAATGTGTCGTACAAGCTGGATTTACCCGCTTCAATGGCAAGAATCCATCCGGTTTTCCATGTTTCGATGTTGAGAAAGTTTGTGTCAGATCCGAACAAGGTTCTTAGTGAGCCTGATGTGGAGGTCCAAGAGGATCTTACCTATGTTGAACAGCCAGTACGGATCATAGACACCCAGATCAGAAAGTTAAGAAATAAGGAAATCCCGATGGTGAAAGTCCTGTGGAACCACCACAACTTGGAAGAGTGCACTTGGGAGACACGGGAGTCTATGCTCCAGCAGTACCCTCATCTCTTTTAAGGTTAGATCCCTATGTGTTGATGTGCTATATATATGTATGTTATATGTTTGCCATGTTATGTGTTGTTTGGTGAACATTCGGGGACGAATGTTCTTAAGGGGGGAAGAATGTAATACCCGGCTAGACTCTGGTATCGGAATTCCTACCGTCCGGTGGAATCTCGGATGTCGGAAGCCTCTAGTAGGGTAGAAACATGTTTTCATAAAATGTTTTAAAGCATTTCATGGTTTAAGTATGAAAATTAAATGAGTTTTTGCATGAAAAGTCTTTGGAGGAAAACCCAGGTTCGGCCGCCGAAAGTCAAGTTCGGCCGCCGAACATGCATGCGTTTTGGAGGCACGTTAGGCCCCCGAAAGCATGAGTGAGGGAAGTTCAGGTTCGGCCGCCGAAAGTCAAGTTCAGCCGCCAAACATGGCATGCGTGCGGAGGCACTTTCGGCCCCCGAACGTGGTCTGGTCAGCCACTATAAAAGGGGCACTTAGCCGAAATGGGCGAGCTTTCTCCCATTTTCGGCCACAGCTAGCTTCCGACCTCCCTCTTCCCAATCTAGTGTTCTTCCTTCAAATCCCCACCATTTTTCTTAAGTTTTAAGCTTGCATTGAAGGTTTTGAACTTTTGAAACAAGTTTTGGAGCTTTGGGAACTCAGGAGCTCATTTTCGTGGATCTCCAAGTCTAGGTCGTCTCTCTCTCGATCTTCAAGAGGTAAGAGTCGATCTTAAGCCTTTAGCATGTTTTAAGTGAGTTTTAAGTAAATCTAAGGGGTAGAAATGCATGATAGGCTTTAAGTTGAGTTTATGGGTTTGATGTATGTTCTTGAGCAATGTGGCTTGCTTGTGTGTTGTAGTTGGGGTTTAAGTTAGTTTGAGGCCCCTAGGAGCTTGTATGCTTGTGTATGAGTGTTGTAGAAGAGTTTTATGCATGATTAGGAAGTTTGGGAAACTTGGAGGCAAGAGGAGCCAAGTTTCTGCCCTTGGCAGAAACCAGGTTCGGCAGCCGAAGGGAGTTTCGGCCGCCGAACATGGCTTGAGAGGCAGCTTTAGGCTGCCGAAGCTTGCCCCCGAAAGTTGGAGTTTCGGCTCTGTCCGAGACTTTCGGCCGCCGAAGGTGCCGCCGAACATGCATGAGTTTCGTCTCTGTCTGGGAGTTTCGGCCGCCGAAGGTGCCGCCGAACCTGCCTGACTTTCGGCTCTGGAGGGACTTCCGGCCGCCGAAGGTGCCGCCGAAAGTGCCCTGTCCAGCCTTTTCTTGCATGTTTTCTAGGGGTGTTTTGAGGTGTTTTTAGGAGGTTTTTGGGGGTATGTTTAGAGTCTTGTTTATGTTTGTTTGGTACCTCATTTAAGTCCACCTGTGTAGGTTCGGACCCGAGGAACCGAGACCCCTGGCAGTGAGATAGCTACCTTTGAGTTGTTAAAACTTCAGTCGTCAGGTGAGTGGAACAACTCCTTAAGTTTTAAAGTAAAGTAAATGAATAAATGAATGAATCATAAAGCATTGCCCATGCATCACTAATGCCATGCAATATTTCAGGATGTTTTGCATTAGAATTCACGAATATGCTGCATTGCATAAATTGATGTTGATGTGGATGGTTGATTGGATGATCCATGGTCCTCGATATGTATGATGAGATATGGCATGTTATGTATGAAAGTCCAGGTTGTACCCATTCTACGTCCCTGGCACAAAGAAAGAGAAAGACCGGTTGACCCATTCTACGTCCCGGCATATTGGAATGTTATGTTATGATGTGTTATGTAAGAGAAAGACCGGTTGACCCATTCTATGTCCCGGCACTTTGGAAAGGTTTATGTCATGTTTGTGCATGCACAGGCTAGGCTTGGCAATGAAATGTATGAATGAAAGAAAGTTTCAAATTTTTATGTATGTTGTTGACCATGTATGGGATTAAACAGGTTCACAGGATGTATGTTTGGCTTGCTACGGGTTCTGGCGGCCTTAAGCCGACCTGAATCCTAGCGCCGGTAGCGGTCCGGTTTTCGGGTCGTTACAATGTTCCCACAAGCCTCACTAGTAGCCACGATATTCTCCTCACGGTGCGCTTCATCGATGTGCTGGTCCACCGAGCTCTGAAAGGATTGATCCCGAGCGTTAATCTCCATGAACACGCCCAATGCCTGTCAAGGAAAGGCAGCAAACAAAGATTAAGAAGAGGATAAAAGCAAAAACACGCTCAAGAAAAGCAGATGACTTACCATGAGGAGCATCTCTCTTAGGCTATCTCCCAGGTCCTCCCGAGACCGCGAACGGAAGGCCACCTGCTATTTAGTGGAGCATGCCAGATGGTTGGCGAGAGCAAGGAAGTGGGGATCAGAGACATCGGAGACCTCCCCGAACATCTTCTCACGTAGCATCTTAGCCACAGAAGCCACTGTAGACTTGGGAGTCACCTCGGCAGCGTTGAGGGACTCGTTGTTAGGGGCAGAGGATAGCAACTTCGCAACCCTTTTTCCTTTATCAGAAGGAGGGAGGTGCGGTCTTAGCAGGATCTACTGCTCGAGCCCTTTTTGTAGTTCTGACTTCAGAAGTTGGCTCAGAGGTCCGCGCTCGCTTGCCGATGGCCTCTCCAATCACAACGGTGGACACGGTCTGAAGGGGCTAGATGTCCAGAGGAGCTATCTCAATACCTCCCTGGTGACCTCCCTCGACAGACTCTGGTAATGAGCTCTTTAGAGGTCCACTTGGCGGCTGCCGAAGACTTGACCGAGGTCAGCGTCTTACCAAGAGCAGAAGCCTTTGAGGTTGCAGAACGAGAACCCCCAGCAGCAGGTGTCAAGGCCCGGGCAGAAACAGGGGCAGGAGTCCGGCTCACAGAAGTAGAGGTGACAGCATGAAAGACCTCCCAGGTCACGTCCGCCACAAACTTGCAGGCCTTGAAGGCTTCCAACGTTGCCTTCATATTCTCCCTGGACAAGTTGAAATTCTTTGATAACTTAAGGTTGTCCATGGGTGAAGTAGAAGATGAAAAAGGAAAAACAAAACAAGTCAGAACTCAGGGTAACAGAAAATATACAACTAAAAAGGAAAAGAACAAGCAATCAATGACAATACCAGCTTTCCGGCAGTCCTGAAGGTTAGAAATGAACATGCACTTCTTAACGTCATACTTCTTCCATACGGAGGTGAATCGAAGAAGGCAGATCTGGTCCATCAGGGATAGCCGAGGAAGGTCATTGCAGCCTTGAGGGACCTCTCTCCAAGAGAGATCGACATCCCAACTGATTCCTGAGCTCTCCTTCAGCTCTACCACCACAAAGCCTTCAGCCCAGCCTTTTATTAAATCTTTATACCTGGCAAAGATAGACAATCCTTCCCGGGAAGCAAAGTAATAGAACCCATGATTAGTTCGGACAAGGCGGAAAAAGGTATAAAACAGAGCAATGGAGGAGGCAAAGCCCCAGCATAGACAAACGGATTCAAAAGAATACATGAAAAGGATGGAATTTGGAGATAACATGCAAGGTGTCACACAAAAATGGGTAAAGACCTCAATAAAAAAAGGGGTAAAAGGGAAAGTCAGTCCAAAATCTCATTGTTTAACAAAGAAAATCAAGCTACAACCTGCTAGGGGTCTACCAAGCCCGCCGGAGCTGGGTTAAGAAGAATAATCCTCTCATTACGAATAGGAGTCCTAATCCTATAGATGGAGGTATCGATATACTCGCTGAAGAAGAAATTGAAAAGGGAAGAGGGAGTGATGGAGAATATCAAATCCACAACCTCGGGAATCCTAATGGAAGCTATGGGAAGAGCGAGACGTATCTCGGAGCAGAGATTGCGAACGCAAGAGAGAACGGGTTGTCGAGAGTAAAGTAAGAAGAAGTGTCGAGAGCAAAGTCGAGAATACGAATTTGAAATGGGTAAAGGCGGAGAAAAAAAGTTTTGATAGGAGCCTCCTTAGGGTCGCGCGGTTATAATTGAGGCTTCGGAATTTATCCCCTCATTAATCATGAAATAATTGATGAGTAGGTAAAGAGGCACTTGATGACTGCTGACCCACTGGCACCCAAGCCGTAGTCGAGTCCTTGTAGGAGAGTTAGGCCCAAAATCCATCAGAGTCCACTATGCAAGCTGACCCATTAGCGTGTAACCCCGTCCACAATCAAACAGACCGAACTGACCGGGGCCCGAATTCATCAAAAAGGGACCCAGCTCATCTGATGTGATGGGGAGTGGGGAAGCAGGCCCAGCTACGCCACAACCCTATCAACACGAGCACCGGAAGGGAATTAAATGGTCGCTTGATGATGTTGAGAAGGCAGGTACGTCCGTACATACGGTATTGTGTGATAGTGACAGGTGACACTGTAGCACCGGAAGGGAATTAAATGGCTGCTTGACGATGTTGAGAAGGCAGGTACGTCCGTACATATGGTATTGTGTGATAGTGATAGGTGGTACTGTAGCGCCGGAAGGGAATTAAATGGCCGCTTGACGATGTTGAGAAGACAGGTACGTCCGTACATACGGTATTGTGTGATAGTGACAGGTGGCACTGTAGTAGGGTGGCGGTTATGCGTCACTAGAAAATAAGCGAAAAAAAAATAAATAAAAGAGAAAAGCGTGAACCATTCAAGTCAAACTTACTCATTCATACCAAAAATTCTATTTTTTTCTGAATTTCAGATCATCAAGTATTTCTATCTTTATGCACTGCTTCTATGCTTAAATGTTGTTTAGGGATAATTTTTTGTCATTTAATTATATTTTTTTCTTAAACCGATCAATTATTCAAAGAGTTGTAATAGTATATAGATAGAAACAGAGAATCTTTATCAAAGCAAAGCTTACTTTCTCTTGTCTCTTGCATTTCATGCATATGAGTTTGTAATTTTTTTTTATTTTGAATTTCAGTGAATAACTAAGGATTTAGCATTTGATTTTACACATAAAGCTATTTCCTGGTTTTAGGCACAAATAGGACAAAACACCCATCCATTCTCATTACAATCATGACATCTTATTACCACCGTCATCCTTGCTTTGCCCCAACTCCTTTAACACCACCACCATCTTAGAGTTTCCATTGCATGAAGAAAATGGAAGGAACATCACATCCCCACATCCATCCAATAAATTCGCTGCTCTCTTCTTTGACAACCATTCAAGCAACCCTCCACTTACTTATACATGAGTTTTTAATAGTTAATGATTTCAGGCGGACGTATCATTTACACTGAAGAAAAGTTAATAAAACATTTACATTTAAACGATTAAAATATTTACTAAAACAGTAATGTATATGTTTAATAAATTTAAATTTAAAATAATTATGTTAAATTAATTTAATTTAATTTAATTATATAATTAAATTTAAAAATTAGGATAAGCAATTCGATCGATTCGATTTTGAATAAAATTAAACTCAATAAATTAAAAATTAAAATTTTAATATTTATAAAAACTGAATCGATTTTAATCAGAAATTAAATTGAATCAAATCGATTTGATTCGATTCGATTTGATCAATTTAAATTTTTAATAAATTTTTTAATTTTTATATTTTATTTTTAATATTTTAAAATTTAATTAAAATATTTTAATTTTAATATGATAAAATCTCATTATATTATTAAAAATAATATATTATTATCACTAATCGATTCGATTCAATTTTTTTAATTTTTTTAATTAAAATTCAATTAAATTAAAATAATTAAAATTTTTTAAAATTAAAAATCAAACCGAATTGAAATGAATAAAAAATTAAATTAAAATTTAAAATTAATTCAATTCAATCGATTTTTTTAATTTAAATTAAATACTGTTAATTTTATTAAAAATAATATAATTCAAAATTTTTAAAATTAAATTTATTAAATTTTTATTTAATTATATAAATAAATCAACTTTCTAACTAATTTAGAAAAACAAACTCATATTCAACACGTTATCATTCAAAAATTAAAATTTTAGGAGAGTGTGAACTTGTGACCGATTTGAGAGGAATCAAAGTGGAGGACTTTGGGATTGGAAATCCAAGAATTGTTGGGGTTGTCTGCTGCTTGCTTTTATGGTACGCATGTCCGTACACTCTAGAAGAAGGTGGTGCTCCAACATCATTTAATGGACCCCAACAGACACCCTACCCTATTAAATTATGAAATGTTTGAATGGAAATAAACCCAAACACAGCCTTCAACACCTATTTCATAATAAAATTTATTAACGATGAAAAATTAAATTTCAAGGAAATTAAATAACTAATGATATGACCATGGATATGCAGAGGCATTGTTTCCTTCGCTTTCTTCCATTCTACTGTCACTTAATTTCTGTACAATTTGTTGAAACGGAGAGACTTGAATCAAAAAGTGGGATAGGGAGGAAGGAACCGAACCATGGGTGAAATAAATGGGCGAAGAACTGAGAAGATGGGTCAAGATTGAGGAGATCATAAGTGTTGAGCTCCCGAGTTGAGTGAGATACGCAGGTTTAGAAATTCTTATGAGGATAACTAAGTCGTTTTTAAACTCGACTAATGGTAAAAAGCATTATTCAATTGTTGAAATCAAATTATTATCATTTTAATATAATTAAAAAAATATGTGGATATTTTAATCAGATAGGTAAACTTATAAGATTATGATAGTAATTAATTCTTTAAAATAAAATTTTGTTAAACACTTATAAAAATTCTAATTTACTATTTATTATAAAAAATTATGTGGCGTATTCAATATATTGAGATAGTATATTAAATCGACAGTATTATTTTCTTCATTAATTACTAAGTGTTCATTTTACTAATTTTACTAGAATTAATGTAATGCTTAAAATAAATTAATAGAGCTAATATTTTATTAAGATATTCTTTATAAAATATTAAAAACCACATAATTTATTAATTATATTGAGTAACATTAACAAGAGTATATCTAGAACTATATTTATAATAATAATTTAATTTCATAAATAGACACTTAAATCGAAAAAACAATTATCAAATGGGGCATTTATTAAAAAATGGAGGGAGTTTTAACTCCACACCAACATTAAAGGATTTAGACTTTCATAAAAGTTATAACTAAATTTTTTTTTTATTTTTTAATAAGTGATGTGACTGAAATAGAGTTGTGGTGTGATTGTTCAATCATGCAAGAAAGAGAATGTGAGGTGATTGATACTCTATAACAACCACTCTCCAATGCTCTATAACACCCACTCTCCGACACTCAAATAAGTAAACCGAAAAATAGATTGAAGATAAGGAATTATTTTAAAATTTAAGAATAATTGTGTAAGAATTAAGTATTTTAGTTTCTGTAATCATTAACTTTTATACTGTAAAGAAATAGAGTTAATTATTATATCTAATTGATCGGAAATCCCGTGATTACATGTATACGGAGTATTTGCTGGATTGTTTTTTGTTAATGGTAACTTTATCTAAAAACTCGACTCTATTTAAGAGAATGCAAAGAATCGGGTACTACGATGTTGGAATTTTTCTTTCCATGAGTGGAACCGAGTGTTGGCTTATTAAACTCTTACCATATGGTCTGTTTTATGATGACAACTCATTATTTAATTTAGACGATTGTTATGAAAAATCAATAAATTATCTTAATACTACTAGTAAGGTGGTGCTAGAGTATATATTATATATTTTGCTAAAGGTAAAGCTTGCATTAAATGAAGGCACGACGCTCATTATATCAAGAAAAGAAAAACCCAAATACATCAAAATCCCAACCCAATCAGCTCACAATGGATCAACCCATATAGAAATTGAGAAATAGATAAGGACTAAACCTAACTCAAAAAGCTACCTATCTTCTAGACTGAGAAGGAAGAGAGTTGTGCTGCCTCTGTCTACTACAATCGTCCTTAACTAAACTGGTCTAATAATGGCGATTAGGGTAGAGGATGATAGGGATCTAAGGATTCATAGAGCCAAATAAGTATAAAACAATAGAAACATAAGAGGAGGCGTTGAACCATGAGGAAACACTAGAAACATTAGACACCAAGGGGAATCTGAGCTTATTTTTTGACATCTTATTTGCACTTTCGAATTCTATGAGTCCCATGACCCAACTTTTAGTCGGCCTTTATTGAAGATGACAAAGAAAATCATAGCTCTAGATGCTCCAAAAATCTGTAAGCAAAGAGTAGAAGACTAATAAACAAAAATATCACAAACACAACCGCCTCACCATCACATCAAAACATGGAAGAAAACCCCTCGGCAAGCTGTAATGTAAGACTGCGGGAAATGATTTCACCATCTGCAATAAGAGGAAGCGAGAAAAAGGCAGACTCTAATAATCTCTCATCATGAAATACAAAAGGAATAATTATTACCGTGTTCTTATATTTTGACCTAACTAATTAAAATGATCATGTATTTTTAAAATTATATTAAAATATTTCTATAGTTTAATTCTGTTAATTCAAAAAGAAATCCATTAATTTTTGTTGTTTTTACTATTAGTCTTCTGATCAAAGACGAAAACACTTATTTTTATACCCAAATTACCCCATTTTATAACAGCCAAAACCAACAACCAAAACCTCACTTCTCTTTCCTATCTCTATCATCTCCTATCTCTTTACATCTTTCTTCCTCTTATTTTCTCTCGCATATCTCTATCAACACAAGAACCTAGCACACCAAAACCTATTGACACATATCCTTCCTTAAAACTCAACATTACAAATTTATTCTAGTTTGAAAAGATTTCAGGACCAAACCTAAAAATCCATAAGCAGGCATAAATACAAGTAAAGTAAATTATGTGTTTAAGGTTCCGTTCGTTTCACGAAAAATATTCCATATTTTTTAGCGTTTCAAAAAAGTTAGTCAACAGAAAATATTCTCCTAATAAAAAAGAAAGTAAGATATTAAATCATTTTCCGCATTTTGAAATTCTTATTAAGATCTCTGCATATAAATTTGTTAATAAAATTTACTTTTTAAAATAAAATTAAATAATAAATTATCTTATTAAAAAATATTTTTTATAGAAAATATTTTTTAAATACAATTTATTTTTGGCAAATAGACGGGTCCAGAATGAACAAATTACGGATGAAAACTAATAATTTTGCACAAGGAGTTTGAAAGCATGCAACTATTTTTTCATTACAAAAGTTGAGAGTATCATAATTGAATAAAATCTTATTTGTAACCTATATTATTTTTGAAAATTAGTAGGAGGCTTGGAAGATAGGGCTTTTTGCCAAATTAGGGTGGGGGAAAAGTTTATTAGGGTATTTGGGGTTACAAAAAACTTATTTACGGATTTGGGGTTGGCTTGCCACGTGGCGGGCGGAAAGACGACCTGGCGCCTCTTTGAGAGGCGCTAGGCGTGGTCAACAAGGCGCTAGCCTCTCCCTGGCGCCTCAGGAACTGCCAGAATGCCTGGCGCCTTTTAAAGAGGCGCCAAGCCTGCTGACGCCTATAAATAATCCCCCCACCATTTTTCATCCTGCTCATTTCGTCTCTCTCTTCTTCCAATTTTAATCTTCACCTCCTGATTTCAGTTTTTTTTTATTTTCTGCTTCTTCTGTTTAAGTAATTAATGGCATATATTTATGTTGTTCCAAAAGTCTTACGAGGTAAATTGGCTAAAAGTAGAGTGAAAAAAATGTGGAAAAAATTATATAAATTAAGAATAAATTCTCGTAGTAATTTTTTTCAACATGTTTTATGGCTTAATTATTGTTTGCAAGAAATAATTTGTTCTGGTTATAATATGCAGAATATAGAAATAGTTAATATTTTGATTGAAACTGTTCCGTTGTCTTATTTTAAGATTTTAAATTTTATTTGGTCAAAACCCGAAATAGAAAATTATTCTGATATAGTCAATTATTATTTTCGTGTTTACGAAAAATTGGATTATGCACCCTGGATGCGTCTGCAATATAGTCTTCCTATTTCACAAAAAGAATTTTGTAAAAAAGAGAATAGAAGATTAAGAGGTACGTATCTAGTTAAATTTAATATTCAAATTAATATATATTCATCGTAGTATATTTACTAACTTATTAATTTCAGGAGGAGGCGAACGAACCAGTTACGAAGCAAATATGTATGATTATTTAGAACAAAGAAGGGAAAGAATATTTAAATCCGCTAGACGTTCAAGCGAAGGCCGCAAATTTGAAAAATATAAAAAGAAATAGATAATTTAAATTTTGTATAATTAGTTGTTAGTATCTTAAATTTTTATGTCTTTTTTACTTTAAAATATTTATTTTATTATGTTATGTTTATTTAATATTAATATATTTATTGTGAATTAATGAGTAAAAATTGTATTTAATCAATATGCATGTTACGGTTTACATGAAAATTTATAACAAATAATATGTAAATAATTGAGTTTAAATAAAAAAATAAAAAGGTTTAAAAAAAACATAAAAAATTATAAAGTATATTTAAAATTATAATTTAATTTACATATGTAAAATATTAAATTTTTAATAAAAGAACCACATATTATTAAATTATATTTGTTATTTTAAAAATTTAAGAGAGAAAAAAAATTGAGAGTTATATTCATTTTATAAGCCACATTGCCATATAATTAAATTATAATTAATTTTTAAACATTTTTTACTCATCAAGTTATTTTAATTTCAAAGATTGCAATTAAATAAATTATTACAACACTCATAAATTTTTTTTAAAAAAAGTGGAAATTAATACCAGCAAAATAAAATTTTAAGTAGTATATATATTTAATTTTAAAATGAAATATAAATACAAATATAATATATAAAATATATATATATATGTAGAAAAATCTAAAATTTTAAATTTATACGAAATTGAAAATTATAATATAAAAATATGTAAAAAATATAATAATTAAAAAATATAAATATATATATAAAAATACGTTTAAAAAATAAATTGTGAAAGCCGGTCCTGGCGCCACTTAAATAGGCGCTAGGCTTTCTGCATGGCAGAGAATCTCTGCCATGCAGAGACTTCTCTTCATGGCAGAGATTCTCTGCCATGAAGAGAAGTCCTTGGCGCCAGTTTAAGTGGCGCCAAGGACCGGTCCCGAGGGCTCTTCATGGCAGAGAATCTATGCCATGAAGAGACTTCTCTTCATGGCAGAGATTCGTCTGCCATGAAGAGAAGGCCTTGGCGCTACTTTAAGTGGTGCCAAGGACCGGTCCATAAACCTGTCCCGAGGCGCGTGGCGCCTTGGGACTGGTCTAGGACCTCAGCCTGGCGCCAATTTGAATGGCGCCAGGCTGGGCATGGTAGTACCGAGGCGTCTTCTGGACGCCTCGGGACTCCACCTGAGCTCAGCCTGGCGCCAGGCTGGGCATGTTAGTCCCGAGGCGTCCAGACGCCTCGGGACTAACTTGAGACAGCATTCTGGCGCTACTTAAAGTAGCGCCAGGACGCTTGGCGCCAGTTTAAGCGGCTCCAGGTGTCTTTTATAAACCCCGCCCCATCCCCTAATTTTACCCTCCCCAACCCCTAATTTTACCCTCTCCCTATTTCATTTATAGACAATCTTGACTGTAAGGCTATTCAGTATTCACCAGTCAGAACAAACAGGTATGAGTTATTATATTGCATGTTATTATATTGCATTAAATTTGAGAACGTTAATTAGAGACTTATTCTTTTTTTTTTTTAAATGTGAACTAGAATTGTCAAAAATGAATTGTCCGACTTATGGCATTGTATACTGGGATGGCTATATTATTAGAACCGAATTAGGATACGACTATGTTGGTGGTCAGCATAATTTCTTCCGTATGAAACGAAGGTTGACGTATGAGGAACTTTTTTTGAAAATAGTTTGTTGTACAAATTTGTCAGACCATAATCAATTCATATGCAAGATTGAATATAGGAAACCAATATTCATTGATAATGATTACAAATTTGAACTAGTTCAGCTGCTTAACGATGACGATGTAGAGATGATGTTCGATTACGTATGTACAATAGGATCTGAAAGTATAATTTTTTATGTCGATGTGGTTAGAGATATTCAGAGAAATCAGAAAGATGATTGTGCCGGTCCCTCTTATACTGATGATTTAGGGAATTCACAATTTCCAAGTCGTCCCAATAGTAAAGAGCAAGATGAAATTATAGTATGTCCAAGTAATCTGTTTTCTATTGAAGACTTTAACCTTAATAGTGTTCATAATATTGTCAATGAAGTTGTGGATGAAGTTGATGAATATGTTGATTCAGAGAGATTATCTGATTCTGACATTAACGAGTATGAAAGTGGTTGAATTGAGGACAACGAATTATTATCAGGCGATGATAATGTTGTTGATCAGTATAGTAATCCTATTTTGCCACTTGTGCATCCACCCTCATTTTCAGAAATAGATTTTGAATTAATGCGTGTAGACCCGTATGCAAAGCCACCGTCTGATATGTTCTGGAATCCAAATAAGGAGTTTTCTATTGGGATGATTTTTCCGAGCAGAGATGCTGTAATGGAAGCAGCCAAGGAGTACCATTTGCATAGACATCACTAGTTTTGTTCTGATGAGACTAAGAGAAAAACATATAGTATTAAATGCAAATATAAAAAATATAATTGTAAATGGCATCTGCGTGCATCAATGAAGGAGGGATCTGAGATATGGAGAATTGTATCTTATGATGGGCCGCATACATGTTCCAATCCAACGGTTGACAAAGATCATCCCCAATTGGATACTAAATTTGTCTGTCAATTTATTATGCCTATGATAGAAGAACAACCACACATTAAAATAAAAACCCTTCAGGCAGAAGTTAGAGATAAAATTGGATATGAACCATCATATTCAAAGACATGGAAGGCAAAACAATTTGCAATTAGGAAAATTTTTGGTGGATGGGATGAATCGTATGGAAGGCTCCGTAGGTATATGACTGCAGTGTGTCACTTCAATCCTGGTTCAATCTTCGTAATTGAAGATGATTCCCACTACATCAACGATCGTGTTGATCTTACGTCTCGTGTATTTGATCGCATGTTTTGGGCTTATCGTCAATGTATTAAAGGATTCAAGCATTGTCGACCAGTAATTTTTGTTGACGGTACATTCCTATACGGTAAATATAGTGGATGTATATTGTGTGCAACAGGACTTGATGGAAATAATCAGATATTTCCATTGGCTTTTGCAATTGTTGAGAAGGAGGATTCAGATAATTGGGGGTGGTTTATGTCTTGTTTGCAAACTTTTGTCACAGAACGCGAAGATTTATGCGTTATTTCTGATCGTCACATTGGCATTAAGAAATCAATGCAACAAGATTGGTGGCAACCTCCAAGTGGGCATCATCGATACTGCATACGTCACATTTTGAGCAATTACAATACAAAATTCAAGAATGCAACAATGAAGGAATGTTTGCGAAAGGCTGGTAAAACTTCCATTGCATTTACTTATTTTAAATTTAAAATTTTAATTTACATAACCTATTCTTACTAAATTAAAAATTTTTACCGTAACAACCAATCATAACCAAAGGAGGAAATTCTATGACGCGATGAATAAAATTAAGGAAGTAAATGTCGAGACATTTGAATGGGCTGTCAAGATTCCTTTGGAGAAGTGGACTCGTTCCCACGATGGTGGGAAGCGATACGGATCAATGACGACTAACACCATTGAGTCTGTCAATGGAATGTTAAAAGGTTTTCGAGCTTTGCCAATCACAGCCATGGTCGAAAAAATATTTTATCAATGTGCGCATTACTTCGACACTAGAAGAAGTCAATTTCTCCGGCAGCAACAAGACGGTTATAGATTCACCCAGTCAACTGCGGAAATCATACAAAAAAATACATAGTCTGCAAATGGCCATCGTGTTACTACATGGAGAGTGTACGGTTACACTCCAAGATATGGGACTGATATCTGGATTGCCTGTTGATGGTAGTACTGTTACTGGGACTACGGGACAGCCATGGCAATTACTATGTCAAGATTTGCTTGGTTTAGTCCCGGATCGTGAAGTTATGAAGGGAAATACTATTGCACTCACGTGGTTGAGAGATAACTTTGACCAAATTCCAGAGTTCGCTGATGATGTTACCATTCAGAGGCATGCTCGGGCTTTCCTTTTACGACTAATAGGTGGATCCCTATTTGTTGATCGGTCTGCTCATAGGGTAAATCTAATGTTTTTGCCACTACTCGCCAATTTCAACACATGTGGTCAATATAGCTGGGGTGCAGCCTGTCTTGCTTGGCTTTATAAAGAGCTTTACAGGGCAACATCACCACAGGTGCAGCAAATTGGCGGGTCACTGTATATTTTACAGATTTGGGCATGGGACAGAATAAAAACAATTGCCCCTACCATCTCCCAGATAAATCCCCTCCCAGATACACCTATTGGCAGTCGGTATGTGCTATAAACACATGTGCTATACTATCAACACATTTTGTTACTAATTTCAAACTGTAAATTGTATACGTGGAGTAATGCTAAAAGTATTACTGAAGTTACAACTCATGTGCTTGTGCAACTTCGGTACCAACTTGATCGAATGGAAACCGAAGAGGTCAGCACTCTATACCTTTAAATTACATGTCTTTTCAAATTTTACAATTCTAACCTTTTACATTATCTTATCTACACAGTTTATATGGGAGCCATACTCTAATGATATGGTGGACGGTATGCCAGATTACTGTCTACAAGGAAGACAAATATGGAGATCGGTTGTCCCACTGATATGTTTTCATATTGTGGAGTGGCATCAATCTGACAGGGTGCTGAGGCAGTTTGGATTTTCTCAGCCCATTCCACAACCACCCCGTCAAACTGCTGATATGCATTTAATAAAATTAACTTCTTCAACTACTAACTGGATGACCGAGAATCAACATTGGATTATGCTATGGGAATCAAGGCACCGACGGATCGTCGCCAGCCATACTCTGACCCAGCCATTACATTATCATTCACAATACATGGAATGGTACCGAATGATTGCACGTCGGTGGGTGTCTCAAAGGGGTGCATCAATTGGGGCTGTGGTAATGGGCGACTCACTATGATTTATGTATTAATTATATAAATATTTACATTAATTAACTTTGGGGGATAGATATCTCAATAAATACATTTTACAGGAGGATGGTCTAGAGAACTGTCGTTTATGGGCGAGTCAAGTTCGTCACCCAACAGTAGACAAGATTGGAAATGCGGTCAATTCAATGTTTCATGCACTTCGTTTGTTCGATCGCATTTCTCAGATACCACCTCCACAGCCGGCGCCACCTTCCCAACCGCTTCCACATGATGTACACGACGACGCACCCTCGTCTTCCAGGAATCCTCCACGACATCGTCGCCACACTACCAGGCCATCAAGGGAGACGGAGATTCCACGGCCTACGCCAAACCCTGCTGTAATGCAGATACCATCACCGATTGCATTCCATCCATACGGCTCATACACAGAATTAGGCCAATCTTCACAAATGCCCACTTATGGAGATGATTTTCAGAGTCAGTATACAGGATGGACACCGGGGCCTTCTTCTATGCCTTTCCAGTCATTTACTCCAACTCCTCCCAATTACGATCAGACTGGAGGGGAAGGCATGGCTAGCACGTCGTTCGACTTCTTCTCCCCAGCGCAACCACATACTCCATCAGAGTTTGTTTTTGCGGCATTCCCTCGACAATCACTGGATGATCCCTCAAGCCGACTTAGCTTGTTTTCTTCGGATTTTCCTGAGTTATTTTCTTCAACCCCTTATTCAGGGGATTTCTGCTTTCCAACTCAGGATCCAGTTATTGGGGAGAGTTCAAGACCTCGATCTCAACCTCCTGATTTAAATATATCTATGGCTGACGATGATGTTGGAAATTCTCAAGAAGCTCAACAGGAGCCATCATTTGACGGGCGTCGATACAACACAAGACGCTCAAATGAGAGGAGACCACGACATTGTGGCACCGGCGGTCATTTACATGGTCATCATTAGACATATTTTAAAATATTACTGTGAATTAATTTATGTATAATGACATTTTAATTGTTCATTAATATCATTTTTATTTCTTAATTTATATTTAATTACATCATTATTCAATTCACTTTTATTTTTTCATTACAAATTATTAATTTTATTTAAATATAGTAATTAAATTTTTACATTCATTATAATTGTAGTTTAAGTATACAAATACCAGGTGGGCGTGACCTGGCGCCTCTTTGAGAGGCGCCAAACTCCTAGCGCCTCTTTAAGAGACGCCAGGGCCTGCTTGGCGCCTCTTTGAGAGGCGCTTGGGCCTGCTTGGCGCCTCTTTGAGAGGCGCCAGGGCCTGCTTTCCGCCCGCCTCGTGGCAAGCCAACCCCAAATCCGTAAATAAGTTTTTGTAACCCCAAATACCCTAATAAACTTTCCCCCAACCTAATTTGGCAAAAAGCCCTGGAAGATAGATTTTTCATTGTAAGTGGGCGATATTAGTTTTAATGGAATTGAAGTTCTACTGAAAAATGCAGTGAGGCTGGGCTCAAATATAAATGAAAATATGAAAGGAAAGTTTAGTTTGGGGGCTAAAATTCTTCAACTTGATGGCTTGGATAAATTTTTAAGCAGGTATTTAGAATTAAAGAAAAAAAAAAAGAAATTGCTAAAAGTTTCTCAATTCTACCTTTCAACCACAGCAGGTCCCGTTGCAGGCTTCTTGTTTATCTCCACATATAAGATTGCCTTCTGTATTGAGAGATCAATTAAAGCAAATCATTCAGAATCCATTGCAAGGTAACTCAAAAAGAAAATTAAAATCCACTCTTTTTGTCTACTCTCAACATTAGAGATATTAAGTACATGCCTTTGTGCAGGTTCTGATCCCACTTATAGAATTACAAAGAGTGAAAACATGAAGAACCCATCGCAAATGTACATAGAAATGATTACTGTAGATGAGTTTGATTTCTGGTTAATAGGTTTTTTGAATTATCAAAAGAAGCATATATTTAGCTATCTTGATTTTGTGTGAAGACAGCAGGGAACTAGGGATGCAAAAAAGATAGAAGAGAATAAAAAGTACATGGAGTAAAGAGTGGTAATTTGAATATAAAAATAAGTGTTTTCATTTAGAAAATTAACGGTAAAAATAAAAAAAAATTAATGGCTATTTTTTAAAATTTATAGAATTAAATTATAAAAATATTTTAATATAATTTTAAAAATATATAAATATTTTAATTAATTAAATTAAATTATAAAAATATAATATAATTACACTCACAAATTTAATTTAATAATAAATATATTTAAATAAAAAAAATTTTAAATTCTACTCCTGGAATCTCGTACTCGTCTTGATATAATTATTTAAATATAAAATTTATAATAAAAACATAAAAATTTAGGCTTCTTGCCAAATTAGGGGTAGGTGGTCTTTTATTTATAAATTTAGGGTTGGAGAAAAATTATTTATGGATTTGGGATTGGACTATCAGGTGGCAGTCGAAAAGAGTATATGGCGCCTATTTGACAGGCGCCAGAGCCTGACGTCAGACCATTATTTATTTTTTTTTTTTTAAATGGTCTGATGCCATTGTAAGTGGCGCTAGGCCATTATTTATTTTTTTTTCTTTTTAAAAATGGTTTGGCGCCATTGTAAGTGGCGCTAGACCATTATTTATTTATTTTTTTTAAGAATGGCCTGGCGCCATTGTAAGTAGCGCCAGACCATTATTTGTTTTATTTATTTATTTATTAAAATATTATAATTATATTAATTAATTAATATATGAGTATATGAATATTTTTTTTATTGGACTGCTATTATTATGTAGTCATATATAATCATAGAATAATGTTAATGTCCTAATATTTTGGAGAGTTATGAAATATATATTATTATATGATTTGATAACCGTCAGACTTCTCTCATTCTAGGGGAGGCTAAATCCGAAAAAGTGAAATAGACCTAAGGTCTCAGAAATCCACTTCATTTAGCCGGTCCAGTATCTTCGATCCTGATCGAGACACAAAGGCAGATCGGACCGCCCACAAGTCCGGGTCCAGCATGAGGAGTCCAGCCCAGTGATGTGACTTGAAGAAGGACAGCAAACCCAGTCAATTCACAGCCCTGCCCGCATGTGCGCCGAGAATTAAATGGTCGTCTAGCGTGAAGAGGAATCCCGACGCTTTTGTGCGTACGGACCTGGATGACAGAAATACTATAGGACAGTCTGTTAGACTTCACTAGCGGACAAGAAAAAGAATAAAAGGGAAGAAATACCTTCTCTCCATCTAAGCTTACATGATTTTTATAAACCGCTTATTCTGAATTTCAGAATATCATGATTAAATATATAAAAAATTACTGGTATTATTTAATTACAGTATTATTATATTAATCTATTAAAATATAATATAAAAATTTATTATAATAAAAAAATATAATATAAATAAAATTATTAAAATAACATTATATAAAAATAATATATTAATTAATTAATATAATTATAATATTTTAATAATTAATATTGTTATAAAATTAATATTTTTCTATGGTCATTTATGACTGCACAAATCAATCCAATAAAAATAAATTTAATTTTTATAATTTTAAATATTCATATAATTAATTTATCTATTTTTTTATAATTATTTAATTCAGTATTTTTTATATATATTTAATAACAGATAAATAAATTTATAATTAGTATTTAATTATAATATTATTATAAAAATATATTAAAATTAACAAAATATATTATAAAAAATTATTATAATAAAAAAATATAATTACTAAATTAATATAATATAAAAATAATATATTAATTAATTAATATAATTACAATATTTTAATAATTAATAAAATCAAAAAAAATAGTCTAACACCATTAAAAATTACATCACATATAAAAGAAATAAATAATAAAAAATAAATAAATAATGGACTGACGTCAGGCTCTATAGGCTCTATAGACGCTAAATATTCTAAATATTCTTTTCGATTATCTACAAATAATATTTTTTTCAATTCCAAATTTACAAATAAAAATCTTCCACCCATTTGGCAAAAAGCCTTAAAAACTTGTTTACAGCCCTAAATTCACATCGAGAAAGGGAAAGAGCCCTCCTTTGCTCAGAGATGCAGAAGCAAGTCGGTCAATGTTAAAAAAGAAAATATATATGCCCTAGAGAGAGAAAGAGGAAAAGGAGAGGAAAAGAACTCTCTCTAAAGATGGAGAGAGAAATAAGTTCTGACTCTGACTAACACTGGAGGAGGATATAATAATTTGTTCCTCTCCAGATTCCCATTTTGGGACAAAACCACACTTCACCATTTCTCAAAATTTAACCAGCCTCCCCACCCAACTTCTCTTTGCAAAGTCCACGAATCAACTTCTTGTAGGTACAAAAGTAGGATTTTTACTCAAAAACCATCACACTTGTTAATTATTTTGCATGTTTCTTCAAATTGAATTCGCACTGAGAATCACAAACCACATACTCAAAACTCCAGTACCATGGGCACAATCGATTTCATCACTAGCACACCCATCCATACGCAGCTTCCATGGCTGAACCCCAATCCAGATCAAATGAGAAAATGCTGAATTCCCTATTGCCAAGCTTTGGAGTTTACTAATCAATACTCAACTGATTTCGCATACTCAACTCAACTGATATCGCATAGTTCTCGGCTTCCATTTGTAATCCGGTATTGCCATGACCTGCTTGGTTTCTTCATGACAGCGTTGCTCTTCGAGGGTTCTTAAAATGGGAGACTGTGCGGGGGCTTTGGTACTGTCAAAGCTCGAAAGATATTAATTCACTATATGGTTAACGAGAGCTGATTGCTGAAATGAGTCTCTACACAGACGTGTGGGCTTCATCTCTATATGTCGATATTACTAATATACCCTTCATTTAAATTTTGTACTGAAAATTGACATATTTTATATTTATTATATAATAATAATAACTATTGTTATATGTAATAAATATTTAGTGCAAATCAATTTGTATTACACAAAATATCATATGTAAATTATATATTATAGTATTGTATTAAATATTTATACTCAATTTTATTATAAATTATTTGTTTATTATTTATATATAGAAAACTTTATTCCATAACAACAATATTAAATGATTATATTGTAAAAAATACTTAATTTTTTTTAATTATAAAAGTATTTTACGTATAAGGAGCTAAATAAAAATTGTTTTACTAAAATTTTAAGTGATTTAATGGTCTTTTTAACCGCCGTGCAAAAATTTAAACGTGGAATTAAAGTTAACGGATTAAAAAAAACTCGTTGAGCCATAATGAGCTAGCATAATTTTAGAACAAAGTGTAATCTAAGTGGGCCATGCAAAAGATATTATAGTTAACGGTTGGCCAATGGGAGGACGCCACTTGGGGCGCACCGTAAGCAGATAATGCTGAGAAATCATTAATTCCTTGATGCAAAGATGAGGAATGGCTAATACTGGTACGTGGTTCATCTAATGCCAAGTGGTTTTAGAACTCGATTAATTTCTTTTTTTTTATAATTAAAAATTTGGGATCACCTTTTCCGGTTTTTTTTTTTCTCATTTCACTTTTATTTTTAATTTAATTAGAATAAATTTTATTATTTTTCAAAAAATTATCTATCTAAATTTAATTTAATTCAAGAGGAAAAAAAATCTAATTTCAATTCAAATTCATAAAATTTTAGTCTGATTTTTTAAATTAAATCAAATTAATTTTAGTTAGGATTTTAAATCTAACTGAAATGATTATCAAATTTATATGACTTACTAATTTATCAAAATATTTAAGTCACAATACGGAAATTATAATCATAAAAACTTTCATATTGGCTTAACTGAATTTTTCAATTTAAATCAAAAACTGTTTAGCCGTACTCAATCAGAATTAACAATTTGTAAATCAATTTTATATAGAAATGGTTGCTGCTAAGAGGGCTGGGCCTTGTTGTCTTCCAACCCAATTTTAAACTAAAAAAGCTTAAGTCTTGAAAGAGAAATATAAAAAAGGCTTTATATTTTAATTTAAATATTTAATTTTTGAATGTATTAACTGAATATTTAGATGTAATTTTGATTAATTTTTCAAAATAAAATATTAAATATAATATTTTATTATTTTTTAAATATAAATTAATTTTAAATATGAAAATAATATTAATCCATATTTAATTATAATTAAATGACATATTAATTCTAAAAATAATAATAATAATTTAATTATTAAATATGTAATCAAGTAGTTTCAACTGTATATAAATTTTATTTTGTATTAATAATTATAAAAATTTTATAATAAATATATTATTTTTAATTATTTTATATATTATACTATTTTTTATTAAATAACATATATCCTATAAAATATTTATAATTATTACAGTAAAATAAAATTAATCACTATTAAATATGCAAACAACATTTTTAACCATTAGTGAACTATTCGAAACTCGACTCGATAAAAATTTGATCGGACTCGATTCGATTTCTAAACAAGCCGAACTCGAGCTTAAACTTAATAAACGAGCCAAACTTGAACTCCGTAGTATTCGACTCGTTAAGATTCGTGAGCTGGCTCATTAAAGTTCGTGAGCTAGCTCGTTAAGGTTCGTGAGCTTGCTCGTTAAGAGGCTCCTGAACGAGCTTGTTAAGAGGCTCCTGAACGAGCTTGTTAAGAGGCTCGTGAACAGACTCGTTAAGAATATCGTAAACATGTTCGTTAAGAGACTCGAACAGGCTCATTAAGAAACTCGTGAACAGGCTCATTAAGAGACTCGTGAACAGGCTCATTAAGATATTTGTGAACAAGCTCGTTAAGATACTCGTGAACAGACTCGTTGAGAGACTCGTGAACAGACTCGTAACTCGATCAGGTTTGATTCGATTTCTAAACGAGCCGAACTCGAACTTAATTTTTAGGCTCGTTTATTAAACGAGTCAAATTTGAGTTCCATAGTATTCGATTCGTTAAGGTTCGTGAGCTGTCTCGTTAAAATGCTTGTGAACAGCCTCGTGAACAGGCTCGTTAAGAGACTCGTGAACAGGCTCGTTAAGAGACTCGTGAACAGGCTCGTTAAGAGACTCGTGAATAGGCTCGTTAAGAGACTTGTGAATAGGCTCGTTAAGAGACTCGTGAACAGACTTGTTAAGATGCTTGTCGAGCAGACTCGTTAAGATGCTTGTCGAGCAGACTCGTTAAGATGCTTGTCGAGCAGACTCGTTAAGATACTTGTCGAGCAGACTCGTTAAGATACTTATCGAGCAAACTCGTTAAGATGCTTATCGAGCAAACTCGTTAAGATACTTGTCGAGCAGACTCGTTAAGATACTTGTCGAGCAGACTCGTTAAGGAACTCAGCTCGATTCGATTACAGCACTGGCACGATTCGATTACAGAACTGCCACTTAATCTATTTACCATATATATTGTTAATTTTTATATTTCTATCTCTTAATTATATAACTATATTATTAATTTATATATTTATTTTTTGTATAATTATTTTATTACTTAATATTATTTGTTTAATTTTATAAATTAAAATTTTTATATAATTTAAATATAAATCAATATGATTATATTAATAAAATTTGAATATAATGTGTTAATATAATTATATAATTTAAATTAATTATATTTATATTAATATATTTATTTTATGTAATATTTTATATTTATATTATATATATAGTATTTTTTATATAATAAAATAATTTAATATAAATTATATACTTAAATAAAAATAAATAATAATATATAAATAATGAAATGATAATATATAAATAATTAATAATAATATATTAATAAATTTTATATAAAAATATTTATTGATACTAAAAATAAAATTATATAAATTTAATTAAAATTATGTAATTTAAAAAGAATATATAGTCAGTTTATATATAAAATTATATATTTTTTAATTATTTTTTAATTATTTTTTTATATAATATAAATATTTAAATAAATAACTTTTAATTATATCTATAAAATATATTTAATATAAGATTAATGATATAATACTAAATTTAGTATTATATCATTAATCTTATATTAAATATATTTTATAGAATTAATTAAAAGTTTATAATTAATATTTAAATAATAAATATTATTTGATGTTATAAATAAATAAATATTTAAACATTAAAACTTAAATAATAAAAAAATAAAAAATTTAAATATTAAGATTTAAATAATAAAAAAAATTAATCATTTATTATTGATGAGAACATAACTGCTTTATTTTGAAGTATTGAAAGTTTCTGAAATAATATTTCCTATCTCACGTTGAAAATTTATAGAGATGGAGGATAAAGCTAATCTATAAATAAAAATTTAACTTTTTATTATGTTTTGAATTAAGAATTTAGTTGTAATCAACTTTAATTAAATTATATTTAATTTTATTAGTCTTTTTTAATTTTTTAATTTAAAATTTTAATATTTAAAATTTTAAATTAATTAAATTATGTTAACGAGTTTTTTAATCGAGTTTTCGAGCTCGAACTTAAACTAAATTTATTATTAGTTTAAACAAATTTTTTAATCGAATTTTCGAGCTCGAATTTCAATTAAGTTCGTTATTAGTTTAAATTAGCATTTTATGAGTCGAGCTCAATTATAATATTTAAATTTTGAGCTGAATTTGAACTAAATATTAGAATTCGAGTTAAATTCGAATTCAAATTCGAGCTTATAAAATTTTTTAATAAACAAAATTGAGTTTTATAAAATTCAGTTCGATTTGATTTGATTATACCTACCAGTGGACTTCAATTATAGAATATCATTCTCATCAATTATAATCTTATCGTTAAAAAAAATTATAATATTTCCAGCAGTTGGATAGTACAAATGCTCAGTGAATGTTAACAGAGGGTGTGAGCTTCAGAGGCATAAAGAGCAAAGTGAGAGAGGCCAAAGAGGAGGCCACATTTTTGGCTCTTGCATTGCTCATGCTCCGAAGCTCATAGCAGAACAAACAGAGGATTTTAGCTTGGCCAATAAAAGCAACAAAAGCTTTCATATTGCTCTCTCACTCCCTCACCAAAAATCATGCTAGTGATCTTCGGATAGGCCTTGGCGATGTCCCCAGCAAACCTATTATTGTATGTGGAGCTCTTTGGGTTAGGGATTTGCCTTAGATATTTGTTTTATTTGGAAAAGGGTAAATTAAAATTTGAATTATAGTTAATTAGGGTTTAATTTGAAAAAAAATAGTTATTAAAATCCGCCATCATTAAAAAAAATTAAAAATATAGTTACGAGTTTTCACTGTAGTGGATAATAATAAAATAAATAAATTTAATTTTCTTTTTACTTATCTTTTTTCACTATCATTATTTTAATAGCATTTAAACAAAAAAAAAAAGAGAGTGGGGGTATAAATGGAATTGGAAATGTCGAAAATTGCTGGAGGAAGGATGTGTTGTTTACCTGACGGAAAATTGTAAATTTTTTATTTTTGAAATTTTTAATTTTTATAATTTAGATAATATATGTTTACCAATTAGTAACAAAAATTATTTTTTAATTAAGTTAAAAAAATGAAAATCATAGTTTTATCATAAAAAATAATTTTTGAAAATTTTTAAAACTTATTTTATTAATAAAAATTGTTTAATATGTATTATTCAATTTTTATAAATAATATAATTATTTATTTATTATTATAAATAAAAATTTTTAAAATAATTGTGCAATTTTAGCTACAGAAGTTTATTATACAATTTTGATTAAAATTTTAAAATTGAAACTTTCTTATAAAGGAATGATAATTAAAAAAAAAAACTTATAATATGTTTTACAAATTTTATTTAAATTTAAAATTAAAAGAATACTAATTTTTAATTCATTATTTAAAAATTATCAACCTGTGAGTAAGCAAATTTCATTGGCCACAACCTTGTTTATACCAGTTAGAGTTGTACATGGTTCTCCGGTGTTTTAAGCGGAATCGTAAAATCATATTAAAATTGAAAAAAAAGTTAATATTATAGAATTAAATCGTATCAAATTTATTTAATTATTTATTTTTAATTTTAATTTATTATAAAAATTATATTAAAATTAAATTAAAATTATATTAAAATCATATCGAATTAGAATCCAACCGATATTATATATATTTTAAATAATTTTAGTGATATTATGTAATTCCAATAATATATTTTATATAAGTATATTTTTAATATAATTTTATAATTTATATTATTAAAAATTATAAAATTTTATTTAATAAATTTAAATTTAAATTTAAATTTTATAAATTGTTAAATAATATATAATAAAAAATCGTAAATAAAGTATAAATAAATTAGCTATTTGAGAGTTATTTTGAAATTAATAAAAATTTAATTTATTGTATGTGTATATATATATATTTTTAATTATTTTTATATTTAATATTATTTAACTATTTTTATTAATTAAATTATTCATATAATTTAAATATAACGATCTTTCACTAAAAATATTATAAAATAATTAAATAACTTAATTAGTTATTAAAAATTTTAACAATCCAATTTAAATAATTTAATTAGTTAATAATAATTTATTTTATCTGGATATATATATTTATTATTTTAACTATAAATATATTAATCACTTTTATAATTTTTAATTACATTGACATGTTAATAATATAATATATTTTTATATATTAATTACACATTGATGATCTGAGATCCAATAGAATAGGGTTTTACAAGGGTTTGTGTATTGAAGAATAAAACTTGGCCTATCTCTCTAGAGGGGTATCCCTTTTATCCTTTTCTTCCTGCTTGCTGGTGACGTATAACAGCTCTCCCATGATTGGACCACGCGTCTCTGCCATACAGATATGGGTGTACGAGGATATCGGGCGCCTGCTCCATGCGTAACGGCCTCTGATTCTCCCCCGTGCGTACACTCGAGCGGATCTGCCAGGCTGTACGACGAGTCTTGTTCTGGATTCTAGGCTGGGCCGAGAGCTGGGCTGGACGCTGAACCCAGGAGGAGAAGGAATCTGTGGGGAGGTTATACGGGCTGGGCCGATCTTGATGAGGAAGAATCTGGTGGAGTCCGGCCTCAGGGGTCTGATGATCCGGGCCTGTTTTACTTGAGAGGGCGTGCGGGCCTTCCTTTCATGGGTCGTGGCCGTAATCTAGGCCCAGGATTGGGGGTAGGGAAATCCAGCGGTCATCAATTGCCCCTTCACCTTCTTGGCAGTTATTGCTCCGACTGCCGAGGGGGTGAATATCGAGAACCATTATGACCGCGCCTGTTCGCGTGTAGATGCCTTCATAACTCCCTTTCATCTTTTTGTCATTCCTCATTTCTTGAATCCTATCTGCTTTTTTCCCTTTCTGGCCTTTCCTTACCCCTCGTATACTCTGCTCTTTTTACTTTCCTGTCATTATCGCCTGGACATGCCTCTTTTTTCCTTTTCCATGAATATCTTTTAAAGATCCTGACATCGTGGGCTTAGAGTCTAGAGTTACTTTACTTTGTGCTAAGACTTCAGATTTTGAGTATATATCAGCGTTAACTCCTCTTCACTCTTAGGCCCTTTGTCGGAGAAAGGGAGTCTTTCCTTCCAGCCCTCTGTCTATTTCCTTCTTCCAGCGAGATTCTCTTGTTTTTTCTGCAAAGGATCTATTTGACGCCTTCTTCAAACGGATTGAGGTGAGCCTGGGGCTTCATTGCTTTGTTGCCCCAGAGGTTTGCTTTAATCTTGCTTTCATTATCTTGACAAAAGATTATCCTGACTTATCTCTATTTGGAACTTTTTGCAGTACCTGAGATAAAGATGGGTCAGTCCAAACCTCTTGAAAATCTGACTTTACCTCGAGGGAGTCTGAAGGTTGCTTCAGAGGTCCTCCTAGTAGGGCGGTTGATGGGTGGGGCATTTGGCAGGTCGTTGAAACTGTTTTACCCAGATCGTCTGGCTGGCCTCCTCCTCTGGTTGTTGTTCGAGCTCCAAAGAGGCTATGGGCTGTTGAGGGGTCTGCTTTGACTTTACCTTCATTCGAGAAGGAAATTTCCCCGATGCCCTTGTTGTCTGCTTTTGATATAAATGGAGGTGGCGAAAATGATCAATTTATTGTCCCCTTTGGTGTGGAATACCTGTATTATGAGAGGCTGAGATCTGCTGCACTCAGTCAAGCTTCCGTCGATGCCTTCGAATATATGCTCTGTGATCTTCTTGAAGCCGTAACTCGAAGACTTATGTTTTTCATGCGTGATATACGAACAACATATAATATCTGAGCTTGTTCGTATGTACCGTGAATCACACTTGGGCAACAGAATGTTTGCCTATAGGGGAACAGTGAGAAATACTTGTGGGAATCAACTTATTCAATTCCCCTATAATAACGAAGCAGAACTCGGCCGCCTACAGGGCTCGTTTTCCGTATCCGAGAGTTCCTCTGTATCGAAAACTAGGATAGTGTGATAGGTGATAGTGATGTAAACGTAGATGATGTATCTGGTCATGTAAATCCTCTAAGGATAGCTTTTTATTCTGTAATGTGGGTATTCGTAACGTGCTGTAATGAAACTTTTGTTTTTTCGTTCATACCCGAACTGTTCCTTCTTTATTATGAATCAGGTGTTGAGACTGCTTTCTTCGTGGTTTTTTCTGAGAAATCTACGATATTGTTTTTTTCGTCTTGCCTTTTAATTGATCAGACCCAGAATCCATTTAGCTAGTCTGAGTTTTCAGTTTACTCTTTCCGAGCTGTACCAACCGACCTGCGAGCTCGCTTTCGGTTTACTTTATCCAAGCGAGACTAACCGACCTGCGAGCTCTGTCTTTAATCAATGGGTCGAGCTCTGAGTTCCACTAGCCAATTGAGCTTTCGGTTTACTTTTTCCGAGCTGGGCTAACTAACTTGTGAGCCCTACTTTTAATCAATGAGTTGAGCTTCTGACCCATAACTTTGTATGATTCTGCGGCGTCCTTATCGCTTCGTTCTGGGCTCGTAGCCTCTGCTTAATGATGATGAGTCAAATCCTGTACCTTTTTAAGTGATAAGCAAGTCTGACCTTTATCATGCTTCCCCCTGTTTGTCTCCTTGGATCTTTCTATGACTTGCTCTTTTTCCTTAGTTTTTGCTGCCTGAGTGGCGATGATGTACATTTTGCATGTCAAGTCGTCCTGAGCGAGAGATTCAATTGGAGCTCGGTCTCAAGGTTTTGATAATTTGGGTTTGTTTTATGTAGATAGCGTGTGGGCCTTCGGCTGATGGGCTATTGCCGTGGGCCTGGCCCTTTGTAGGGGTGGAGAAGCCCAGCGGTCATCTCTTTGCCCCTTTACCTTCTCGCCGGTTATTATCTAACCGTTGAGAGGGTAAACTTCGAGAGTAATTAGTGATCGCGCCGCTCCAAGACAAAACTGCTCAGAACAACGTTTCATCTCATTATTGCCTTTCACTTCGAATTCTCCCTGTCTTCTGAAGAAACTCGCTCTCTTCTGCTCTCTGTTTTCCTGCAACTTCTTCTGTTTTTTCCACCCTATTGCGTTTTCAGGTACGCTTCTTTGTTCTTCCATGGAGGGTCCAAAGCTCCCCGACGTTGCTAATCTTAGGTCGCATATTACTTCCTCTACCATAACTAAACACATTTCTCGGAGGTATTTAGATACTCCACTTTATCTTATTCGAGCTCATTTTCAAAATGAAAGGATAGTTCTTCCGAACCCTCCCCCTCCTGGTTTGATGGATCCCCAAAGGGGGCGTTGTATAGTCTTTTTCCTTAAACAGAGAGATTTTGGTCTACCTTTCCCTTTTACCCCTTTCTTTATCGAGGTTTTCCGATACTTCGGAGTAACCCCCCGGATGTTGTCTCTGAATTCCATTCTGTTCATGTGTTGCTTTGAGTCCATCTGCCGAAGTTGGGGTTTTACGCCCACGGCATGTCTGTTTGTCACTTTCTTCCGTCTTGTCAAGGCGGTTCAGAATTTTTATTATTTCTCCCCTCGTAGTGGGTTATCTCTCTTCACGGGCTATAAGGATTCCATAAAGGGATGGGTAGAGAGTTTCCTTGTGGAATCCGCCTTATCGTGGGGAGTAGATCTAAGTTGGGAGGATGTTCCTCCGGGCTGCAATGACCTGCCCCGATTAAGCCTGATTGAGCAGGTGGGGTTGCTTCGATTGACTTCTGTTGAGAGGAAGTATGACGTCGAGAAGTGTATGTTCGTGTTTAATCTTAGGGATATCCGGGACACGGGTATAGTGCCTTGTCCAGCAATTCTGTTTCTTCTTTGTAAATGATATCATAAAATGCGTTAATTCTTTGTAGTTTCGTGTTTTTGCAGCTTCTGACGTTAAAATGGAAGAGATCAGGTATCCGAAGAACTTAGTCCTGTCTCGGGATAATATGCATGCCATTTTTGATGCCCTTCGGGCTGGGCGTTCGGTGCCTGAGGTTGCTGCAGAGGTGGCTCAAGCTGCTTCTTCCAAGAAAGTTAGCCGACCTCCTGCCAAGGCTTCCTCTCGAGATCCTAAGCCGAGCTCCCGCGGCACCAAATCATCTCGGCTATCCAGTCGTGGCAAGTCGGCCTTGACTATTAAGCCTATTGAAGAGCCTAAGTCCACTCAAGCTTCTTCAGAGGGTGTGAGGGAAATTTCTCTGGCCATCGTGGAGCAGACCGAGGTCGTTGAACAAGCGCAGTTGGGTCTTGCTCATTCTTCTGAAGAGGTGTCAGGGGGAAAATTTAGGTCCCCCATTACTGAAGATAAGGAGGCTTCTGGGAAGGGGAAAGAGATCGTTCTTATAGAGGACAAAGTCCCAGAGGTCCCTATCACAGATGTCTCTGCCCCTGCGGAGACCGGGTCTGGGTCTGGAGGCATCATAGAGAAGACTGGGGACAAGCGTCCAACCCCTCCTGAGATGTCTGCCCCGCCTCCTGCTCGGAAGAAATTCAGGGCTGCCAAAGGATCTTCTCCAGCCCTTCCTTCTATTAGGAAGGAGAAGAATGTTCCTATTGTACCTCTGTTGTCTTCTCCTGACAACGACATTCTGAATGCGGCGAATATCACCTCTCAATCTCCGGCCAGTGCTGTCGCCGAACTTCTTAGGAAACAAATGTTCGGTGGAACCACAGAGGCCTCGGATCCACGTCTACTTGCCCTTACTGGTCTTTTAGCCAGTTCTACCAAGGAACAAGCATCCTTCCGATCTCGATCTCGTGAAGAGCTTGGGAATACAATCAGGGAGATGCTTCTGATGGTAAGTTATTTTTCCATTTCTCTTTTGGTTTTCTTTATTTCTTTCTTTTGACGGTTGTTCTTTTGTGTTAGGTGACGGGCCTCTTTATGGAGGTGGACGCTCGGGACCACTCTCTCCGGGAGTCTGTGGATCGCCGGATTGAAGAAGCGCGCTTGGAGGAGAATATATCTGCCACCAGCGATGCCAGAGGCAATCTCTTAGCTGCCCGAGAGCATACCCAATCCCTCTAAGCGGAGTTGCATTCTGCGTTGGAGGCCCTTAAAAGAGCTGAAGGAAGGGCAACTGAGACAGAGGAGCACACCAAGTCCCTGGAAGTAGAGTTATCTCGTACTCGCAGGGTTCTCAAGGAGTCTGATGAGAGGGTGGCTGCCGTGGAAGTTCGTTGTGAAGGAGTTTTAAAGCAGCTGTCCTCTATGACGGAGGCTCTTCGGGAAAGAGACGAGGCTATGAGTCAAAGAAATGAGGTCCAGCGCCAATATGAAGCTTTAAAGGCTGATTCTGAAGGACTTCAGGTTCACCTGAATGAGGTGAATGTTCAGAAAGAGAAAGCCCTAGCTCGGGTGGAAGTCCTTGAGCAGGAGCTGAGCACGAGTTCTGAACGTATCAGAGACCTGGCTTCATCGGCGGAGGAATTTCAACTTCGCCATCAACAGCTTAACCATGAAGTCAGGACTTTGGAACGTAAATGTTCAGCCCTGCTCAAGGTAGTGAAACACGCTGAAAGCAAAGTCCAGCTAGAACGCGAGAAATGTCTAGCGGAGTATCAGGAGTCGGAGGAGCTGAAAAGAAAGATTGAGCAGGCCTGTGAAGCTTTCCTTCAAGACTACAAGGATTCCCCTGAGTTGAAGGCATTTATAGCTGAGGCCTGTGAATCACATCTTGATGAATATAAAGCCTCTGCAGACATGAAAGCTGCTGTTCTTCAGAAAGCCTTCCGCATGTACGTAACCGGCTACAATCGCGACATAAGGGAAGCTAGACATGCTCCTGATACTCCTCTGGAAAAGCTTCGTATGGCCGAAGTGGACTCTGATGGCGAGCCGGTGTTATATGGGGAAGATGATTTCCCTATGCCTAGAGGTGATTGTCGTGTTGGAGGCTCGTCAGCTGTGTCTTCTGAAGAAGAATCCGAGCCGGATGGGGAGGACATGGAAGTCCCTGAATCCGAAGAAGGCGACCCCGATTCTGAAGGGGAAGACCTTAACCCAGGGTTGGAGATTGCCCCGGTTGTTGATATTGAGAAATCTGACCCAAAGGATACCGGGCTTCCTTCAGATATGATTGTAAATAAAAATAGTGTAGGCGAGGATGTTCTTAAAAATGTAAGTCCCTTAAGGACTATTTTCCCTTCAACCTCGTCAGATAAATAGATTGTAATAGCCATTTCTCTCAATGGAATTTCTTTTTTCATATATCTTGGAATTTATCTCTTCTTTTTGTAATTGTAATACTTACACTGTATAAGCTTGTTCCGAACTGAACTAGCCTTTAGTTATGAGCTCGGTTCTCAGCTAATTATCTGAACTTATGAGAAGTCCGATCACATACCTTTTAATGGTACTTAGCTGGGCTTCCTTTTTAGTTCTGACTTGTCAGGAAATGAAGCTGAGGTCCTTTCTTCCCAAGTTGCCCCTTTGCCTCCTCAACCTTTCATTACATGAGTGTTGAGGGGGTAAATCCTTGAACTCTGTATATGTTTGTGTGGGCTTATTTTAAATATTTTTTTTTATCCGAGCTGAGAGCTCGGTTCTTCACTCTTTACTTAGGCTTTTACACCTATGGCCTGTGATGCTTCTCATACCCCTGGGTGTCTTCCAGGCTATTTGCTGTCTAGACCTCTTTGTAAGCTGAGCCAGCTTAGCGTCAGCGATCACTTTTTAAGTTCAGTGCCTTTTGGCTATAGTGCTCCGAGCTCCTTCAGGAGATCGGAGTTTGGCCTTTCTTTGATGCCTTTGGACTCATCTTTTTGTGAGGTCGGAACTGTATTTTTATGAATTGTCCCTGCATATGATATGGGGAATTTTTGCTTAAGGATGGCCTTAAGGCCTTCATCAGCTGTTTTTGCTTTGTTTTCCCGGGAGTTCTTAGGGGATCCCGGTCTCCTTTTATTTTTCCGGGATGGCCTCGGGGCCTCGCCGGTTGTTTGTACTCCAAGAGATCTTACGAGATCCTGGCTATTTTTGTTCCGGGGTGATCTCGGGGCCCCGCCGGCTGTTTGTGCTCCAGGAGATCTCACGAGATCCTGGTCGTTTTTGTTCCGGGGTGACCTCGAGGCCCCGCCGGCTATTTGTGCTCCAGGAGATCTCACGAGATCCTGGTCGTTTTTGTTCCGGGGTGACCTCGAGGCCCCGCCGGCTGTTTGTGCTCCAGGAGATCTCACGAGATCCTGGTCGTTTTTGTTCCGGGGTGACCTCGGGGCCCCGCCGGCTGTTTGTGCTCCAGGAGATCTCACGAGATCCTGGTCGTTTTTATTCCGGGGTGACCTCGGGGCCCCGCCGGCTGTTTGTGCTCCAGGAGATCTCACGAGATCCTGGTCGTTTTTGTTCCGGGGTGACCTCGGGGCCCCGCCGGCTGTTTGTGCTCTAGGAGATCTCACGAGATCCTGGTCGTTTTTGTTCCGGGGTGACCTCTGACCTCGGGGCCCCGCCGACTGTTTGTCTTCTCAGTTTGGTTCATGGTGTCAGGAAATCTAGGGGATCCTGTACACCTACCTCCCTGAGGTCCTACGCAAGATTCGGGCTCTGTGGCCTTACTGTCGCTTCGTCTTCTCAGTTTGGTTCATGGTGTCAGGAAATCTAGGGGATCTTGTACACCTACCTCCCTGAGGTCTTATTCCTCTAAGGGGTCTCTCCGAGCCCTGTTCTTTCTTTGTCATGGAGGAGTATTATTCATAAAGATAATCTTATTGTGTAAACAATTTGTTTCCTTCATATTTATCAGAATACAATGTTTTTCTTTACAACTGTATCAGGGGAAATACCTCTTTAGGTGTTGAATATTCCAAGCGTGGGGCTCATGGTTTCCTTGCATATCTTCAATCCGGTATACTCCTGGCCGGACTACTTTTGTTACCTTGAACGGGCCCTCCCAGGTCGGTGCTAGCTTACCAGCTGCTGCCCTTTTTCCTGTGGCTTCCAGGTTTCTTAAGGCCAGGTCTCCCACTTTCAAGCTTCTTTCTCTGACCTTTTGGTTGTAGTATCGTGCTGCCCGTTGTTGATAGGCGGCAGTTCAGATTTGAGCTTCTTCCCTGATTTCCTCAAGGGCATCCAGGTTGCTTCTTAGCTTGTCGTCGTTAGTGCTCTCACTAGCAAATTGGACTCGATGAGTAGGAATCTGCAACTCAACTGGGACTACGGCCTCTGTACCATAGGCAAGTGCAAAGGGCGTTTCTTTAGTGGGTGCTCTAGGGGTGGTTCGGAGTGCCCACAGGATGCTGTTGAGCTCTTCTGCCCAATTTGCCTTTGCCCCATCTAGCCGCTTTTTTAATCCTTGTAGGATGGCTCTGTTGGTGACCTCTGTTTGGCCGTTAGTTTGAGGATGAGCCACAGAGGAGAATTTATGCCAGATACCCATGTTCGTTGTGAAAGCTCTGAAGGTGCTGCAATCAAACTGTCTGCCATTATCTGAAATAAGCACTCTGGGTACACCAAATCTGCAGATGATATGTCCCCACACAAAATCTATCATCTTTCGAGCTGTAATTGTGGCTATTGCTTCCGCCTCTGGCCATTTTGAGAAGTACTCTACAGCCACCACTACAAATTTCCTCTGCCCCGTAGTCTTGGGGAAAGGTTCCAGGATGTCAATTTCCCATTGCGAGAAAGGCCATGGACTGGATATGCTGGCTTGAGGAGTGGCTGGAGTTTTGATGGCATTAGCAAATCTCTGGCATACGTCGCATCTTCGGACGAACTCTTCTGCTTCTTTTTTAACAGTGGGCCAATAATACCCTTGCCTGAATACTTTATTAGCTAATGTCCCTCCTCCCTCATGGGCTCCACACATGCCTCTATGTATTTCTTCCATCACCTTCGTAGCCTCTTCCGGGCTCACGCATCGGAGCCACGGACTGGACTTTCCTTTTCTGTATAAGGTCCCCCTTATCGCTTGGTAGTTAGCGGCACGAGCTGCTATCTTTTTGGCTTCATCTTTATCCTCGGGGAGTTTACCTTTCTCCAGGTATTCTAAGTAAGGGGTCATCCAAGTCGGGTTCTATTCTACCTGCAATATCGTGTTAGTTTTATTAAAAGCAGGTATATGGACATGTTGTATGTACACTTCATCGGGAAGTTGTTCCAATTCTTCTTTGGATAATCGGCTAAGCAGATCTGCTTCCTCATTTTCCTCTCGGGGTATTCTTTGAAATCTGATGGTTACTCCTCGACTTGTGAGCTCGGCTTCTAAAGTTTTTACTTTAGCCAGGTAATTCTGCATAATGGGGTCTCTAGCCTGATACATCCCTGTTACTTGGTTGATCACCAGCTGAGAGTCGCTGTTTATCTCGAGATCGGTTACTCCCACTTCCAGCGCCACCAACATCCCATTTATCAAGGCTTCATATTCTGCCACATTATTCGAGGCTTTGAACTTTAGACGCAAGGCGTAACATACCTTAAAATCCTCTGGCCCCTTAAGCATTATTCCAGCACCACTGCCCTCAGTGCCTGATGCTCCGTCTACATACAACTTTCAGTTAAATTCTGGATGAGGCTCCTCCTCACGTTCCTTTCCTGCTATCCCTGAGGATGATCCTCTCTGCTCCCCATTGAATGTGCATTCTGCTATGAAGTCAGCCAAGGCTTGAGATTTTATAGCTGTCCTAGGTCGATACTCTAGACAGTAAGGGCTGATCTCTACGGACCAAGCCAACATCCGACCTGAAGTTTCCGGCCTGCGTAGAATCTTCTTTAAGGGTTGGTCTGTCATCACAACTCCTTGGTGGCCTTCCAAATAAACTTTGAATTTTCGGACTGCTAGCAATAGGGCGTAAGCCATTTTTTCAATGTTCGAATATCTGACCTCGGTCTCTGAGTACCTTGCTAACGTAAAAAACGGGTTTCTGCTCCCCTTCTTCCACCCTTACTAACACTGCGCTGACTGCTTGTTCTGAGGCTGCCAAGTATATCAGAAGTTCTTCTCCTTTCATAGGACTACTGAGCACGTGGGGCGAGCTGAGATATCCCTTAAGCTCTGCGAAGGCTTTTTGGCAGTCTTCTGTCCATTCAAAGTTTGGCACCTTCCTCAATTTTTTGAAAAATGGTAAGCATTTTTCTGCTGACCTTGACATGAATCGGTTGAGTGCTACTACTCTTCCGGTTAGTCTTTGGACGTCCCTTACACAGGTCGGCTCTGGCATTTTCAATATGGCTTCTAGCTTCTCCGGGTTAGGCTCGATGCCTTTTCCACTCACCATGAATCCCAAGAATTTTCCTCCTCTAATAAAGAAAGCACATTTTGCTGGGTTCAACTTCATTCTGTACTGGTTTAATACCCCGAATACCTCCCTCAAGTCTGCTATGTGCTGCTGGAAATTTGGGCTTTTGACCACCATATCATCTACATAAACTTCTACATTTCTGCCAATCTGGTTTTTGAAGATTTTATTCATCAATCTTTGGTAAGTTGCCCCGGCATTCCTCAATCCGAATGGCATAGCTCTGTAGCAATAAGTTCCATCTTCAGTTATAAACGAGGTCTTTTCCTCATCCGACCTTTCCATTGGGATTTGATGATAACCAGACATAGCATCCAAAGAAGACATATAATCGAAACCGGCCGTAGAGTCGACCATTTTATTAATATCAGGAAGTGGATAACAATCTTTAGGGCATGCCTTATTTAGGTCAGTAAAATCTATGCACATCCTATATTTGCCATTGGCTTTTTTTACTAATACAGGATTTGCTAGCCACTGCGGGTACATAACTTCCCTAATAAAGCCTGCCTCCTCGAGTTTCTGCACCTCCTCCCTGGTGGCCTGCTGCTTCTCTCTTCCTACTACTCTCTTCTTCTGCTTTACTGGCTTGGCTTCGGGGAGTACATTCAGTTTGTGTGTCATTACCTTAGGGTCAATTCCAGGCATGTCGGAGGGCTTCCAGGCGAAACTAGACGCATGACCTCGGATCAGGGCCATGACTTCAGCTTTTTGTTCTTCAGTGAGGCCGGCGTTGAGACTGAAGACCTTTTCTGCCTCTGCTTCTGATAAAGGGAAGATCTCCAGCTCCCCCACCGGTTCTGTCCTGGCCTCTGTTTTCTCATCCCGAACCTCTAGAACTTTCGAGTCAAGAGCTTTTCCAGTGGAGCTCGGTTCTGCTACTGTGGCTAAGTATACTGCTCTTGCCTCTTCCTGGCTGCCCCGGACTATTCCCACTCCTTCTTCTGTTGGAAATTTAAGCGCCAAATACCTGATACTGGTGACAGCTTCGAAGTTGAACAGCGCAGGCCTCCCCAGGATCACATTATAGCTCAACAGAATTTTGACCACTAAAAATACCTCGTGGTGAGTGCGAGTCCTGGGTGCTTCACCTAAGGTGAGAGCCAGCTTCACCTTCCCTTCTACAAGCACCGGTACTCCTCCGATCCCCTTGATTGGTGCCTGGTCTCGGACCAACTGTTCTTCCGGAATTCCCATCTGCTGAAAGACCCGGTATGGTAGCAAGTTGACTTTACTCCCGTCATCCACTAAGACCTTCTTTACCCGATAATTATGAATGACGGCTTCAATGACGAGCGCGTCATCATGGGGCATCTGAATACCCTGAGCATCTTCTGAAGAGAAGGTGATGGTCATGGAAGAGTGGTCAACGATTTGCATGACCTCAGTACTGCTGCTCTCTCCCTCCCGATTTCTCTTCTTCCCTCGGCGGCCCATCCGACCTCCCGTTCCTCCAACAATTATGTTGATGGTCCCACTGGATCCATCGTTCACTGGTCCAGTTCCTGTTCTCCTCGGCATCTGAACCGCCGGACTGGATTGAGGCTTTTGTCCCTCTGATTTCTTCACAAAGTTCTTGAGATGCCCCCTCTTTATCAACCTCTCGATCTCTGCTATCAACTGGAAGCAGTTGTTGGTATCGTGGCCATGCGTCCGATGATATTGACAATATTTGTCAGGATTCTGTTGGTCTGCTTCCGACTTCATAGGTTTGGGCCACTGGAGGAACTCCTTATCTTGGACAGCTATGAGCACCTCGGCTCTGGATGCATTTAGTGGAGTCGGCTTCTCAGGGACCCAAGGGGGAAGCAATCTTGGCTCATGGACCCGTGGAGGGGGAGGCCTTTGATCCCTTCGCTCCCAGGCCTGCTTGTACGGCTCGGGCCTCTTGCCATGTTTCTTTTCATGTCTCTCCGGCCTCCTTTCTTCTGAGGCTTTTTCTTTTCCTGTCATCCCTTTGGCAAATCGGCTTGTTACTAAGGCGTCATCCTGCCTTATATACTTCTCCGCTCTCTTCATCAGCTCGGCCAGGGAGGTCGGAGGCTTCCTGCTTAAGGAACCGAAGAACTCGGCAGAGGTCGTTCCCTTTTGCATGGCCTCTACCGCCCTTCCTTCATCGAGTTCGGGAATCTACAGGGCCTCCGTATTGAAACGAGCGACATACTCTCTGAGTGATTCGCCCCCTCTCTGTCTTACTGTCTCCAAGTAGCTCGTCTTCCTCTCTGCTGGCACCCCGGCTATGAATCGACTGATGAAGCGAGTGGCTAGGTCTCCGAAACTTCTGATACTTCCGGCCTCAAGGCTGTTGAACCACGCCCGCGCTGGTCCCGAGAGCGTCGTTGGAAACACTTTACACATTAAGGCATCTGACAGAGTTTGCAACTCCATGAAGGTCTTATAGTTCATGACGTGCTCCCTCGGGTTACCAGCTCCGTCATAGGCCGCCATTGATGGCATCATAAACTTCTTAGGGACAGTCTCTTGCTGCACCCACTTTGAGAAAGGGGAAGAAGTAGGCAAAGAGGTTTGGCTTTGGTCTTTCTTACCTAGCTCGGCTAAGAGCTGTTCTCTCAATCTCTTCAACTTTTGGTCCACCTTCTCGTCTTCCGGGCTGGGTTTTTTCTCCAGGTGGTACTCCTCCTCCTCTGCTTCAGTTCCCGTCCACCCGGTTGTTTCGGCTGAATAGTTATCCACCTCCTCATTTTCTATCATCTCTCTCGCCCTCCTCGCATGGATTCGGGCCTCCGGTTCTTCCTCTTCCTCGGCTCTTCTCCCTCTTTCTCGAGTATCGCGGCTGCTGGTTTGAAGACGGTCAGGTGCAAGTCGGGGGTCATTGGTCTGAGGTTCCTCTACAACCGGGAGTGTATTTACTGGGGTGTTGAGGCCTCTCTGTTGCATTATCTGCCCCAACCAGTGGGCGGTATTTTGTAACTGGAAAGCCATGTTTTGAAGATCCTGGTTAGACAGGGTAACAGTGGGAGTATTCCCTGCCAAACTTGGCGAGGGATTAAGGGGAACAGGCGTTTGGTTGTTTAGTGTCGTAGGACTAGAAAAGGAGAATTGTTGCCCCTCTTGGGCAGAGCTTAGGTCATTTGGGACGTTAAGGTTACTCTCCTGGTGATTAGCCATCGTGGATCTCAGTGGGTTTTGTTAAGAGTGAAAACTCCGGTGATGAAAAGATCTCCGTCGTTTTCCCACAGACGGCGCCAATTGATGATCTGAGATCCAATAGAATAGGGTTTTACAAGGGTTTGTGTATTGAAGAATAAAACTTGGCCTATCTCTCTAGAGGGGTATCCCTTTTATCCTTTTCTTCCTACTTGCTGGTGACGTATAACGGCTCTCCCATGATTGGACCACGCGTCTCTGCCATACAGATATGGGCGTACGAGGATATCGGGCGCCTGCTCCATGCGTAACGGCCTCTGATTCTCCCCCGTGCGTACACTCGAGCGGATCTGTCAGGCTGTACGACGAGTCTCGTTCTGGATTCTGGGCTGGGCCGAAAGCTGGGCTGGACGCTGAACCCAGGAGGAGAAGGAATCCGTGGGGAGGTTATACGGGCTGGGCCGATCTCGATGAGGAAGAATCTGGTGGAGTCCGGTCTCAGGGGTCTGATGATCCGGGCCTGTTTTACTTGAGAGGGCGTGCGGGCCTTCCTTTCATGGGCCGTGGCCGTAATCTAGGCTCAGGATTGGGGGTAGGGAAATCCAGCGGTCATCACACATGTATTTTTATATTAAAATATAATTAATAATTATATATAAAATAATATAATATTTTTATTAAAAATTATATAGAATATATATTAATATTAATATTATTTTTTATTATTTTAATATTAGTTATTTATTATTTTAAGATAAATATAATAATATTATAATTTTATTTATAAAAATTAAGATTTGAATCGAAATTAAAATTAAAATTAAAGTTTAAAAAAAACTAAAATAAAAACCGAAATTAAAATGAAACCGTACTAAACTAAAATTTAATATCATGAAGTTCAATTTCAACGAAGTCATGAGCCTGTATGAGTTTTTCTAATACATATAATCTGAAAATAGTTATTAAAATAACTCTAAATTGTCAATTTTTAAAAAATTAATTTTAAGTTTTTTCATAAAAATATCTTTAAAAAATTATTTTTTATATTTTTAAACGTTTAAAATATTTAAAAAATTAATTAATAAAAAATATTTTTCTAATCAAAATAAACATTAAATTATTTTTTAAAAAAATCAATTTTATTTTTTAAGCATTTTATTAACATCTTTCTATGTAAATATATCATTATATTTTATTTTTTAAATTTAAAATTAAATAATAAAATTTAAAAAAAATTCTAAAAAAAAATGCAAATAAAAAAGTTTTAATATTTAAATCAAATAAATTGATCAAGTCTCCATTTATTTTATAAAAAATAATTTATATTTAAAAAATATTTTTAATAAAACAACTTATTTTCTTTATTAGATTTTAATTTTAAAAATAAAATACATTAAAAAATTTTATATATGATAATCGTAGTGAAATTCTCAAAGTGCAAAAAACGATTTGTTTAGATGAATTTATTTTCTGCTAAGTTTATATTTGTTTGTGAAAAATAATTTAAATTTAAAAAATATTTATTATGAAAAGATAATTTATTTTTAATTTGAAGTTAAAAAATAAAATATATTAATTTGTTTATTAAAAAATATTTTTAATTGACTAAAATTTTAAACTGAAAAATATTTTATTTAAATATATTTTTTATAAAATAATAAAATTTAAGTAATTTAATTTTTTAGTGACTAAAAATATGGAAATATTGGATGAAACAAACAGTAAATCAATAAATTAAGAAAAAAAATAAAATTCTGAGCAATCCAATTTATAATAAAGCATACAACAAGAGCACATGCATATCCTTCATGAGTTGGCTTTATTAATTCAACATTTCCTTCCCAAGAAGAAACAAAAGATAATAAAGTAATTAGATTATAATATTAAAATGAATTAATATCTCAAAATTAATTTACATCGTTAGAGATAACAGCCGCAACCACTCAGCACTTTAAGCCATTTTGAGAAGGGAAATAGAGCATAGAAGCCCTCTCTTCATCAAACCACAAAAACACTATTTATTCCAACAAAATATAACAAAAAAACAACAAAGCTTTTTCTTCAATATTCTTTTCCACTTTTCCATGGTCGGTTGCACGTTGCGCTCTCTGATTGGAGCGTACTTTACCAACTGCGATTCCGAGTTCTCCACCTTCATAATTTCCCACCGACCCTCAATTATCCTCAACACATTTACAAATACAATTTTGATGCTCCCAATTCCAATGATTTTATATTTTTTATTCTATTTTACACATAAATAACAAATATTCTCGCAAAATATATATCGAATTATTGATTTTAAATATTTTCATGTTAATCAAATTCAAGTGTTATAGCGTGAAGTATATTAATTTTTAAATTAATAAAATAAATTTTAAGAAATTTTAATTATCGCCAGCATAGGAAAATGCTTTAAATAAGCATTTTTATATGTAACAAAAGTTAATTAACAAAATTTTAATTAAGATTTTAATTATGAATCTTAGGTTTGAAGTGGTATCCTTTTTTTAATGTGGTGGTGTGCTTCCTTAGTTTCTTTGGAAAAGTACAAAATAAAGTTTTTTATTTTGAGATATATAATTTATTTTATAATTTTATATTAAAATAATATTATTTATATATAATATAGTATTATAAAATATTACTTAAACATTAAATTAAATCTGAATTAAATTATAGATAAAAAAAATTACATTCTTTATTTACAAAATTAAAGAATTAGAGGCTATTTCTTTGAACGGCTAGTGAGTACCTTTTTTAATTTTTAATTTTTATTAGGGGATGCAGAAAATCTAAAAAGCAGTTATTCTTTCTCTTTATATAAATTTATTTAAAGTACATTCATTCAAATTATTGAATCTTCAAACTTGTATCATTAAAATTCTCTGCAATCATACTCTCAAACATGTCATTCAATTTATTCTTGCATCTATAAACTCGTCCAAGAGATTACGGAACTTAAAAACTCTGTGGCTGATGATTGATGGGCCTACTTCGTCAATTTGATAAATATATAATTAGTAAAACAAATTTCATAATTCAAAATTTCAACTTCTTTATTAACATTAATTAATTTTAAAAAATAAAATTCACAAAATATGTTATTTCAGATTTCACTGAAAAATAGTTTTATTGGGAAAATTTTAAACTTATATTAATTTTTAATATTATTTAATTAACACTGGAAAAGCAAGTGATTCGCTGACAGGGAAGAATAATCCAAAACTTTTCTCTCTCTAACCTCCCTATAAAATCCAAGTCTACAGCTGCAACTTTCTCAGAATCCACCCAGTTTATTCTAGAACTCAAAGCATCCCAAGCAAAAAGTTGCCCATCTCTCTAAACCAAAAGCTGCATCAATCCCTTCTTCTTCTTCTTCAAGCATCAATCGATCTAGCCATGGCTAGAAACTACAACCAGCTCTCTTATCTAGACTACATCTCCTACCTCTCTATGCCCATCCACTTGTGCCTGTTCATGGTGATACTGGCGTTCACGTTGGGCTTCTCATGGTACGTGAACTATGAGTCCAAGTTTGAGGAGTTGATGAACCAAGTAAAGCTGTTTTTGATGGTGTCTCCTCTAGTTTTGCTGCTGCTTGTTCACTGCTTGTCAAGTGGGTTCCTTTTTATACCGTTGCCGGAGAGAGATTCGCTTCATAGAGCTGGAGGTTCTCCTTGGGGTGTTGCTTTTTTGCTTGTTTTTCTTTTGTTCATGATCTCTCACCAGTCTTCTCTTCATGAACGTTGGTTTCCTTTAATCACTAGATGATGATGATGATGATGATTTTGAAGGTATATATATTAGTTTCTTTTTCTTTTTTCTTCATGGACCGTATATGTAATTATCTACGTATGTAGTAGTTGAGTTTGGCATACGTATTTTGTATAAAGAGCGTATATATACAGTGTGTATAATATCTGTGATGGTGTGATCTTTGGTCGGAAGGTGGAGGCTTTGTTTGTTTTGTTGAGTTTGGCATATTGGGCTTAATACTAGACTTCTATCCCTTAATCCAATCTGACCCGCTACAAGTATTAAATAATGTATTTTAAGTATTTATTTATTTATTTTTGCTGAAGTTAAGATTCATTAATGGCCTTAGAAGGCTTGAAACCAATACAGCCCAAAGTTATAAATAACCAAACAACTAGAAGCCGAAATATATACACAAAGTAAACAGAAAAATCAGTAAGATCACTCCTCTCCTTTTTCTCTCTTTCCCTTTTCTATCTTCTTTTCGGAAGAAGTCTACCTCTCTCTATCGGCGACTCAACTGTCTCCTGCCCCATTCAGGCAAGGGAAGGTCATCCTCCCCAAGTACCAAGACCGGATTTCTCCTTCTTCACCTTTAGGGGTAAATGGCTTTGAAAAATTTAAATTTGATTCATTATAATTTTTTCAAGTTTGAAATGAATTCTAACTTTAATCATTTTAAACTTGAATAGAATATTAATACGTTTAAATTTAATTTATTTAGACAAGTTAAATTTTTATCTAGTTTAATTTTAAATAATTTATTTATTTACAGATATAATAAATTTTAGTTTTAAATTATTAAATTTAAAATTAAATAATTTTAATTAAATAAATATATATATATATATAAACTAATTAACTATCTTGTTAAGAATAAACTCTTAAATTTTAACTATTCTAAATATTTACAAATTCTAAGCATATTTAAATTATATAGAGGTGAATTTTTAAAAAAATTTATATTTAGATTATGGAAGGTTATATACGGTTTAAACTTCATTCTTTTATTATGATGCGGAACCTCAGCTTATTAGAGACTGAAACGACACATACTCTAGTAAAAAAAACTTAATTCAGAAAATAATTTCCCAATTTAAAACATCCTTAATTAACATGCAATTAAAAACACTTATAATGGATTGATTTTAAGAGCAGCAAGAATAAGAACCATACAAGTTAGTATCAAACCTTATTCGTGATGCAATGTCAAGAACCAAGATCTCTCTTAAGCTCTCAAAAAAGAATCGCATAAAGCAATTGTATTGAATAATTGATTATCTGTGTGTACAATAGAAAAAGAGATGCTTTATATAGCCTAAATTAAGACCCATGATCTTTGCCACTTCCCACTACTATACATGGACCCATGATCTTTGCCACTTCCCACAACTATGCATGGACCCATGATCTATGCCACTATCCACTACTAGATAACTACCCACTACTGTTTAACTACCCACTACCAAATAACTACCCACTACTGGTTAACTACCAACTACTAAATGACTACCCACTATAAATACAAAATTTGAATTGTCAATAAGGACACATTTGGCCTAATTGACTTGGAATGACCAGATTGTTCTTCAACTTCAAAATGAACTTGCAAAGCTTCAACATATTCCTTCATGAATCCTTGAAGTGCTTCCTTCAACCTCTTGGATCTCAGCCTTGTAATTGGTCCTTGAGGCAATGCTAGCTCATCATTTTTTGTGTTGTTGGTCGTGCTTACATCATCCCCTCCCTCTTGAAAAGGATTCGTCCTCGAATCTGTACCAAAATCAAAAGGAGACAAATCAGAAACATTAAAGGTAGCACTTACACCAAACTCACCTGACAGATCAATTATGTATGCATTGTCATTGATCCGTTTCAGCACTTGATATGGTCCATCCCCTCGTGCATCAAGTTTTGATTTCCTTTGAGTTGGAAACCTTTCCTTTCGCATATGGATCCAAACCCAATCACCTGGTTTGAATACAACTTTCTTGCGACCCTTATTGGCCTATTTCTCATATATGTTGTTATGCTTCTCAATATGCTCACGCGCTTTCACGTGTATTGATTTAACCATTTCAGCCTTCGCTTTTCCATCTAAATTAGACAACTCGTTCAAAGGTAAAGGCATTAAATCTAGTACAGTTAATGGATTAAAACCATACACAACCTCAAAAGGTGAATAACCAGTAGAAGAATGGACTGCTCGATTATAAGCAAATTCAACATATGGCAAACATTCTTCCCAAGTTTTCAAGTTCCTACCCACAATAGCACGAAGCATAGTTCCTAAAGTCCTATTAACAACTTCAGTTTGGCCATCTGTTTGTGGATGACAAGTAGTAGAAAATAAAAGTTTAGTACCCAATTTCCCCCACAAAACACGCCAGAAATGACTAAGGAACTTAGAATCTCTATCAGAAACAATAGTCCTAGGCATACCATGCAAACGGACTACTTCCCTGAAAAACAAATCAGCTATGTTCGTTGCATCATCAGTTTTATGACATGGAATAAAATGTGTCATCTTGCTAAAGCGATCTACAACAACAAACATTGAATCTCTACCTCTTTTTATCCTAGGTAGACCTATCACAAAATCCATAGATATATCAGTCCAAGGTTCAGTAGGTACAGGCAAAGGAGTATACAACCCATGTGGCAAGGACTTAGATTTAGCCTGTTTACATGCAAAGCATTGAGCACAAATTTTCTCTACATATTTTTGCATGTTAGGCCAATAAAAGTGTTCATTCAACATGTCTAAAGTCTTTTGCACACCAAAATGTCCCATTAATCCTCCTAAATGTGATTCTCTAACAAGTAACTCACGCACTGAACAATTAGGTATGCATATTTGTTTCCCCCTAAAAAGAAACCCATCATGCAAATAAAACTTTTTAAATGCCCCATGTTCACATGCCTTAAATACATCAGAAAAATCAGTATCATTCTCATACATTTCTTTCAAATGCTCAAATCCTAACAACTTAGAACTAAGCATGGAAGTCAATGCATAACGTCTAGATAATGCATCAGCAATCACATTCTCTTTACCTTGTTTGTATTTAATCACATAAGGAAAGATTTCGAGATATTCAACCCACTTACCATGCCGCTTGTTCAACTTCCCTTGTCCCTTCAAGTGTTTGAGAGACTGATGGTCGGTATGAATCACAAACTCATTAGGCAGCAAGTAGTGTTCCCAAACTTCAAGAGCCCTAATCAGTGCATAGAACTCTTTGTCATAGGTGGAATAGTTCAATTGTGCGCCACCTAACTTCTCACTAAAATATGCTATGGGTCGGCCTTCCTGCATAAGAACAGCACCAATACCAATCCCAGAAGCATCACATTCAATTTCAAAGGTTTTAGAAAAATCAGGTAACCTTAAAACATGAGCGGTAGTAAGTTTTTCTTTCAATGTGTTAAATGCAAGTTCCTGTTCTTTACCCCACTTAAACCCAATAGCCTTTTTAATAATCTCATTTAGAGGTGCATCAATAGTGCTGAAATCTCTAACAAACCTCCTATAGAAGCTTGCTAATCCATGAAAGGATCTCACCTCATTAGCATTCTTAGGTGTAGGCCATTCTTGGATAGCCTTAACCTTTTCAGTATCTACCTCAACTCCACGTGAACTAATAATAAATCCTAGGAATATGACATTATCAGTACAAAATGTGCATTTCTTAATATTAGCATACTGTTCATGTTCACGCAACTTCTGTAAAATAAGTTCAACATGCCTAATGTGGTCATCCATGTTTCGGCTATAAATCAATATATCATCAAAATACACAACCACAAACTTACCTAGGTAATCACGCAAAACATGGTTCATCAATCTCATAAATGTGCTAGGTGCATTAATTAAGCCAAAAGGCATGACTAACCATTCATATAAACCATATTTTGTCTTAAAGGCAGTTTTCCACTCATCACCTAACTTCATCCTAATTTGATGATAACCGCTTTTCAAATCAATTTTTGTAAAGAAAATAGCACCACATAATTCTTCAAGCATATCATCTAATCTAGGAATAGGATGGTGATACTTTACAGTGATTTTGTTGATCGCACGACAATCAACACACATGCGCATTGTTCCATCTTTCTTTGGAACCAACAAAACAGGTACTGCGCATGGACTAAGGCTCTCCCTGATATGTCCCTTAGCTAGCAACTCATCAACTTGCTTTTGCAATTCCTTCGTCTCCTCAGGATTGCTACGGTAAGCTGGACGGTTTGGAATCTGAGCTCCAGGAACAAAATCGATTTGATGTTCTATTCCCCTAATGGGTGGCAACCCAGATGGCACCTCCTCAGGAAATACATCCGCAAACTCCTGCAATAACTTAGAAAAAGAACTAGGCAATTCAACAGTAGGGTTAGTCTCAATTATAAAATTGGAACTAAAACGCAATATAATCAAAGCTCTCTTCCCTAAGTATGCTTTCTTCAGCTCTCTCTCTTTACAATAAAAGGAAAACTTGCTGAATTCTTCACTCTTCTCACTCAACTCTCCTTTTACCTCCACACTCACTAACGTTTTCTCTCCTGCACGTCTCTCATTTTTATCCTTTCCTGTGTAGTCACTCTCCTTTGGGCCATTGGAAACCTTCTTTTCACTACTGGCCTCTTTTCTCTCATTATTTTTACTTGTCTCACCTCCCTTACCCAATTTAGCAGATTGTTGTAATTTCACTTGATCTGCATATACATCTTTAGGAGATAATGGTACAAGTATATGTCTTACACCAAGGAACGTAAAAGAAAACCTATTACTATACCCATCATGAATGACACGCCTATCAAATTGCCATGGTCTACCCAACAAAATATGTCCAGCCTGCATGGGTACAATATCACAAGTAACCTCATCTACATACTTGCCAATAGAAAATGAAACTTTACATTGCTTGGTTACATTTGCCTCGCCGCTATCATTCAACCACTGAAGTCTATAAGGATTAGGGTGTTTAATAGTTTCTAGTCTTAATTTATCAACTAAAATAGTACTAGCACAATTAACTTGACTACCCGAATCTATTATCATGCTACAGACTTTACCACCAACCAAACAACGAGTGTGAAAGATGTTTTCACGTTGTTCAAGTCCCTCTTCTTTAATAGAAACATCTAAAGTACGCAATATCACTAAGGACTCTCCTTGAACAGGATACTCTTCTATCTCTACATCAGAACAATCTTCTAAAGGTGGTACTTCATCAGAATCAGAATCACTTTCGGAGACTATCTCATCTCCCCTCACTATCATAGCACGTTTATTAGCACACTCATTGGCATAATGTCCACGCCCTTTACATTTAAAGCACTGAATATCTCTAGATCTATTTAATTTAGGGGCTAATTCATTTTTACCATGAGAGTTGGATGTTTCTTTGGAAGGTAACATGCCTTTTTGAGTTGAAGACTTTTCAAACCTTTTAGGATCAGGCTTGGTGTTCCATTTGGAACCCCATTTGCTGTTGGAGTTATGAGCAGCCCTGTTGCTCCCCCATCAATTTTGACCTCTTTGTCTTTCCACCTTAATTGCAATGTTCACCAAGTCTTCCAAATCAACATATGGTTGCAAATCAACCACATCAACAATCTCCTTGTTAAGACCACCAAAGAAACGAGCCATAGTCTGGTCTTCCTCCTCCACTATGTTTGCTTTGATCAGGAGCAACTCCATCTTCTTATAATACTCATCAATAGATTTTGATCCTTGGATTAGTCTTTGCAACTGATGATGGAGATCTCTATGGTAATAAGTAGGCACATATTTCTTCCTCATTATTCGCTTCATCTCATCCCAACTAGCAATGGGTAACTCTCCATTCCTTCTCCTAGATTTCACAAGCTCATCCCACCATATTAGTGCATAATCTGAAAACTCAAGGGCATCAAGTTTTACCTTTTTATCATCGGAATAGTTTTGACAGTTAAAAATCATCTCCACTTTACGCTCCCACTCTAAATAGGCATCAACATCAGCCTTACCATTGAAGCTTGGAATCTTCATCTTTATGGAGTTCATACTGTTATCTACATATGGTACACGATCATTGAACCTTCTGGCTCGGAAAGGGGCTGATTGTGCCTCATTTTCCTCTTCATAGGATGGATCGTGTGTATCATCATCCCTCTGAATGGACTTGCCCTTTGAAGATCTAAGGTTGTCCTCAAGGTTATCCATTCTCGAATTTAGCTTCTGAAAGCTATCCATGAAAGCTTTATATATATCTTTAAGATCAAATGTAGGGCTGAGTATCACCAGTATTATGCCCAGACATTATAGAAAAAATTCACAATTCTCTCAACTCACGTGTTTAATTTTCAAGCACTCACTTGGTATCTCAAAAGTGCACTTCAGAATAAAGACTCAATAAGCCAAGCTTGTATGATTCAAATAATAAGGAAAGCAAGGAAAGACCTAAGAAGAAAAGATAGGAAACAACACTAGATGTAAACTGACCAAAATGAACAAATAGATTGTTTAGTACACAAAAGTTAAATTTCGTGTACTAAGTGTAATTAGATGTTCAACAATGTGCAATTTGTCAAACTAAATGTAAGGAACCAACAGACAGAAAGGCACCAAATTGACCAACTAAGAATCAAAAATTGACAAGACGGATGTGCTTAACACGAAGTTTTCCCTAAGCATGCAATCCTAGGTTAACTGATATTAATATTGACTCAACAAAAACAATTCAAAGCAAGCAAACAAAATAGACACTTAAAACAGTAAGTATTAAGTACAACTGTTTTGTGAAAATACTACCCAAATTTGCCCTAAACCTACCCCAAACATGTATTTCGAATTCCAAGCCCAGAAATATGTTCAAGGTATATGAAATATGATTTATATCAGTAGATATCAATCAGAATGAAGTTTGAACAAATCAGTAGATATATCAGCAGAAATTCTTTTTTTTTTCTTTTTGTTCTGGTTTTTTTTTTTTATATGGACAGAAGTAAAACACTGGAAATACTATTCTAAGAGTATTAGAATAGCAGCATATGAATTAGGGCAGAAAGCATAAACCAAATCACTAAAGATAATAATTCCGCCTAAACAAGAATTTAGGGTAAAATTTGATTTGAACAGCAACCAAACAATGTATTTGACTCTAATAGGTATCCCAAACCAGATTTCCAAAGTGATATATTCAGCCAATAATGGACAAAATTGAATGCAAAGACGCAAAGGATAGTTAAGAAATTATTACTAAGCCTAGCTCTGATACCAATTGATGCGGAACCCCAGCCTATTAGAGACTGAAACGACACATACCCTAGTAAAAAGAACTTAATTCAGAAAATAATTCCCCAATCTAAAGCACCCTTAATTAACATGCAATTAAGGACACTTATAATGGATTGATTTTAAGAGCAGCAAGAATAAGAACCATACAAGTTAGTATCAAACCTTATTCGTGATGCAATGTCAAGAACCAATATCTCTCTTAAGCTCTCAAAAAAGAATCGCATAAAGCAATTGTATTGAATAATTGATAATCTGTGTGTACAATAGAAAAAGAGATGTTTTATATAGCCTAAATTAAGACCCATGATCTTTGCCACTTTCCACTACTATACATGGACCCATGATCTTTGCCACTTCCCACAACTATGCATAGACCCATGATCTATGCCACTATCCACTACTAGATAACTACCCACTACTGTTTAACTACCCACTACCAAATAACTACCCACTACCGGTTAACTACCAACTACTAAATGACTACCCACTATAAATACAAAATTTGAATTATCAATAAGGACATATTTGGCCTAATTGACTTGGAATGACCAGATTGTTCTTCAACTTCAAAATGAACTTGCAAAGCTTCAACATATTCCTTCATGAATCCTTGAAGTGCTTCCTTCAACCTCTTGGATCTCAGCCTTGTAATTGGTCCTTGAGGTAATGCTAGCTCATCATTTTTGGTGTTGTTGGTCGTGCTTACATCATATTATATTAATTTCAGTCTGCTAAACGAGTTTGTTCGCAAGACTGATCATAAATTAAAAAATGAGTCGAGTTCATGAGTCTTATTGAGTGAATGATGAATTGTCAAACTTGTTCCTTTTTTCATATTAATTTCCATGAGTTTGTTATGTTCTTTAAGGTAAAAATTAGAATTTTACTTGAATTTTAATTTTGGTCAGATTTGGAACTGAATGTATTAAAATAAAACAGTAGAGGCTATTTTAGAGATATTTTGGACTAAAAGATTCTACCTTGCTTAAGACTATGACCCAAGCTCAATGGACAGACATTAGAGATTTAATAATAACTCCTCAAAACACCCTATTCATAAAACAACACATTAAAAAAGACTCTATTCAGCTACTCCATCTGTGCCGGTCAATAGACCTATATGCATCATCTAATCTCAGTTTAACAGTAAAAATAATTTTTTGTATAATTTTATTTACATTTAGAGTTGTCGCTTAAAAGTAGTAGTATTTCTCTCTATCCAAATGAAATAAACTGTCAGATTGAAAGTTATTCTCCTACAAACAACCAACCCACTCCTCCCTTTCGTTCTCCTCACAAACCAACTTACCTCCCTCCATTGCATAATAGCTCTGTTTACATTACATTTTTACAAAATAATGGTCCACACTTTCTTAGAGAAAGAATAATCAAAGAAAATATGTTCAACCATTTCAGCATAGCTGGCAAATAGAGTTGTCAATAATTTCCCATATCATCAATATGGTTTTAATCGCTAACTTGTTCATCAAAGCTAACCATGCAATAAAAAATATGGCTGACACAACAAACCTGTCCTAAATCAACTGACACTAGCTCACCTTATTATTTGGCTCCCTTATTACCTTCAAAGCACTAGCAATAGAGAACTTACCTAAGGGAGTTAACTTTCATAAAATGGCATCATCCTAATTATCAACAACCACGTAGTTCCTCACCTCCTCCCAAATTGCCTTAGTAACCATGTCACTATGATCAAGTAACCTCCAATCTTTTTGCCACCATAGGTAATTAACCTTCGTATGTTTAGACACGTCTGCATCCTCACAATTTAAGTTAGAAAATTTATCAAAAAACTAGTATCATTCAACCAAAGGTCAAATCAGAAAAATATATCACTCTTCCCAGTTTGTAATCATAAAATTGCTAATCTTCACAATATGCCTTCAGACCCAGCTTGCATCCAAAGGTTTAATAACCCCCAAAAAACTCAATTGCTTCAACTTATTCCTACTCACCCATATAGCCCATGAGGAGCTCTTGGAAGTTAACAACTCCAAGATGAGCTTTTCTACCACTGCTTTATTCCAAGTTTTAAGCTCCTTTATTCCTACTCTACCCTCATTTTTGGGTTTACAAACTGTCTTCTAAGCAACCACTCCTCCCTTTTTATTCTCAATCGTACCCAACCATAAGAACGTCTGCATCTCTTATCAATTTTTTTAACAACTGATTTAGGTAGAATGAACATATTATACCAGTAAACAAACATACTTCTCAATACAGCATAAATGAATTGAACTCTCTCCTTGCATACAACAGGTGCAATCAACACATTATCAATAATTTTCCTTCCTAGACAAAAAATAGATTGACTGAGGTTACTAATTCTGCCTAAAACTTTCCTCAGTCTTCCAACCAGCACTTAATAACCTTGTAGATGACAGTACAATAAGTAATAGGTCTATAATCCCCAAGGCTACTAGGATTTTCTACCCTAGAAATTATGGTTAGAGTGGTAACATTGAACTACTTTAAAATCTTACTAGTCTCAAAAAAAAATTATCTTACCGCATTCACAACGTCCCTTCCTATAGTCCCCTAAGCCTTCCTGAAAGAATAACTATTATACCTATCCATACCTGATGTTTTATCATTCCCAATTGACCAAAGAGTCATCTTGATTTCCTCATCAGACACTTCCTCACACAAAATTAAGGATTCAGTCTCCTGAACCATCAGACCCGCATAGATAACTCTAACATCTGCATGCCTCCTAGTAGGCACCTCAACCCCCATAACCCCTTAATAATCACTCACCATTGCTTGTTTAATAGCATCTTGGTCTTCAATAATATCATCATTCTCAACTATCGAATTAGGGATTGAACTTTCTACCCGCCTAATTTTCATTGCATTATGAAAAAATTTGGGTGTTGAGATCTCCTTATTGGCCCAAATGAGCATTGACTTTTGCTTGTAAAACTCTTCCTCTGGTTTTAACAGATTTCTAAAATAACTCATCATAGCCCTCTCCTCATCCGAAAGTATAGGGTTCATATGATCACTCTATAAGCTATCTTGTAGTTGCTCTATCACCTGCCATAGTTATCAACTCTCCTTGAGATATCAAAAAACTCTCTTCTATTCAACTTCTTCAATTCTCTTACACCATAGTTTAAACATAGCATTTTCCCTCCTTTCCACTTGCCACACTCTTCCTGTAATCCCATCATATGTGACACACATATATTAAAAAATCTAAATGGGATATTTCTCCTATTAATAGCACTCTGCATTCTAATGATTAATGGTGAGTGATTTGAGATACCTACCGGCATAGCTTCACATTCAATAATCCCCATTTCATCCATCCAATGGACATTACCCAAACATCTGTCAAACCTCCGCTAGATTCTATTCTCCCTAGCCTGGTTGTTTATCCATGTAAAAAACATCCTTTCATGTGCACCTCTATCAACCCCGCATTCTCAATGCAGTCTTTAAAATTCTCATCTTGATTCAAAAATTTCTGTCCTCCCAACCTCTTGCTTACAAAAAGAGTAGTATTAAAATCACTTTGGATTAAATATTCTCCTTTCATACCAATAAAAATATACTCGATCCCTTCCCATAAACTTCTCTTTGGCATACTAGTATTACTTGCATACACAACTGTCCAAAAAAACTTTTTACCATTTACCTCAACTTGAGTGTGAACTAGGAATAAACATTCGATCAATTCAATTTAAAATCAAATAAACCAAAAATCAAAATTTTAGTATTTATAAAAATTGCTTCGAATCAATTTTGATCAGAAACTGAATCGAAACGAATTAATCTAATTCAATTCGATTCGATTTGCTTTGATCGGTTTGAATTTTTAATAAATTTTTTACTTTTTACATTTTATTTTTAATATTTTAAAATTTAATTGGAATATTTTAACCTTAATATAATTTAATCTCTCTATATTATTGAAAATAATATATTATTATCACTAATCAGTTTAGTTTATTTTTTTATTTTTTTTATTAAAACCAAACCAAACCGAAATAATTGAAATTTATGAAATTAAAAACCAAACCAAATCGAAATAAATAAAAAATCAAACTGAATTTTCAAATTAATTTGGTTCGATCAATTTTTTCGATTTAAACTAAATACTACTCACCCCTAGTGTGAACTAGTTGATCCGTAGCTAAAATTACATGCAGCTTTACACAACAGATATCAAAACACACCCAAATTCGTCCCAGATCCATATCTTAGTAATTATAGAACACTTCCCATCCATACAGCCTAAAGCCTCTTTGAACATTTTCTTTATTACATTCCCTAACTCTTGTTTCCAAAATTGCTACTATCTTTAAACAATAACTAACAATAAGAGAGTATACCTCAAATTATTTTCTTAGGTCATTAAGACCCTTTATATTTCAAGAGCCAATCATCCCCCCCTTTAACTGAAAAATCCTCAGCCTTCCCCTTCTCCCTTCCCAACTTTAGATGACATTGTAATCTATACCCTATCTCCATTCTCTCCCTTACTATTATTAGTACTCAAAACCCCCCACTTTACTTTTCTCTTTAATTTTCGTTGTGTCTATCCTTTTCTTGTATTCATCTATCTCATAGAGTTTTCCCCAACACACTTCTTTTCACAATCATCCTATATAATTTAGACATTTTATAGCTTTCCACTCATACACAACTTTTTTACACTTGTACACCATATTCATTTTCAAGGAAGATTTCTTTTGGGAAACCTCCATTAATTTTCATCTCAATCGAGAGATTGTGGAAGATAATGTTGAGCAATAGACATCTTCAAGTGAGCGAACATCTTCAAGCTTAAATCTCGAACATTACGCCAACAACACCGATGGGGATGAGATCGGCATAATGGACAGAGACCTAATTGCTGTTGAGCAATGGACAAAGCAAACCCAAAATCACCAGCTCCAAATTCCTCCAAACCAAACTTTCAAAAAAAAAAAACAAAAGAGAGAGAGATGAAAGCAAAACAAATCTCAAACAAATCAACCTCAAATTTCTTCAAGATCTCATCAAACTTCCCAACAAGGAAGAAATCACCTAAAAGCACCCACATCTTTTCTGTGTTATTTGTTTTTTTGCAAAACAAAAAAACAATTAATAAATCTTCATTATTGAAACTAAATATTAATTTTTCCATCATATAAATCATTCGTTTTATGAAGAGCAAAGACAAAAGTTAAAAACTCAAGGTACAAGTAAAACTAAGGAACCTTACTATTAAGATTCATTTGCTTCTAGTCTTCAATACAGGAGCATTCATTGAAGAATGTATCATATAGTACAATGGAAGAAATAATCATCAGCCAAATGGAATGAATGTTGTATTCTATTTTGGCCAATACAAATCAAACATTGTCTTTTGAAGAATCTGAAGATATTTGTTCCACAATATTTGGAAATTTCTTTGGCAATGTTAACAAAGGTTCACTGTTTGCAGATCCCTGGAATGCCATTCCCAGTGCATAACCAAGTGCCCTAGCAACCGGTACAGCAACCGCATTTCCGACTTGGATATATCTACACCAGTACAATATAAGTATTTGAAAGGTAAAATTTCTAGCAAATTTCAGAATATCAATGCAATTGTTTCTGTTGAGATTTATTTTTCCAAGAGGAACTTTTGTTTTACTGACTTTGCAATCTCAATGCAGTTAAAATCTTATGAGACTTCAACATTGCTATTAAGGAAATTACTGTTTTGAAATTATTTATCTGCACTATTTAAATTAAACTTTATACATATTAGTATAACAATCATAAATCAGCAAGTAACGAAATTGTCGTCCAGAACCATGCAAAGAGAGAAAGGATTCTTTGTCCTCTTGCCTTTTGAACTCCTATTTCCAAAACAAACTAAAAATGTTGGTGAAAGTTAATCATTTTTCTATTGATAGGGTTCGTAAAGTTACTTAAGTAACTCTCAGCATAGTAAACATGTCCTACACCACACTCCCAGCAACAATACTTGCATTAATCCAGCAACTCTTATCATCCTTTTTGTGTTAAAAAACCTACACATTAAATGTGTTCATGTTATCTATTAGGTAGAGATAGAGGTAGCAACAATAATGTTATAAATAACGGATAGGCCAAATCTATAACTAAATGATTATATTTATCTACAGATTCCTTATTTCTATTACCTTATTTTTTATCTACTATCTTGTTTTATCTTATTCATTTGTTATTAGATTTCTATTCTCTTACCTTAAGAGTATTTTTATCTCATAAGTATTAGACTTTTAATCTAATTAGAAATATTATGATTGTATGAACTTCAAACATACAAGAGGTTTAATTTTATTCAATAAAATAAGTAAATTAATTATAAACAAATTCAAGGTCTATCTTCTCCTTTCAACAAATCTGAGGTGCCAAAAACTTTCTCCAATAAACTCTTTCCCATCCATTCTCTCATGATGCAATTCGTGACGCAGGGCCTTAACAAATTGGTATCAAAGTCTATCATCATAGGAGATTCACCAAACAAAAATGAGGAGCCAGCACAAAATGAAACTAAATTGGTTCAATTAGAAACGAGAATGGAAGCTAGAATTATTCAACTTGAGACTAAAATGCAAAATATGTTTCACCATTTACAAAATTTTCCTAGTAATCTCAATGACACTTACAACTGAGACTCGGATGCATAAAGTACAGGTGACAACAGTAGTATTTCGAATAAAAGCATTCTAAACAAAGATAAAATTGACACTAGGGCAGGAGGGAAAATGACTACCATATATCTACCACAAGCAATGATTGGAGAGAAATAGTGAATGAAAAACAATTTTCTAGTCCACTACACAATCTATAATGGTCCTTTTTGAGACAACGAAGGAACCTTCTCTACTCATTAAGAGACTCACCAAATTAAAAATGGTAGAAAAAAGAGTTGAGTCTTTCTTACAATACCAATGAATTTTATTTTGTTGGAGTGGAGTAGCTAAAGGACCAAATGCTAACATCAGAAGATGATGCCCTAAAAAGGAACATGTTGTATCACTTTAGCCAATACCTTTTTATTATTATCAATCTTTGTTACTGTTTACATTAGGATATACTTTTTTTATTATTATCAATCTTTAGTATTGTTTAGATTAGGATAATCTTTCTAGTTATTATTAAGTAGGATAGAACTTACAACTATGAGAAATTATTATGCTATTGTAAATCCTACATTATATATATAGTTAATTTATGAGCAATAGGAGAAGCAAGAAAATTACAAACACAATTGAATTTTAAGACTCTCATTAACAAGTTTGAAATGTTAGAAGCTCTTTATTCTCTATCAATTATCTTATGGCGCAGTCCATGACTTGAGACCATAACAACTTAGTATCATAGATAATTGTCAAGGGGAGGAACTAAAATCCTTACTTTGCAAAATGCAAACACAAAATGAGACTAGATTGGTTCAGCTAGAAGCAAAGAAAGAAGCTAGGATTACTCAATTCAAGTTTCAAATGAAAAACAGGTTTGAACAATTACAAAGTTTTCTTGGTAATCCCAAAGAAATTGCAACAAAGACTTGACATGTACAAGTAGCAACAATAATGTTGTGAATAAAACCATTCAAATTAAAGATAGAACTGAAACTCAAGCAAAGTACGGATGATGACAGCTATGAACCTAGCACAAACATCTAGCTGCAAGCAACAATTAGTGAAAAGTAGTGGATGGAAGAACATTTCTTGACCCACCACATAATCTACAATGGTTCATTATGAGATTATGAAAGAACTTTCTCTACTCATTAAAAAAGTTTACCAGCTTAGAAATGGCAAGAAAAAAGGCTAAAGATCTTTTTTATTAATGCACAGAATTTTATTTTATTGGTCATCAATACAAGAAATTATTTTAATTGGGAGTCGAGAAGCACGAGAATTAAATACAAACAACAAAAGATAACCAATCTTATTTAGAATTTTAACTTTAAGGACAAGCTCTGTTTTTAAGAAAGAGATTAACTTTATGAATAAAGGAATGACCAAATCCATAATAGACAAATTATATTTATATACTCATTTCTTATTTTTATTATTTTATATTAGAAATTCTTTATTTAATAATTGCTTATATCAAATTTTTATTCTAATTAAAAATACTATAATTATTTTAACATCAACTAAAAAGTTTAATTTATTCAATAAAATAAATAAATTAACGATAAACACGTTTAATATTTAACTCTCTTATTAACAAATTCAAGGTGTTAAAAGCTTCAACTCATCCCATGATGCAATCGATGAACTGCGACCATAACAGTTCACCTCTTTCCCAAACAAATTAACCTCATTACTTTTGCTTTCTCTATGTTTTGAAGTGTAATGCGTGTAGCTTGTTTTAATTCCACGTGGTTTAAAACCGCTATATCCTATGTTGTGTTGCTCTATTTTAATATTAGAGTCGTCGAATATGAGAACTTGGAGCTTATTATCACAAACCAATATTGGAATTGGAAAGCACCAAAAATAACAAATTTATCTTCAGAATTTCATACCTTTCTTTTATGGGCCCACAAAGTTTATAGTAATCAGGAAAACCTTGGAGTCTTGCATTTTCACGAATCGTCAGTACTCGATCTTGCTCAGGATGCATAATTGCCTGTAAAAGAATCAAATCAGAATTACACATTTTATGTTGTCCACGAGCTGCCACGTCCCTCCACAGTTTTAAAAATTCAACCTGGTTGTGAGGTTCAGCCCTTGTAACGACAGTTGGTACAGTCTCATCCCACCAAAGACGGGCAAATGGCCTGCGTAATCACAAAAATGAACATCATTACAAATCAAATCAACTATAGAACCAAAAGCATCAACAGTGAGATGGAAAGGAACCTACTTTGATGACGTCCCATTCACAAAAGTCATGGCATAATCCGGAACCTACGATTGCCATAACGCAATAATCAACAAGCAAAGTAGCACAAACGTTAGTAATAAATGATAAAACAGAGAAAATATAGAGTATACATGAGAAAAAAGAAAGAAAAGAATTGCTACCAAAGGCTTTCCTGAATCCAGATAAACCCTCTTAACATCTGGATCCCATTCAACTTTGTTATCAGGACGTACACGAACACCTGGAAGATCTCTAAAGTTTCCTCCCTAATTCAAACAGGGCAAGTTTGTGAAATTAAAAAGCAACATCAAGACGGCAAAAGTCTTGCACTACGATACTGCTAGAAACAAACCTTTTTCTTTGGTATCCTGCAAACACGCTGATAATCATCATTATTCAGCTCAAGTGGACGATGATCATACAGCAAGCATTCTGATGGATTTGACTTCAATGAAGCATCTAGCAATTCTGCAACATCAAAAATTAGAATGTTAGTCTAGCCGTCAGGTCACTCTGAGAACAGAATGTTGCACTAGCAAGTAGCAATAGGTAGCAAAATTAAGAAAATCAATATAAAATAAGCTAAGGGGATATAATTATTCTAGCAGATCCAGAGAAAAAAATGCCTCTACACATATCAAACAGAATAATTGCTCTTAATTTAAATAGCATGTCCCCTGATAAACGGAATAAAATCTAGGAGTGTTTCCAGGAATGTCCAAGGATGATAGGCTAACAGATGCTTACCATCTTTCCTTAATCTAATCTGCCGCTGAAATTCTGTTTTAGGATCTGTCGTATAAGGCATTTCATCGCGATGTTCATTGTTCTCGACCTAATTAAAAAAAAAAATGCATAAGCATAGTAAAAACACGCATAATAACAAATACAAATTGCTGCATAACAAAATAAACTAACTGGAGGGAGGTCAGATATTGCATCCTCCAGAAAAAGCTTCTTTTCCAACTGAGCTACACAGCCTTCGTTATATGCTACAACATTACTCTGCATGTCACATATAACATAAATAAAATAAACAAAAATGAGCATGAAGAATGTGGAGAAATTAACTCTAAGTTCAATGATTTTTCTCAGCATAAATTAATGTTAAAACTCTCAACAGTAAAAATAGAGGTTTCATGTGCATTGCTTACGGAATCAAGACAAACACCAAATTTCCAAATTTGCACACGTACCTCAAACTCAACAGGAACAACGCCTCGGACAATGACATCATGTGTGGGAAGTGGGTACTGCGGCAACTTCTGCAAATCATAAATAATAAGTTATAAAATATTATAAAATAAAACTACACTCAAGTTGAGTAATTGGTTTATAGAGAGACCTCAGTAGGGCGGGCACCCCAAAGAAAAACACGCATCCGAAACTGAGGAAGCCCATATGCCCCAGCAGCCAACATGCCAATTCTTGTTTGATAGTTCATCTCAATAAGTCGACCCATGGCATATCGCCCTAGGAATCCATCAGCAAATTTAAGAATATCCACTACATTCTCCATTAAAACGAACTTTGGCTTCAGAAACTTTACAACATCCATGAAAACTATGAGTTGCTTGTTTTTTTCATCTTGCAAAGGATTATTTCTATTTCTAAAACGGTTGAATCCGCTAATGCCTTGACATGGCGGCCCCCCACAAATCACATCTGCATCACCCTTAATGATAAAACAAAAAATCATTAGAAAAAGGAATTAATAATCTATGTTAAATATTCCATGCTTATTAGTAAAAGTTGAAGGAATCTCACCGGCAATGGTAGAATCCTTGACTTGTACCCATTTGTGACGAACTCCTTTATAGCTTCCTGACAGTTACTATTCAAAGAACCTTACTTGTGAGATACATTTTTTAACGAAGGATTGGTAAGACACAAAAACATAAAATTAGTTTAGAATGTTTATCTGGTTGCATACCCCAAACCATCAATGGGTTCCCATGTGTCATATTCAGGGCCATAATTCTTCCAGCTAACCTGTAGACAGCCAATTTAACAGACAAATGAAAGGAAGCAAAATTAGAATTTGATGAGATAACAAAGCAAAAACAACACAATCAGCATAACGCTCATAGTTGATAGCATAAACAACAATTCGAAACATATCCCAATTGAGATGAGAATTTATTTTTTCTCCTCTTTATTTTTATGCAAATTGAACATTATCAATCGATGCAAATAAATGTGACTTCTATAATAGTAACACACCAGCCCTCAAACCATAATAAGCATATCTGGCATTGAGTTTGAATGTCAAAAAAGTGCTTTTTAGACTAACTACTTTAGATACTATTGAAAAAAAACAATTTAGTAAAAGTTTTTTTTTTTATTTTAGTATTCTTATAACTAAATCATGTCAAAAAATAATTTAAAAATACTTCTTAATATTTTTTAAATAGTACATTTGAAAAAAATGCTTTTTTCAACCACATCTTCGACGGTAATACAAAACAGACCCAACCAGTTAACTAAAGTTTTCTGTTTTGAAGAAAATTTACAGATAGATAGCATACTCACCTTTTGCATATGTGTTAAATTTGAAGAGAGTGCTAAACATGTTAGGCACCAAATTCAATTTATATGGACTTATATAAATTATTGGGTTACTTCATGCATATAAAGGACTCACTAATTTGATATTGCAACCAACCACTTATACTCATTCTTTCATCTTCATTTATCCCTAATGTGGAATTTCCATTCCCAACAATTTGCTACAGCAAACACATAAAATGAAATCACAAGTTTCATTTCTTTCCTGGTGCTATGAGTTTATAAAGTGCAGGCTAAATTCCCAAACAGATCAAATGTGTATGTTAAATAATGTATAAGCCAACAAGCTAACTAAATTTGTGCACTTACATACGAATAACATACTCCCTGCCCTTGGAAAATACCATTCGAAACCAAAAATTTAATCCACCAGTTTCATCTTTTATACTGCTACAAGTTTACCTTAAAGTGTAATCCACGCTCCCCTTTCTCCTTTGGGTCACCGTAGCAAATTTGGAGCACCTTTGCTACTTCAAAAACTTCATCATCATTCTCATCTTCATCATCCCCTTGCACATCTCCTTCTTCTTCTGAATCAAAAGGATAAGACTGCTGCTTTTCTGGATCATTGCTACTTATAAGTGAAAACCTAATGCAAAGTTTCTCCCATTCATTTAGCAACAACAAAAAATCCTCTGCAGATTCATTCCTCACCTGATTTGGAGCATATCAGTCTAAGAATATGAAATTCACATTATTCCATTACAATAGAAGAAACTTGAAGCTCGATATATAAAGAGTACCTCTGTCTCAGGGTGATTTAATCTTAGACTCTCACAAGCATATTTATTCAAGTCAACAGCCCATTTCTACAATGGGAAATAAAAACAATCAATTGGTTTAAGTAAAAAACAATAATAAAATTAAACCTACAAAAATTCTAGGTGACTTCATTTAGTATGCTTAAACATCCAATTAAGGAAATATCAAAATAACTTACTGTAACAAGGTTTAAGCCAGACAAATTGGCACCAAGGCACAGGCCTGTTGACATAGCACCGCAACCAGAATACAAATCCAGCAATGTAACCTCTGATTTTTTATGAGCATCACTAGTAGACTTCACCTCGTTTACATCATCATCACTAGATAATGTGGATGAGCTCTCATTGCTAGCAGTTAAATTCTCTGAAATTTAAAAAATATTACAGAGCATAAGAAAACCTACAACTTGCAAACTAGTACAGTTAATGTGAAAATCATCAATCTACACAATAAAAGGAGAGAAGTAATTACCTGGTGGTAATTTAACAAAGGTGGAGTATGGAAGTAAGTAGAGCATATCACAAAAATAATCACATGAAAGGATCTTTGCCTTTTTTCCTTCTAAATCCATCTAATACACAAGCACACAATATTATCAACTTTGTAAAATCAAAAAAGTAAAAAACAAATGAGTGAAGGAGACAATCCATACATTTAAAGGCATCTTAACAATATTCAGCTTCTCAACAAGACAATCCAATGGGTTGTCATCCCGAATCTCTGAAAAGAAAACACGTTTTTTATCGATATCGTAGGCGTGCTTGATGCTCTAACAAAAGAACAATAATCACCATTAGCATTATTATAAAATGGAAAGGAAAAGAAAAACACGAACAAATATTATATAATCATAGCTTACTGTATCCCTAGCTCTATAGAACCATTGAGCAGTGAAGTAACATTTTCCATCAGTGGCCTCAAACATCTCCACAATCTTGCATATATAGCTGTCCTCTCCATCCTCAGCCTAAACAAAAAAAACTAAAGTGGCTAAACAACTCATACTAAAATCTTTCTACCTATAAAATTTAAAAGGAAAAAGGAAAAGATTACATAAATTAAAAAAGCGTTTAGAAAAAACCAAACACAGGGCTAGAATAATATTAAAATCTCATAAATTATATATTCAAATTCAGTTAAGAATATTTGAATGACAAAAACAAGATAAATAATATCCCATTATTTGATAAAGGCCTCATATGCAAGTTAGTTGGACATACATATGTACATACATATATGCATACATCCATCCATCTATTAAAGGACAAATTTACATCAAAACTAAAACCATAATAGTCAACTTTAATACGGAACAAAAAGACAACAGGTCAAATATACTTATGAACAATTAATAAACCCATAAAATGGTTGAGACAACACCCGCTAAAGATGACAAGTGGGAAGTCTGAATTGGTTTGAAATATGATTATTATAAACTTTATAAAACTCCAGCAAAAAGTGGGATTTGATCAAATGATAAGGGAAAATAAAAAAAAGTACACAATAATGATGAGTTTGAAACTATTTAGAATGCTATTAAAAATATATCAAAAATAAAGAAAAGTAATCCTTATAATTGAACTTAACAAATCTTGGAAAATACTATTGGATTAAATTTAGTTTAGCGTTAATAAAAATGTTTTTTTTCCAAATAAAACATATTATTTTATATGGAAAAGTAAATTACTTACTTCATCCCGTAAGATGCCATTAATATTCAATTCTAAACAAGACAACCCAAGCAATCAAAAGGGAATCTAACAATTATAAACACAATGTACTAATATGAAAAAGGTACATGTAAAAGTGGAAACAATACCATTCTAAATAAAGAAGATATCAATAACTTACTTTGACATGAGCATCATCATAAAGATTATAGATCAAGCGTCCATCAACCTCTGCTTGTGTATAATGGCGTCGAGCTGGTAAGATCTCTTCACAGTCATCCTTACTATGTCAAATAACAAATTGAACAATGTGACTGAAGGATATTAACATGATTCAATTATTCAAATGCACATAAATAATAATAATAAAGACATAAAAGGGAGAGGGCAAGAGAGTAATTGAAAAGAAAAATATATAACACTCACACATTTGAACTCTTTGATCCAATTGCTTGTTTGTTTGACTATAAAGTAAACAACAAACACAAAATCAATTAAGGAAGTAAGATAAAATACTTTGTTTGAGTACCAAAAAATAAAATAGTAGAAATAAACATGAGCTTTGAACATGAATAAGCCTATTGAACTAAAATTTAATATTCTTAGCTTGATCAAACATAAGCTCCATGTCTTTGATAACTTGTCTGAAGAATGGTTCTATAAATTATTATGACAACCTTCTTAAAGGTCCATTTTGCTAAAATTATGAACAATTAGGGATAGCAAAACTCAATATGCCTTGGCAAGAAAATAGTATTTGTCTTGAACCAGGCAAAGAATCCTTTCCTCACCAAATGGTGACATGGTAGGGAAGAATAACCTTTTCACATTATTTGCGTTAATATAAAAATGAATTTTATAATAAATAATGTTAAATAAAAATGAAAATATTATTGTAATTTAAAACTTGCCATTTATTATATTATCTTAATTACAACTTGATAAAAAGTAAAATTATGTTAATGTGCATACTCTGATAATAAACAAGGAGTATATATCTTACTTAGTATAGACTTCCCCATTCTGTAGCTAACAGCAATACTTTATGCAGCAAAGACAAGATTGCAAAATCAACCCACCCATCAGTTTTGCCATTGAACATAACAAATGCATGCTTTAAAGAAATGAGCAACACTCTCTTATAAATAGAATTGATCTCGCAAAGCGCAAGCCTCAACTTATAGGCTTCAGCACAAAAACGCACACCTATTATTTGAGCTTTCAAATTAATGACTTCATTACTTGTGGTTGAATGATGCATACTCTCATCATTTTTTTATATTATTGTAATAGCTTCATAATTTTGTGGTTGGAGAGGTAGATAACTAGCAAGACGGCAACAATAAACATGTCATGGAATAACATTAAATAGATTCCCATTGAATTGAATTTAGCCTTATCACTAAGTAAAACAAGTTAAAACTTCATACAGTAGTGCTTTTGAAGCATTAAGTTGAGTGAGAAAAATAGCAGCTAGAGAACAAGGAGGATATGAACCTAAAGCTAGTGAGCATTGCTTGGATAAGAGCTGTTATGTGAAGCTGTGTCTTGCACCAAGAAAAAAAACTTCTACTTCACGAAATCATAATTTTCATAAATCTTTGAACATGTTGTATTCTTTGATATACCTCAAAGTTCATAATTTTCATAAACTAAATTTGATGATGCCTGTTAAAATATGACAACCAGCCAGTGTTCATAGTAAAACTCAATTTTAATCTGCTAACAATTACTTCAAGACGTGCTAGCCAATTGCAACAAACACAAACATAACCAAAATAAACTACCCCAAGTTATCAGCAAATAATTCCCAGTATCAGCAAAAATTAAAACCAAATGCTGTGTTAGACTTATAATACCTTCTTCACATAGCGATGAGGCCACCGAGTTCTAGCCTCTTCATCAGGCAAAGGATCACCGACAAATCTAGCTTCAGGCCCATCTTCATCGGTAACATGACCACTGACACTCTCATTTTTAGTCGATTCCTCCTCAGAAGCAGCATTTTCAGCAGATCTACGACTGTCACTCTTTTCAGAATGAGGTTTCACATCAGAGCTCATCTTAGCACCTTGTTCATCCACCTGATTAACTTCCTCCTCTTCACTATTCAACTGAACCACCTCCTCTTCTGCGACCACTTTTTTTGGCTGCTTGGAAGACGCGTCTCCAGGTGAAGTCGTCGTTTTTCGCTTCCCAGCCATGATGCTGTGGGAGTCCGGCCACCGCAGAGCAGGAGAAAAACGCAATGAGGGGACCGTGTATGTAAGAAATGCAGAGTGAAGAGAAACAGATGAGGTTTTGGATGAACTAAAAATTAGGGTTTTTGTTCTTTTTTTAATAAGAGGAGAAATGGGTTAGGCGGGAAGCGAAAATGAGTTTTGGAGGGATAATGCGGAGCGCATTTGGAAATGAGCCTGAGGTTGAGGCGGACTTTTTGATTTTTGAACGTTGGAACTTGGTTGCGCGTTTAAATTCAAATTTAGATTTTCAAGTTATATTGCAATTTTTCTATATAGCAATTTGGTTGTGAGGAAAAAAAAAAGGAAAATTAACTTGAAAAATCTTTACCTTTGCTTGAGATAAATTATTTAATTACTATACATAATTTTGACTATTAATTCTAATGAAATTCAAATTAAATTTATCATATTTTATAATTATAGCAAACTTATTATTCATACATGTGAAAATTCTCCTTTTATATTTTATGATTTGGTACCTATGTATTTTCATTTAGAATGGTAAATTATTATTGTTGTTAAATTTATAGTGTCTAGTATTTGATTTAATCAATTAATTTTTTTATTTTGTTTTATTTTAATTGATGATATTGTATGAGAATATCAAAATATTATTTGCTTTTAATATTAATCATGCACTTCCATGCATATTTTACTTCTATCTTCCTTCCCAAAGCCCTGAAGTTCTAGAGTCCAATTTTATTGAGCTTGAATTTCATTTTCCATTACGCTAAGTACAAAGCCCAATATTGCCTTTTTTTTTTTTTTGAAAAAGACCCAATATTACCTTATATTTTGTCTTATCCAGTAACGGCTATATTAGATATTTTGGATATCCAATTTAATTCAATTATAAAAGTTGAGTTATTCTAAATCTATGTTCTTTATTCAGTTGGAACTTTAAAATTTCAATTATAATATTCAATTTGCATAAGTTGCATATCATATTTCTCTTTCTAATAAATTTATTTAGGTCTTTATACAAATTTTTATCCTTTTAACTCAAATTTCTCCTTTTAATAAATTCATCTCGATCTTTATATTAGTTTTTATCGTTTTAACTCAAATTTCTCTTTCTAATATATCCATCTTTATAAAATTTCTTTTTTTAATAAATTTATCTCAATTTTTATATAAATTTTTATTATTTTAATTCAAAAACCCTAACTATGATAAATATATATATATCATAATTTTAAAATTTTACACAATAAAATAAGTTTTTACACATTTAGCTCAATTTTAACTATTTGACCTTAATCAATTTTCATAAAAAAAGTTATAGTTCATATATTATACCACTTAGAATTATTTTTCAAATGATCTATTGGATAAAAAAATTAAACATTTATTTTTGGATAATAAAATTAATTTTTTTTAATTTATCACAATTATAATTAATAATATTAAATTTAATATGAAAAGTTATAAAAAAAAATTACAATATAATCCTTAAAATTTTATTTGAATAATAAAATAATTCTTAAAATAAATATTTTTATTTCAATAATGCTCCTTCTTGTTAATCTCATTATTTACTTCTCTACCTTATTTTTATATACATATTGTAGTTTAATAAAAATTTAAAATATAAATTATAACACAATAATTCAAATTGACTCAAATATTTATCAAAATTTAACATTGTATCAGAGTCTCTCCCTTCAATGTCAGATCTTCTATAAATACGTCACACACTAATAAAATTCTAAACGTGAGATGATGGGGTGTGTTGAATTCCATGTAAATTATTGTGAAAATGAATAACGAGTCCTTATAGGGCACTATTCCCTTTAAACTAGTTTTTAAAATAGGATTAGATTTAAATTAAATTTAACAATAATAAATCAAATTAAATTAATTTAAATAACTTTTAAATTTATTTTTTTAAAAAGTTATTTAAATTAAGGGTGAGCAGTATTCGGTTCAAACCGAAAAAATCGATCGAACCGAATCGATTTGAAAATTTAGTTCGGTTTTTTATATATTTCGGTTCGGTTCGATTTTCAATTTCAAAAATTTCGGTTATTTCGGTTCGGTTCGGTTTTGATCAGAAAAAAACCGAAAAAACCGAACCGAACTGATTAGTAATAATAATATATTTTTTCAATAATATATAGAAATTAAATCATATTAAAATTAAAATATTTAATTAAATTTTAAAATATTAAAAATAAAGTGCAAAAAATAAAAAAATTATTAAAAATCAAAACCGATCAAACCGAACCGAACCGAATCAGACCGGTTCGGTTCGATTCGGTTTCTGACCAAAATCGGTTCGGTTCGGTTTTCATAAACACTCAAATTTTGATTTTCGGTTTATTCGGTTCGATTCGGTTTTGAACCAAACCGACCGAATGATCACCCCTAATTTAAATGTCCCACAAGTTTTAGGGGCAAGCGCACTCAATACTGTTAGTATAAATGACAAGTAAAAACTTTTAAACTTATGTCAATATTGACAGTAAATTTTCCACAACAATTATAAATTTCTATATATTTAATTATTTATAATAAACTTCATGTGAATGTGGTTGTGATAAAAAAAATTTCAAATAATGGTATTTTTACATTCTTTTCAATATATTTTTTTTACTTTTTTTCTAATTTTTTTATGCATTTACCAATAGTCCAAGTGGCAGTAAATCATGCTTCTATTATGTCTATTAACAGGGTTTATTACTCCACCATCGTGTCCTTTTTTATCCTAATATGATTTTCTTTTTTCTCAATGCAGATTTGAATTATTTTTATCTTTTACATAACTTTGGCAAACTATTCTATGACAACATATTCCTTAATAATGTATTTGAATTTCTTAGACATTGGATATAAATATACAAAATACGAGAATATTGAATAAATTGTGGATAACCTTTTCATTACTTAAATCAATAATAAATCTTAAATATATACTCTGAACAGTAATTCAACCTAAAAGCATACTTGAAATGCCCTTTTATAGAATCTATGTTAGGATATCTTCTTAAAACTAAAATTCCTTACTAAATTTATCTTAATCCATCTTAATTATAAATTTGAGAGTTCTACTAGGAATCTTCTTCTCATCTTGAAGATATTTCAAGAGGGTAAGATTTGAACATTTTAATTGATGGGTACTAATGTGATCGAGTTCATTCATCGTGAGATTAAAAGGATAATGTTTAATGGGTTTTGGACCTTTTGGTTTCAAGAGACTAATTCTCAAATCTCCCAAGTGAGGATTTAATGTCTAAGGTGAATCTCCCTATATCGATTCAGTTTTCAAAATCGAATTTTTCAAATAAATTATCAGGAATTAATTTGGTCCGTAAAAACTGAATATTCTAATGTGAATTAGTCTTTTTAAGCCTAAATTTGAGTTTTAGTTCAGTTTTTAAAATTGAATTTTAAAAAATATTGTATCATTAATTCCTTTTAAATATAAATTTTTAGATTCACTTTGAAAACGAATAATATGATTCGATTAGATTTCGTAAAAAAAAATATTTCATTCTACTCATTAAATATTATAACTGAAGTATCATTTTTTGTTAAGAGTTCATATATATATATATATATAACAAAATTTTCTGACTTTTATTGTCGAATTCCCTCCCCTCATTCTCTATTACTTTTTTTAAATACTTGTCTTAGGGCAACCATTATTCGACATTCATCGTCGAATCCTTAAGTAATTCAGTATTTATTGTTAGTTTTTTTTTTCTTTTATCTTAAAGAATACTCCTTTTTTTAATAAAAGTAATAAAAAAATATTATTTATTGTTGAATTCTCTTAGTAATTCGGCATTTATTATTGAATTATTTTTTTTTAATTTTAATGAATATTTACCTCTATTAATAAAGACAATAAGAAATTGATATTTATTATCGAATCCTCTAATAATTCGACATTTATTACTATTTTTTTTTCTTTTACTTTCTTTCTTTTTTAAATTTTATGACTTTATAATCTTTATTTTAAAGTTTTGATTATTTGTATCCGAGATCTTTTGACCTGCAAAAACTTGATGATTTCAGATCGCTTATTCCATAACCGTAGGGATGAGCAGTATTTAGTTCAAACCAAAAAAATGGACCGAACCGAATTAATTTAAAAATTTGGTTCAGTTTTTTATTTATTTCGGTCTGGTTCGGTTTTTAATTTTAAAAATTTCGGTTATTTCGATTCGATTTTGATCAGAAAAAAATCGAAAAAATCAAACCGAACTGATTAGTGATAATAATATATTATTTTCAATAATATAGAGATTAGATCATATTAATATTAAAATATTTCAATTAAATTTTAAAATATTAAAAATAAAGTATAAAAAATAAAAAATTTATTAAAAATCGAAATCGATCAAATCAAACTGAATTGAATTAGATTGGTTTGATTCGATTCGATTACTGACTAAAATCGATTGGGTTCGATTTTTAATAATACTCAAATTTCGATTTTTAATTTATTCAATTCGGTTCGATTTTAAACTGATTCGACCGAATGCTCACCTCTATATACCCGTACTTTGGATTTCAAAATTAATTTATAACATCACAGGTTTCGAAGAGAATTTTTAGATAATAGAGTAAGAATTTGTAATATGAGGTTTTGGAGAGAATTTTTAGATAATAGAGTAAGAATTTGTAATATGAGGTTTTGGATTTTAGTTCCTAAAACCTTTTAGAGCGTACCTCTTTTTACGCCTTTGAATTGTCGCTTTGTACTTAAATTTTATTGGGTTTCAATCGAATTGGCGCTTTTGATATTTTCTTGGCCGCTAATTTCTTTAGACTTACTCTCTTTGTCAATGTATTGCACTTAAATTTTGTTGGATTTCAATCGAATTGGCGCTTTTGATATTTTCTTGGCCGCTAATTTCTTTAGACTTACTCTCTTTGTCAATGTATTGCACTTAAATTTTGTTGGATTTCAATCGAATCGACGCAATGAAAGAAATAGAAAAATAAATTTTTTCACCAACATAGATTGCGTTTAAACGAAAAAAGCAATAATATTAAAGAGAAAATAAATACCTCTTTTTTTTTTCAGCAAAAATACGAGATCGTTCGTCTTGATTGGATTGTCGCAAACCACAAACCGTCCAAGTCTCTGATCTCTAATAATGTCTAGAATGACAATCGAAAAGCCTTAGAATCGTTCTAAAGTTTTGAGAAGGGGAGAGATTTTGAGTACTAACTCTCTTTCTTTCCTACAAATTCTGGAGGCTCAAAAGGGTTTCTACCAGTAGAGACACAGACTCTCATAAGATGCCCTTTTATATTAAAATCCTAGGGTTTCAATATAATAATATTTATTTATTTTGTTAACTAATTAAATAAATAAATTATAACTATGGTCCAGAATTTTAATAAACAAACCATATAAATCTTAGGTAATTTTAATTAAGTCCTTAATTAATTAGATCAAAATTATAATTATTTCAAATTATAATTTTATCCCAATGTCAATTTATATGCAATCAAGTCCTACTTGATTTAATTTCTCATTTTATTTTATCATGCAATTTTTTATGTGTGTGATCCATTATGTTCTAAATATGTTGACAACAAATATAATTAACTAATTAATTTGAAGGTCATGAACATTGTCTAGCAATATATCAAAACTATCCAAATATTCAAAATGTCAAAAGTGGTTTGACTTAATCTTTCAGTATATGGTTTGTGAGTGTAATTAATATCCAAATGTCTCGATTTAACATTTGATGCATGGAATGTGTTTACAATGTTAAATCATATTAGTTCCCATCTATTAGTTATTAACCGATTAAATGAAATTTCAAATCTCATTTACTAATTTCATTCCACCTTATGCAAGAATTTCATGATCAATACTAATAGAGAATAAATGAGACATTCTCTAATTTAACCTACGGTGATGAATTCTATCTTAATCACATAAATACAATTCTTAATATATCTAATTTATCCCCATCTGTTATTTATGAACCAAATAACTTGTAATATGAATCAAAACATAAAGTCCCTAGATAAGATTATTTATTGATTTCAAATCAAAATATCACTTATACAACCATCACTTGAGTAAATCATCACTTGAGTAATCCATAGACACAGGTTATTTTCCATATGGATTTCTCAGACCGATCAGTTCAGTGCACTTATTTTGTAAAATAAGCACCTATATATTAGTTATAAATATCTCACGTATCTCAACCTATGTGATCAGTTGCTTACTCTAAAATGAAAGAACATAATATATATACCAGTCTCAACAGCTCTAATCATTGTCCAATCATAATAAGAATATCGATAAAAAATATTTGGAAACATTACTTAAATGCAATAGAAATCAAACAATTATAACCATATTATAATTTTCTTTGCACAGTAATATAATCTCATGGACTTTATCTTTACTCGAGGTTAAATTAACACTAAAGATAAATAATAGCCTTTATAAAAACATATTTAAATACTTAAAGTACATGAAGAATAATATCCAATTACAACTAACGGATTGGCTGTAGGGCATATTACTAACAAATTTTCGCTCTTTAACGAACTTTGGATTTTACCAATAGGTTGCCTTTTGACTTTTCCTCTTAGGATTCTAACAAGGAATTATCCTTGATTTTCATTAAATAATGTTATCATCTTATGAGATTCTGGTAACAAAATTCCATTGACAATTATCAATGAATCGCCCTATAGTTTCCTTTGACGAACTTGTCCTTTGTGTGATTCTTAGTGATGAATCGCCTAGTGGTTCCTTTTGACCAATTTGTCACCTTGTGAGATCCTTGGCGATGAACTGCCTAGTTGTGGGATTCTTGGTGATGATTCACTTTGATGGTTTTCTTTGACGAACTTATCTTTTTGTGGAATTCTTAGTGATGAATCGCCTTTATGGTTCATTTTACTGAACTTGTCGTCTTGTGGAATTCTTAATGACGAATCTCTTTAGTACTTCTGTTAATGCTTAGAGGATTATGCTCAAGGCTTTAAATAAACATTAACAATTAAGAGTTTGTATATATACTACTGATAAAATAACTTTAGTAGGAAAAGTTCTAAGTGTTTCTCCTGCTATGTTTCTTAGCTGAGGTTTCTCCTTTTTTTTTGCTAAACTTTCTCCTCATTCCTTTCAGTTTCAAGAGACTGGCTTTCATTATCTAACATGATATATTTTTGTGCCTTTTTCATCAGTTGAAAATAATCTCTTATTGGGTTTTCGATTAAGGATTCTATGAATTTGGTGTTTTGATATCTCTTCTTTATTGCTTCACAAGCAATCTCTATGTCCAGGTTATCAACTTGAATTACTTCAACATTGAATTTGTCAATGTAACTATGTAGAGACTTGTGTTCATCTTGCCTAGCTTTCTAAAAATCCGAGGATAGCTTCTATAGAAGAATACAAGTGATGAATCATTATTTGAAATTTTAAGCGAACTTCTTGAAATCATGGATTGAATGAGGTGAGATATGTTGGCTTTGTGATTTATAGGATCAAATTTCCCATTATACTTGTCTAAGTTTAGGAGCTTGAATTTTAGTGGAAAGGGTTGAGCCAATATTTCTGCTGAAAGGGGAGAAGTGTAACGACCCGAAAATCGGACCGCTACCGGCGCTAGGATCCGGGTCGACTTAAGGCCGCCGGGACCCGTAGCAAGCCAAACATACATCCTGGAAACCTGTTTAATCCCATACATGATCAATAAAATACATAAAAATTTAAAACTTTTCCTTCAAACATCCAACTCAACCTGAACATATACTGTACATAGTCATAATCATAATCATGATCCCTCTGTGGGATCTCATCAATGCCCCAATGGGCAATACATCATGAGATGAGTTGGCTTCCATAAACATTATAAAACATTTTTGATCATGTAATAAAAGGGATTCCTCATACACAATGTCAAGCACAATATCTAATCCTCAATATCATTACATGACTGAAACTATACTTTTACATAACATTAATACATTTATCATGTCCACACTATCTATTACATATACCAGACTTCATTACTCTTGTAACCTCCTGGTCTACCCTGAACCTGCAATCCTGGGGAAATGGGAGAGGGGTGAGCTACTAGAGCCCAGTGAGCAGAATAATAAAAACATTTAAATCATATGGATCATGGAATGCATCACATCACAGCTAATCACATCAAGGATGAACTTGTCACCAATAGCCCTCTACATGGTCCAACTGTGCCAGAACGTAGAATGGGTCCTGGTCTTTCCCTTACATATCATAACATAACCGTGTCCAACTGTGCCAGAACGTAGAATGGGTCCTGGTCTTTCCCTTACATAGTGCCAGCGAACGTAGAATGGGTCCCACTGGTCTTACTTTCCGTACCGTACATATCATATCGTCATATCATAGATCGAGGGCTATGGATCATCCAACATTCATCCACATCAACATTTAACATATGCAATGCAACATATTCGTGAATTCTAATGCAAGCAACCTAATTCAGCACATGGCATTCATGATGCGTGAAACATGCTAAAAAGTTCATTCTTTGCTTTAAAACATAATAAGTTATTCCACTCACCTCTGGATAGCTCTGACCAGACACTGGGGCAACAGACTCACTGCTGGGATCCTCGGTTCCTCGGGTCCGAACCTACACAGGTGGACTCAAATGAGGGACCAAACATACATGAACATAACTCTAAACTATTCCCCAAAAACCCCTTAAAACATCATGGAATAATCATAGAAGAACATGCAAGAAAGGGCTGGACAGGGCACTTTCGGCGGCAGGTTCGGCGGCCGAAAGTCCCTCCAGAGCCGAAAGTCAGGCAGGTTCGGCGGCACCTTCGGCGGCCGAAACTCCCAGACAGAGGCGAAACTCATGCATGTTCGGCGGCACCTTCGGCGGCCGAAAGTGCCAGACAGAGACGAAAGTCTCCTTTCAGGGGCAACTTCGACAGCCGAAAGGCCTGCCCCCCCAGCCATGTTCGGCGGCCGAAAGTTCCTTCGGCTGCCGAACCTGGTTTCTGCCAAAGGGCAGAAACTTGGCTCCCTTATGCATTTATGCCTCCAAAACTAACCAATCATGCATAAACCTATTCTACAACATTCCCAAGCATTCACAAGCAAACATACAAGTTCCTAGGGGCATCAAACCAACAAAAACCCCAACTACAACACACAAGCAACTCACATTGCTCAAAAACACATATAAAACCCATAAACCTAACTATGAGCTAAACATGTATTCTACCTTATAGATCTTGCATAAAACTTACTTTAAACATAAAATGAGCTTAAGATCGGCTCTTACCTCTTGTAGATCGAGAGAGAGACGTCCTAAACTCGGAGGTGGGAGGTTTTGAGTTCTTGAACCTCAAAGCTCCAAAACTTTGCTCAAAGCTTGAAAATCTTCAAAACCAAATAAAAACTCATGAAAATCGAGTAAGATGGGAAGGAAAGAACTCAAGATCGGTGAGGGGCGGCGGAGAGCTCACCTTGGCCGGAAATGGGGAGAAAGCTCGCCCATTTTTGGCTAAGGGACCCTTTTATAGTGGCTGGCCAGGCCACGTTCGGGGGCCGAATGTACCTCCGTATGCATGCCATGTTCGGCGGCCGAACTTGAGGTTCGGCGGCCGAACCTGGACTTTCCTCACTTATGCTTTCGGGGGCCTAAAGGCGCTCCCGAAGGCATGCATGTTCGGCGGCCGAACTTGAGGTTCGGCGGCCGAACCTGAGTTTTCCTTCAAGGTTGTTTTCATGCAAAAACTCATTTCCATTTTACTTAAAACCATGAAATACCTTAAAACATTTTATGAAAACATGATTCTACCCTACTAGAGGCTTCCGACATCCGAGATTCCACCGGACGGTAGGAATTCCGATACCGGAGTCTAGCCGGGTATTACATTCTCCCCCCCTTAAGAACATTCGTCTCCGAATGTACCTCAACTAGCACATAACATGGCATAAAACATAACATACATACAAAGCACATAAACACAAGGAGATCTAACCTTAAAAGAGATGAGGGTACTGCTGGAGCATAGACTCCCGTGTCTCCCAAGTGCATTCCTCCAAATTGTGGTGGTTCCACATGACTTTCACCATCGGGATTTCCTTGTTCCTTAACTTTCTGATCTGGGTGTCTATGATCCGTACTGGCTGTTCAACATAGATGAGATCCTCTTGGACCTCCACATCAGGCTCACTAAGAACCTTGCTCGGATCTGACACAAACTTCCTCAACATTGAAACATGGAAAACCGGATGGATTCTTTCCATCGAAGCAGGTAAATCTAGCTTGTACGACACATTCCCAATCTTTTGCAAGACTTCAAAGGGTCCGATGTATCGTGGGGCTAGTTTACCTTTCTTCCCAAATGTAATACCCGGCTAGAGTCCGGCGTCGGCATTCCTGTTTACCAGTGGAATCCAGGACGTCGAAGTGTGTTATATGTTCTTACGTGCAATTATGTGTTTTATGAGATGTTTGAAGGTTAAGGGAAGTGAGTTTTGAGTTGAAATGACCTAAGGCAGTTGAGCCAAGTTCGGCCGCCGAAAGTAAGTTCGGCCGCCGAAAGTGTTTGGCTTCCGAAGGGAAGTTCGGCCTCCGAATGTTGCATGGTCTTGCCTGTGATTGGGCAGCCGACGATGAGTTGGCTAGTGAGCTGAGTCATGTTTGTTTTGACAAGTGTTGGCCTCAGATTCTTGCCATGGAATGACCACGTCTTCTATGACTCATCTGCAAGTGTTTTGAGCAGCTCATGCAGGAGTTTGCTCATTTACCACATTGTGAAGGTTTTGAAGCAAAAAGTGAGCTTTGGAGAGTTAGTGAGGGTGAAGAGAGTTGAACCGTTTTCCTTTGTTGAGATCACTCACCAGGAGGTAAGTGATGTGTTGACTATGGTTTTATATGTTTTCTGAAGGTTTTATGGGATAGGTGAAGAGAGAGATGCATGTTTAGGTTTTCAATGGAAGGTTTGTGGATATATGCATGAATATATGTTTCTGTGTTATGTGTGATTTGTTGTTTGGGGTAGTAGATAGTTTTGGACCCCTGTGATCATATACATGAGTATATGTATGTTGAGGAGTTGATTATGCATGTTTAGAGATGTTGAAGAGAAGGAGGAGCTTGGTTTGCCGTCGGGCTGAGTTCTGGCTGAACTCAGGTTCGGCAGCCGAAAGTTCATTCGGCCGCCGAACCTCCTGCATGGTGACTTGGTTGCCACAGCTTGCCCCGTGAGTTTTGCATGTTCGGCTCTGTTTGGGGACTTCGGCTGCCGAAGGTGCCGCCGAAGGTTAGAGACTTTCGTCTCTGGAGTCTGTTTTGCCCCCGAAACTTGCCCCCGAAAGGGTTCGGCCGCCGAAGCTTGAGATTCGGCCGCCGAAGGTGCTTGAGTTTCGTCTCTGGAGAGGACATTCGGCCGCCGAACCTGCCGCCGAAAGTGTTCTGTCCAGCTTTTCTTTTGCATGCTTTGCATAGCTAGGTAAGGAAGTTTCAGGGGATTCTTGGGGAGTGTACTAGAGGTATTGATAAGTTAGTTTGGTCCCTCATTTGACTCTTTATGTATTACAGACCAGAGGAACCAGAGAGAGCAGCAGTGAGTACTGCTCCAGAGGTAAACCTGCAGAGTCAGTCAGTCCAGATAGCCAGAGGTGAGTGGAACTAAACTTATGACTTTTGATACAAGCACAACCTGTTTTTAGCATATCTCATGCATCATGTTAATGCCATAGGTTGATTGCATTAGTATTCACGACTATGGTGCATTGCATTGTTATTTGATGATGTGAGTGAATGCTGAATGATCCAATAGTCTCAGACAGGAAGTCCAGGAGCCTTTGACTACGCCCTGGCACGTATAGCAAAGACCAGGAGCCTTTGACTACGCCCTGGCAGGTATATAGTAAAGTCCAGGAGCCTTTGACTACGCCCTGGCAATGGTAAGTTCACAGGTGTTATATACGCATATACATATATGACAGGAAGACCAGGTGCTCGATTCTACGCCCTGGCACAGAGTTACTGGGACTATGTGGTGACAGGTTTACTCTTGATGTGGCTTGTCTGTGTTATGGCGCATTCCATGAGATCATATTTTACTGAGATGTTTTACTGTTCTACTCACTGGGCTATAGAGCTCATCCCACTCCCTTACCCCAGTTTTGCAGGTTCAGTGTACAGTGTACATGGACAGTCCAGCAGAGTGCAGGGATAGTGAAGAGATCTGTAATAGCTTAGAGTGGACATGTAATATTAAAGAGATGTAATAGTTGTTGCTTGACCTAGACCTAGTGATGTATGTTTTGTACATGATCTGTATATGTATATATGTTTTCCTGTATGTGAAAACCAGGCTTAACAGTTATGAATTAACCCATCTAGAGCAAGCTCTAGTCAGGGATACAGAGTACAGAGTACATGAGTACAGAGTACAGAGAGAGTGCATGCACAGGTTAAGCCTTGGTTCAGAAAAGAGTTTTATTTTCACTGAAAATGTATGATCATGTATGAGGTTTACAGGTACACAGAGAGTATAGCAGGCTTGCTACGGGTTCTGGCGGCCTTAAGCCGACCTGAATCCTAGCGCCGGTGACGGTCCTTTTTGGGGTCGTTACACCAAAGCGAACCACTCCTTTCATAGGAGACACCTTGAGCAATACCAGATCCCCCTCCTGAAACTCTAACTGCCGTCTGCGGATGTCTGCATAACTCTTCTGTCTGCTTGCAGCAGTCTTGATCCTTTCTCTGATTATGGGTACTACCCTGCTGGTGATCTCAACAAGCTCAGGCCCTGCCAAGGCCTTTTCTCCAACTTCTTCCCAGCAAACAGGTGACCTGCACTTCCTCCCATATAAAGCTTCATATGGAGCCATCCCGATGCTAGCATGATGGCTGTTATTGTAGGCAAACTCCACCAAAGGTAGATGCTGCCTCCAAGAACCGCCAAAGTCCAGCACACACATCCTGAGCATATCCTCTATGGTCTGGATGGTCCTTTCTGATTGTCCGTCCGTCTGTGGGTGGAAGGCAGTACTGAAATCCAACCTAGTACCCATGGCATTCTGCAGACTCCGCCAAAACCTGGAGGTGAACTGGGGCCCTCTATTTGACACTATCGAAACAGGAACCCCATGCAGCCTGACGATCTCGTCCACATACACCTGCGCCAACTTGTCCACAGAATAGCCACTCCTGACAGGAATGAAGTGAGCAGATTTGGTGAGTCTGTCCACAATCACCCATATGGAGTCCAATCTGTTGGACGTCGCCGGTAACCCCACTACGAAGTCCATAGCTATATTCTCCCATTTCCACTCTGGAATAGGTAGCGGGTTAAGCATTCCAGCTGGCTTCTGATGTTCCAACTTCACCCTCTGACACACTTCGCAGGCTGACACAAACTGTGCCACTTCTTTCTTCATAGCTGGCCACCAATAAACTTTCTTCAAATCTTGATACATGTTGGTGGCTCCGGGGTGAATGCTGTATCTTGCATTATGAGCCTCTCTCATAATGTCTCCTTTTAGCCCTATGTCATCTGGTACACATAGTCTGCTCCCATAGCGGAGGATCCCCTTGCTGTCAAATCTGAACTCACTGTCATTGCCTGACTGAACAGTCCTGGCAATCTTCACTAACTCCGGGTCCTCATGCTGTTTCTGAGCCACCTGCTCCAGAAACACGGGTGCCACTCTCATCTGGGCCACCAAGGCACCTGTACCAGATAACTCCATCTGTAGACCTTCCTCAATGAGCTTGTAGAGCTCCTTCACCACTGGCCTCCTCTCTACCGTTATGTGGGATAAACTGCCGAGTGATTTCCGGCTTAAGGCGTCTGCCACAACATTCGCCTTACCCGGATGGTACTGAATCTTGCAATCATAGTCACTCAGCAGCTCCACCCATCTTCTTTGTCTCAAATTCAAATCTCTTTGACTCAGGATGTACTGCAGGCTCTTATGATCTGTAAAGATCTCACATTTAACCTCATAGAGGTAGTGCCTCCACATCTTGAGTGCAAAGATTACTGCTGCCATCTCAAGGTCATGCGTGGGGTAATTCAACTCATGCTTCTTCAGCTGCCTAGAAGCATAAGCAATCACCCTCTCATTCTGCATTAGTACACAACCCAGTCCCACACGGGATGCATCACAAAAGACTGTAAAGTCTTCATCACTAGATGGCAGAGCTAACACCGGTGCTGAAGTCAACCTCTTCTTAAGCTCTTCAAAACTCTCTTCGCACTGGTCGGTCCACACAAACTTCTGATTCTTCCTGGTTAGTCTGGTCAGAGGAGCTGCTATCTTCGAGAAGTCCTGAACGAACCTCCTGTAGTAACCTGCCAAACCCAAGAAACTCCTGATCTCCGTCACTGAAGTGGGTCTAGGCCAGTTAGCCACAGTTTCTGTCTTCTTGGGGTCTACCTCTATACCATTCTCTGACACTACATGCCCCAAGAACGAAATGCTCCTCAGCCAGAACTCACACTTAGAGAACTTGGCATACAAGCCATGTTCCCTCAAAGTCTGCAGAACCAACCTCAGATGATGGGCATGCTCCTCTGCGTTCCTAGAATACACTAAGATATCATCTATGAAGACGATAACAAAGTGATCCAGGTATTGGCTAAATACTCTGTTCATGAGATCCATGAATGCAGCAGGGGCGTTGGTTAACCCGAACGGCATTACAAGGAACTCAAAATGCCCATATCTGGTCCTGAAGGCTGTCTTCGGCACATCCTCATCCCTTATCCTTAGCTGATGGTACCCCGATCTCAGATCTATTTTGGAGAAACAACCCGCTCCTGCTAGCTGGTCGAATAGATCATCGATCCTTGGCAGAGGGTACCTATTTTTGGTAGTGACTTTGTTCAACTGCCTGTAGTCGATACAAAGTCTAAGGGATCCATCCTTCTTCCTTACAAACAAGACCGGAGCACCCCAAGGTGAGGTACTCTGTCGGATGAAACCCTTTTCTACCAGCTCTTGCAACTGTTCTTTCAACTCCTTCAACTCGGCTGGGGCCATCCTGTAGGGAGGGATAGAGATCGGTCTAGTTCCAGGCACCAACTCTATCTCGAACTCTATCTCCCTAGCAGGTGGTAAACCTGGAAGCTCATCAGGAAAGACATCCTAAAACTCTCTGACAACTGGCACTGAGGTTGGCTCCCTGACCTGACTGTCTAGCTCTCTCACATGAGCTAAGTACCCCTGACATCCCTTCCTAAGCAACCTACGAGCCTGAAGAGCTGATATCAGACCTCTAGGTGTGCCCCTCTTGTCTCCTCTGAAGACGACCTCTGACCCGTTCTGATCTCTGAACTTGACTACCTTGTCCCTGCAGTCCAAGGTAGCACCATGGGTAGATAGCCAATCCATCCCTAGAATGACGTCAAAGTCTGTCAAATCTAGAACCACAAGGTCGGCGGAGAGGCATCTTCCCTCAACAAAAACTGGACTGAACTGGCAGACTGACACTGCCACTGACGGGTCACACTTGGGTCCACTGACCCATAGGGGACACTCTAACCCAGAGACTATCAGACCCAACCTCTCAACGGCTCTCGGAGCAATAAATGAATGAGATGCACCCGGGTCCATTAATGCATACACATCAGAACACCCAATGATGAGATTACCTGACACCACGATGTTGGATGTGTTAGCCTCCTGCTGAGTCATGGTGAAGATCCTGGCTGGAGCTGATGGACCTTCACCTCGGGAACCAGAAGAAGAGGTTGCCCCTCTCCCTCTACCTCTGCCACTGCCCTGAGTTGTGGCTGGAGCTGCTGGCTGTGCCACACTACCGGAGGCTGTCTGCTGGGGCTGGCCCATAAAAGGCGCTCTAGGACACTCCCGAGCTATGTGTCCCTCCTGTCCACATCTGAAACATGTATTAGTCCCAGCTCGACACACTCCCCTGTGCGACCTTCCACATCTCTGGCATTCTGTACCATCTGAGCCTGAACTCGAGCCACCGCCAAAACCCAGACCAGATTTCAACTGATTCCAAAACTTATTCTTCTTCGGCTTCTTGGTGGTGTTATCCCACCTCTTCTTACTTGAGCTTTGAGAAGAGAAACCTGGTCCTCCTCTGCCTGGGGTCTTAACCCCTGAAGACTGGGTCACTGACTGCTTCACTGACCCCTCAACTATAGCACTTGCCTCCATTCTTCGAGCCATATCCACCACAGTGTGGAAACTTTCTCTCTCAGCTGACTGAATCAACGAGGAGTACCTAGAATGCAGCTTCATAACATATCTCTTGGCTTTCTTCGTATCTGTATCTAGAGCTTGCCCTGAAAAAGGCAATAGCTCTAAGAATTTATCCGTGAACTCCTCTACACCCATGTGCTCTGACTGCCTCAATTGCTCAAACTCAATCATCTTCAGTTCTCTGGAACTGTCTGGAAAAGCCTATCCAGCGAACTCATTCGCAAATTCCTCCCATGTCATGCCGTCTAGTCTCGGGTCCACATAACACTTGAACCATTCCCGTGCCTTCTTGCACTTTAAGGTGAACCCTGCCATCTGAATGGCCCTGCTATCATCCGCCCCTAGCTCATCAGTTATTGTCTTCACCACTCTCAGATACTCAAAGGGGTCATCCCCTGACTTGTATTTGGGAGCATCCAGCTTAAGGTAATCTGTCATCTTTACCTTGCTCCCACCAGCTGAGTTAGGTCTAGGAGGTTGAGTAACTGGGGCTGCTGGTTCTGTAGGTGGTGGAGGTGGGGGTGCAGCATTCCCTGAGGTGGGGTTTGCCGGGTTTGGATAGAAGGGTGAGGGTGGATAAGCTGGGTACTGTGTGTAAGGTGGATAGAAAGGTGGATAAGGCATGTAGGTAGGATAGGGGTTAAAGCTGGAATAATCCGATGTGCCTCCCATCGGATACCCTGAACCCTGCGGGAAGGGTGGATAATGGGGTGGAAAACCATACCCCGAGGCCTGAACGCCTCCCTGAGACTCCCCCGTCCCTTCTTCCTCCATGCTCACATCCAGATTCCCATCCCTTCTCTGATCCTCTTCTGTAACCTCCCTCACATCTGAGGAACTTCCTCCTCTATCTGTCCCCCTTCTGCTAGCATCAAAAGACCTTCTAGGGTCCCTTCACACTCTTTCTCTGTTGGCTCTACAAGACATTGCCCTAGGCAACGTAGGAGGACGGGCGCTCGTGCCCTCATCCTCAGGTGGCACTCCAGTCAATCGTGCAGATCGACGAGTTCCTCTCATCCTGTTTTCTGAAAAACAGTACACATCATACAAGCATTAGCATCATATGGTTCATGTGGGCACACATGAACCCTCATCACATACACATATCATTCATATCATAGCATCAATGCACAAGTATACAATCATGGCATTTCACATCATATAAGACAGGACTCCACATCCTATCCTAGTGGTCATGATCTTCCTATTGTGCTTGACCTTCTAGAACATCTATGAGCCCGACACTCTAGGTCCGATCCTATGAATCTAGGGCTCTGATACCATTCTGTAACGACCCGAAAATCGGACCGCTACCGACGCTAGGATCCGGGTCGACTTAAGGCCGCCGGGACCCGTAGCAAGCCAAACATACATCCTGGAAACCTGTTTAATCCCATACATGATCAAGAAAATACATAAAAATTTAAAACTTTTCCTTCAAACATCCAACTCAACCTGAACATATACTGTACATAGTCATAATCATAATCATGATCCCTCTGTGGGATCTCATCAATGCCCCAATGGGCAATACATCATGAGATGAGTTGGCTTCCATAAACATTATAAAACATTTTTGATCATGTAATAAAAGGGATTCCTCATACACAATGTCAAGCACAATATCTAATCCTCAATATCATTACATGACTGAAACTATACTTTTACATAACATTAATACATTTATCATGTCCACACTATCTATTACATATACCAGACTTCATTACTCTTGTAACCTCCTGGTCTACCCTGAACCTGCAATCCTGGGGAAATGGGAGAGGGGTGAGCTACTAGAGCCCAGTGAGCAGAATAATAAAAACATTTAAATCATATGGATCATGGAATGCATCACATCACAGCTAATCACATCAAGGATGAACTTGTCACCAATAGCCCTCTACATGGTCCAACTGTGCCAGAACGTAGAATGGGTCCTGGTCTTTCCCTTACATATCATAACATAACCGTGTCCAACTGTGCCAGAACGTAGAATGGGTCCTGGTCTTTCCCTTACATAGTGCCAGCGAACGTAGAATGGGTCCCACTGGTCTTACTTTCCGTACCGTACATATCATATCGTCATATCATAGATCGAGGGCTATGGATCATCCAACATTCATCCACATCAACATTTAACATATGCAATGCAACATATTCGTGAATTCTAATGCAAGCAACCTAATTCATCACATGGCATTCATGATGCGTGAAACATGCTAAAAAGTTCATTCTTTGCTTTAAAACATAATAAGTTATTCCACTCACCTCTGGATAGCTCTGACCAGACACTGGGGCAACAGACTCACTGCTGGGATCCTCGGTTCCTCGGGTCCGAACCTACACAGGTGGACTCAAATGAGGGACCACACATACATGAACATAACTCTAAACTATTCCCCAAAAACCCCTTAAAACATCATGGAATAATCATAGAAGAACATGCAAGAAAGGGCTGGACAGGGCACTTTCGGCGGCAGGTTCGGCGGCCGAAAGTCCCTCCAGAGCCGAAAGTCAGGCAGGTTCGGCGGCCGAAACTCCCAGACAGAGGCGAAACTCATGCATGTTCGGCGGCACCTTCGGCGGCCGAAAGTGCCAGACAGAGACGAAAGTCTCCTTTCGGGGGCAACTTCGGCAGCCGAAAGGCCTGCCCCCCCAGCCATGTTCGGCGGCCGAAAGTTCCTTCGGCTGCCGAACCTGGTTTCTGCCAAAGGGCAGAAACTTGGCTCCCTTATGCATTTATGCCTCCAAAACTAACCAATCATGCATAAGCCTATTCTACAACATTCCCAAGCATTCACAAGCAAACATACAAGTTCCTAGGGGCATCAAACCAACAAAAACCCCAACTACAACACACAAGCAACTCACATTGCTCAAAAACACATATAAAACCCATAAACCTAACTATGAGCTAAACATGTATTCTACCCCATAGATCTTGCATAAAACTTACTTTAAACATAAAATGAGCTTAAGATCGGCTCTTACCTCTTGTAGATCGAGAGAGAGACGTCCTAAACTCGGAGGTGGGAGGTTTTGAGTTCTTGAACCTCAAAGCTCCAAAACTTTGCTCAAAGCTTGAAAATTTTCAAAACCAAATAAAAACTCATGAAAATCGAGTAAGATGGGAAGGAAAGAACTCAAGATCGGTGAGGGGCGGCGGAGAGCTCACCTTGGCCGGAAATGGGGAGAAAGCTCGCCCATTTTCGGCTAAGGGACCCTTGTATAGTGGCTGGCCAGGCCACGTTCGGGGGCCGAATGTGCCTCCGCATGCATGCCATGTTCGGCGGCCGAACTTGAGGTTCGGCGGCCGAACCTGGACTTTCCTCACTTATGCTTTCGGGGGCCTAAAGGCGCTCCCGAAGGCATGCATATTCGGCGGCCGAACCTGAGTTTTCCTTCAAGGTTGTTTTCATGCAAAAACTCATTTCCATTTTACTTAAAACCATGAAATACCTTAAAACATTTTATGAAAACATGATTCTACCCTACTAGAGGCTTCCGACATCCGAGATTCCACCGGACGGTAGGAATTCCGATACCGGAGTCTAGCCGGGTATTACAAGAAGCATCTCCAACACTAAAATCATCATCTTTGTACTCCTTTTGTATCCTTCTAATTGAATCTAAACATTTGGCATTCAATTGAGCATGTCCTCCAATAACGAGGGGATGCCCGAGAGTCAACCCTATGCTTTCTGCTAATTTTTTAATGCACTTTTCACTTGCAACCTCCTTATTTCCCTTTACATTTTGACTTCTTTAAGGATTTCCTAAACCCTTGCACCTTCTAAATTCAGCTTGCATCAATTTCAACTTTTTAAGAGTTGCTCTTTGGTCAAGGAATCATTAAGAGGCATATCTTCTAAGTTTCCTCATTGATTAGTGAACTTCTGAGTGATAGTTGATTGGTCGCTGTTGACTTAGTTCAAATTGCGGGCAACCACGTCAATAGAATTAGATGCCATGGGAGAAGTAAAAACAAAACAACAATCACAAATTTATTTTTTCGTGAGATATCTTAAGGGAACCCCACAGATGGTGCCAATGATACTGCTCTGAATTTTTTCAAAGGTATATGTCATAAGATATGATATGCAAAATAAGAAAACATCGGGTGGTTAGTTGTGGGCAACATTTTTGATATTTAAGTTAGTTACGGATCTCAAATATATACTTTAAAAAGTGATTCAACTTAAAAGCATACCTGGAGTGCCCTTTTATAGATTCTAAGTTGATGATGTCTTATTAGGACTAGGATTCCTTTATCTATTGAAATCCATCTTAGTCCTAACTCTTAAAGTTCTACTAGGAGTCTCCTTCTTATCTTGAGGACATTCAACCGTGTAGGATTTGAATATATTAGTTGAGTGGTTTCGATATGATCAGGGCATTTCGTTCTAAGGTTAAAGGATCGTGTTTAACAGGTTTTGGTTTACGAGAATTGATTCTTAGATTTTCGAAGTGGGGATTCAGTGTCCAAGACTGAATCTCCCCATGTGGATTCAGTCTTCAAAACCGAATTTCTCAAGTGTATTTCTCATGTGTTGATTTGATTTCGATCCAAATATAGATTGGTCTTGGAGCCCAAATGTGAATCTTGTTTCGATCTTTTAAGTGGGATTTTAAAGAATACTATTTACTGTTAATCATCTAGAACTTTTATATTAACCTTTTTTCGCTTGGAAGCATCATCTCCCGTTCTATGTTGTTAGCGGATACTCTCCTACCTCATCAAGATAAATAGACCTTCATCATTCTATGCTTAAAGAATGAGTTTTCTTCTTCACTTCTAGGTGGACTACTTTATCAATCTTGCTGATAGGTATACCTATTGTTTTCTCTTCTCCTGATGGTTGACCGAGTAATAAAATTATTGTATTTTCAAATACGTCACTATTGATTGGATTAGTGTTTAGAGATAATCACAAAAAAATTATAATGTGATTTAACACATTTTCAACTAAGGTCTCATATTTTAATTTGTAATAAAAATGGTTTTGTATTTTCATATCGTTAGTAAAGTGAGGCTTTCCTCTAATATCGTTAAATATTATTGGTGGATTACAATTTACTCCTTGATATTTTGCGAAAACTACATTTTATTCCCAATATTTTTAAATTTAACCTTTTAAGTTTTATTTGATTAATAAAATAATCCCTCAACTTAAACTTTATATTTTTAATTGAAATTATTCCCTGTTATTTTTATAAATTAGTATCTAAATATTGTAATTACTAATAAGTCCTTATTTTTATAAATCAATCTCTTTACTTATTAAATTTTAATACCTTATATGTGAAAAACAATAAAATAAAATTTAATAAAAAATTTTGGCGGCTTCTTTTAATCTTCAAATAAAAAATTGTTAAAAAGAGAAAAGTTAGACGATAAAGAATTCTTTAGACTCGAATATAGATGTTTATTGTGTCAAGATTCTTGATTTAATTTTTATTTTATTAATTTATTTCTAAATATAAAATATTAAATATAATAAACATATGAGATTAAATTATAAAAAAATATAAGTACTATTTATAAATAATTATAGTATTTAGGGATTAATTTGTAAGAATATAGGAGTGAATTATAACTAAGGAAACTATTTTATTATAAAACAAAACTTTATAACTAAGTTTGTAAATATTTGAATTAAATTATATACTTTTCAAAATTTTAAGTATTAAAATACAATTTATTCTAACTAAAAATTTGTAACGACCCGGGAATTGGACCGCTACCGGCGCTAGGATCCAGATCGACTTAAGGTCGCCGGGACCCGTAGCAAACTTACTATACATCCTCTGTACCTGATAAAATCCCATACATGATCATACATTTTCATAAAAACTTTAAACTTTTCATATACCAAACTTGACCTGTGCATACACCAAAACTGTATACATAAAAATCCCATACTAGAGCCCTCATCAAATACTCTAGTTGGGTCAATATTACATACATCAAGCTTGGCTCAACATATATCATCATTAAAAATATTTCATAAAGATCATGTACCAAAAGGGATTAACCATACCAACATTAGGGCCAAGTACAATACTAATCCTCAGTACAATACAATACATCATAATACATGTCCACTACTAGACTATTACATAGCAACGCCTTTACCCTTGCTGACTTCTTATGCTATCTCTGACCCTGCAACCTGGGGGTTAGGGGAAAGAGGTGAGCTACTAAAGCCCAGTGAGCAGAACGGTAAAACAATTTTAATAACATATGCTTTCATGAAATGCATCACATCACAAACAATTCATATCAAGGATGGACTTGTCACCAATACCCCTCTACTTATCCAATTGTGCCAGGGGCGTAGAATGGGCCTCACTGGACTTTCTCTTAAACATGACATAACATAACATATCCAATGTGTCAGGGGCGTAGAATGAGCCTCACTGGTCTTTCTCTCACATCGTGCCAGGGGCGTAGAATGGGCCTCACTGGACTTTCATACCATATCATGACATATCATATCGAGGGCTAGTGGGTCATACAATATCCATCCACATCAACATCATATTATGCAATGCATCATATTCGTGAATTCCAATGCAAAATAACCTAGTACATATCATGGCATTCATGATGCATGAACGTGCTAAAAAATTTCATTTACTTTAAAACATAGTTCAATTCTACTCATCTCTGGTTGACTCTGAAACAGCTAACACTGCTAGCCTCCTTGGTTCCTCGGGTCCAATCCTACACAGGTGGACTCAAATGAGGGACCAAACAAACTCTAACAACTCTCCAAAAACCCCCTAAAACATCATAAAACATGCATAGAAAACTAACAAAGGAAGGTTGGACAAGGGACTTTCGGCGGCAGGTTCGGCGGCCGAAGGTCCCTACAGATCCGAAAGTCAGGCACTTTCGGGGGCAGGGTTCGGCGGCCGAAAGCCTTCACAGATCCGAAAGTCACTAACCTTCGGGGGCAGGTTCGGCGGCCGAACCTGGATCCTCTTGGGTGGCGAAACCCGATTCTGCTATCCCACATTCAGCTATCCAAACTTCCCAACAGACATCCATCTATTCTAAAACATGCATAAACACATTTTCAAGCATATAGGGGCATAAAACTAGCCTATACCCCAACAAACATCACATTTAACATACATTTATCATTAAACTAACATAAACCCTAACATTCTAGATTTACTCTAGACATGCATTAACCATCCTTAAAAACCCCTCAAAACTTACTTAAAACATAAAAGAAGGTGAGGATCTACGCTTACCTCTTGAAGATCGAGAGGAGAGGTGATCCAAACTTGGAGATTGGGAGAAATCGAGCTCCGGGGGTCTCCAAGCTTCAAAACTTTGATCTTAGCTTGAAATCTTCAAAAAAAAGGTAAAAACTCATCAAAACTTGAAGGAAGTGAAGGAAAACACAAAATCAACCAAAGGAGGGCAAAATCGCACCTATGCCCGAAAATAGAGAGAGAAAACTCACCCATTTTCGGACAAAAGGCCTTTTATAGGTGGCTGGTAGACCACCTTTGGGGGCCAAAGGTGCTTCCGCAAGAGCCTAATGTTCGGTGGCCGAACCTGGCTTTTTCCTCCTTGGTCTTTTCTTTCAAAACTCAATTTCTTTCTTCATTAAAACCATAAAAACATATAAAAACATTTTAGAAAACCTTTATTTTACTCTTCTAGAAGGATCCGACATCCGAGAAATTTCGGATTCCAACGGAGATTCCGCCGGAAGGTAGGAAATTCGATGCCGGGGTCTAGCTGGGTATTACATTCTTCCCCCCTTAAGAACATTCATCCCCGAATGTGCAACACACAAGCATAGCATGGCATAACACACATATCAACAAGGAAGCACATAACAACAAAAACACTAACCTTAAAAGAGATAGGGGTATTGCTGGAGCATAGACTCCCGTGTCTCCCAGGTACATTCTTCTATGTTGTGGTGATTCCAAAGGACTTTCACCATCGGGATTTCCTTATTCCTCAGCTTTCTGATCTGCGTGTCTAGGATCTGCACTGGCTGCTCAACATAGGTGAGATCTCCTAGGATCTCCACATCAGGCTCATTAAGAACCTTGCCCGAATCTGACACGAACTTCCGTAACATAGAAACATGGAAAACCGGATGAATTCTCCCCATTGAAGCAGGTAGGTCCAGCTTGTACGATACATTCCCAATCTTTTATAAGATTTCAAAGGGTCCGATGTACCGTGAAGCTAGCTTACCTTTCTTCCCAAAACGAATCACCCCTTTCATATGAGACACCTTAAGCAACACCATATCTCCCTCTTGAAACTCTACATGCTTCTTGTGGACATCTGCATAGCTTTTCTGCCGACTCACAGCAGTTCTGATTCTTTCTCTGATAATGGGCACTACCCTGCTGGTGATCTCTACTAACTCAGGCCCTGCCAAGGCCCTTTCTCCAACTTCTTCCCAGCAGACAGGTGACCTGCACTTCCTCCCATAAAGAGCTTCATAAGGAGCCATCCCTATGCTAGCATGATAGCTGTTATTGTAGGCAAACTCCACCAAGGGTAGATGCTGCGTCCAAGAACCTCCAAAATCTAGCACACACATTCTGAGCATATCTTCAATTGTCTGAATGGTCCTCTCTGACTGTCCGTCAGTCTGTGGATGGAAGGCAGTGCTAAAATCTAACCTTGTGCCCATAGCACTCTGCAGACTCCGCCAAAATCTAGAGGTGAACTGGGGTTCCCTATCTGACACTATTGATACCGGAGCCCCATGCAACCTGACAACCTCTTCCACATACACTTGTGCCAATTTTTCCACAGAATAGCCACTCCTAATAGGGATGAAGTGAGCAGATTTGGTCAGTCTGTCTACAATCACCCATATGGAGTCCAATCTGTTGGACGTTGCCGGTAACCCCACCACAAAATCCATAGCTATATTCTCCCATTTCCACTCTAGAATCGGTAGTGGGTTAAGCATTCCAGCCGGCTTCTGATGTTCCAGCTTCACCCTCTGACATACTTCGCAGGCGGACACGAACTGTGCCACTTCTCTTTTCATAGCTGGCCACCAATAAACTCTCTTCAGATCCTGGTACATATTGGTGGCTCCAGGGTGAACACTGTACCTGGCATTATGAGCTTCCCGCATAATGTCTCCCTTCAGACTCACATCATCTGGTACACATAACCTGTTCCCTTACGGAGGATCCCTTTACTGTCAAATCTGAACTCTTCATTCTTGCCTGCCTGGACTGCTCTGGCTATTTTCACCAACTCGGGGTTCTCATGCTGTTTCTGAGCCACCTGCTCCAGAAACACGGGCGTCACTCTCATTTGAGCTATCAAAGCACCTGTACCAGACAACTCCAACTGCAGCCCTTCATTAATGAGCTTGTAGAATTCCCTCACCACCAGTCTCCTCTCTGCTGTAATATGGGATAGACTGCCAAGTGATTTCCGACTAAGGGTATCTGCCACAACATTTGCCTTACCCGGATGGTACTGAATCTTGCAATCATAGTCACTAAGTAGTTCTACCCATCTTCTCTGCCTTAGGTTCAACTCTCTTTGACTCAAGATATATTGCAAACTTTTATGATCTGTAAAGATCCCACATTTTACCCCATACAGGTAATGCCTCCACATCTTGAGTGCAAAGATCACAGCTGCCATCTCTAGGTCGTGTGTAGGATAATTCAACTCATGCTTCTTCAACTGTCTAGAAGCATAAGCAATTACCCTCTCATTTTGCATCAACACACAACCTAGTCCCACACGGGACGCATCACAAAACACTGTGAAGTCTTCATTACTGGTAGGTAGAGCTAACACCGGTGCTGACGTTAACCTTTTCTTCAGCTCTTCAAAGCTTTTCTCGCACTGATCAGACCACACAAACCTCTGATTCTTCTTGGTCAATCTGGTCATAAGAGCGGCAATTTTTGAGAAGTTCTGGATGAACCTCCTGTAGTAACCTGCCAAACCCAGAAAACTCTTAATCTCTGTAACTGTAGTGGGTCTGGGCCAGTTAGCTACGGCTTCTACCTTCTTGGGATCCACCTCAATTCCTTTTTCTGACACAACATGCCCCAAGAATGAGATGCTCCTCAACCAGAATTCACACTTGGAGAACTTGGCATACAAGTCGTGCTCCCTCAGGGTCTGTAAAACTATCCTCAGATGATGGGCATACTCCTCTGTGTTTCTGGAATACACTAAGATATCGTCAATGAAAACAATAACAAAGTGATCCACATACTGGCTAAAAACTCTGTTCATGAGATCCATGAATGCTGCAGGGGCATTGGTTAGCCCGAACGGCATTACTAGGAACTCATAGAGCCCATATCTGGTCTTGAACGCCGTCTTCGGCACATCTTCCTCTCTGATTTTTAACTGGTGATACCCAGATCTCAGATCTATCTTGGAAAAACAACCCGCTCCTGCTAGCTAGTCAATAGATCATCGATCCTGGGTAGAGGATACTTGTTCTTGGCAGTGACTTTGTTCAACTGCCTGTAGTCGATACAAAGTCTCAAGGATCCATCCTTCTTCTTTACAAACAGCACTGGGGCACCCCAAGGTGAGGTACTCGGTCGGATGAAACCCTTATCTACCAACTCTTGCAACTGCTCCTTTAGCTCTTTCAACTCTGCAGGTGCCATCCTGTAGGGAGGGATAGAGATTGGTCTGGTTCCAGGCATCACTTCTATTTCAAACTCTATCTCCCTAGCAGGTGGTAGTCCTGGAAGCTCGTCTGGGAAGACATCTAGAAACTCTCTGACTACAGGTACTGAGGCGGGCTCCCTGACCTGACTATCAAGCTCTCTCACATGAGCTAGAAACCCCTGACAATCCCTCCTAAGCAACCTACGAGCCTATAGGGCTGATATCAAACCTCTAGGTATACCCCCTTGTCTCCTCTGAAGATAACCTCTGACCCATCCTGTACTCTGAACCTGACTACCTTGTCTCTGCAGTCCAAGGTAGCACCATGAGTAGATAGCCAATCCATCCCTAGAATGACATCAAAATCAGTCAAATCTAGAACCACAAGGTCGGCTAGAAGGCATCTACCCTCAACAAAAACTGGGCTATACCGGCAGACTGACTCTGCCACTGATGGATCACACTTGGGTCCACTGACCCAGAGGGGATACTCTAACCCAGAGATTATCAAACCCAACCTCTCTACGGCTCTCGAAGCAACAAAAGAATGAGAAGCACCAGGGTCCATTAAAGCATACATATCAGAACATCCAATGATGAGATTACCTGACACCACGGTGTTTGACGTGTTAGCCTCCTGCTGTGTCATAGTGAAGATCCGAGCTAGAGCTGATGGACCTTCACCCCGGGAACCTGCTGAAGAAGAGGCTGCCCCTCTCCCTCTGCCTCTACCACTGCCTTGAGTCATGGCTGGAGCTACTGGCTGAGCCACACTACTTGAAGCCGTCTGCTGGGACGATGCCATAAAAGCTGCCTTAGGACACTCCCGTGCCATGTGTCCCTCCTGCCCACACCTGAAGCAGGCTGTTGTCCCAAACCGACATACTCCCTTGTGTGGCTTACCGCACCTTAAGCATTCTGAACCATCTGAACCTGAGCTCGAGCCACCACCTATTTCCAGACCTGACTTCAAACGGTTCCAGAACTTATTCTTCTTTAGCTTTTTAGTGGTGCTGCCCCAGTTTTTACTGCCTGAAGCTGCTGCACTCAGAGAAGAGGGATCTAACTTTCCCCTGCCTGGGGTCTTGGAATCCGAGGGTTGTGTCACGTGCTGTTTCACTGTCCCCTGAATGATGGCACTAGCCTCCATCTTTCTCGCTGCATCCACAATAGAGTGAAAGCTCTCCCTCTCTACTGGTAGGATCAGGGAGGAATACCTAGGGTGGAGCCTTATGGTATACCTCATGGCCTTCTTCTGATCTGTGTCATATACTTGACCCACATACTGCAGCAACTCCAGAAATTTATCTGTGTACTCATAGACACTCATATCATCTGTTTGCCTCAGCTGCTCAAACTCAACAACTTTTAGCTCCCTTGAACTATCTGGAAAAGCCCATCCAGCAAACTCATTGGCAAACTCCTCCCAGGATAGGCTGTCCAACCTTGGGTCCACATAATTTTTAAACCACTCTCGTGCTTTTTTGCATTTCAATGTGAACCCTGCCATCTGAATGGCTCTACTGTCATTTGCCCCCAGCTCATCTGTTATCACTTTGACCGTTTTGAGGTACTCAAACGGATCATCACCTGTCTTGAACTTGGGAGCATCCAGCTTCAGGTAATCTGTCATCTTTACTTTGCTCCCCACAGATGAGCTAGGTTTGGGTGTTTGGATATCAGGGACCATAGGTTCTGCTGGTGGAGGAGGAGGTGCAGCATTCCCTGGGTTAGGGTTTGATGTATTTGTATAGAAGGGTGAGGGTGGAAACATGGGGTACTGGGGATATGGTGGGTAAAAAGGAGGATAAGGCATGTAGGAGGGATATGGGTTAAAGCTGGAGTAATCCGATATACCCCCCATCGGACACCCTGGGCCTTGTGGATAGGGTTGGTACTGGGGTGGGTGAACAAAACCCGAGGCCTGAGCACCTCTTTAGGGCTCTCCCATACCCTCTCCTGACATACTCATGCCCAGACTACTATCTCTTCTCTGTTCATCCTCTTCTGATCCCCTGACATCAGCTGACATTCCACCTTGAACAGTTCCCCTCCTGCTTACATCAAAAGACCTTCTAGGGTCCCTTGACGTTCCCTTTCTACTTGATCTACAAGACATTGCCCTTGGCAAAGCAAGGGGACGGGCATCCATGCCCTCATTTTCCGGTGGAGCTCCTGTCAATCTAGCGGATCGACGTGAGCCTCTCATCCTGCTTCTGAAAAACGACATAAAACACATAAATATTAACATCATATGGTTCATGTGGAAACACATGAACCCACATCATACATAGCATATCATTAATGCACATGCATATAGTCATGGCATTACACATCACCATCAAGACAAGACTCTACATCCTATCCTAGTGGACATGATTTTTCCTATTGTGCTTGCCCTTCTATAACATCTATGAGTCCGACACACTCTAGGTCCGACCATATGAACCTAGGGCTCTGATACCACTCTGTAACGACCCGGGAACCGGACTGCTACCGGCGCTAGGATCCAGATCGACTTAAGGTCGCCGGGACCCGTAGCAAGCCTACTATACATCCTGTGTACCTGATAAAATCCCATACATGATCATACATTTTCATAAAGACTTTAAACTTTTCATATACTAAGCTTGACTTGTGCATGCACCAAAACTGTATACATAAAAACCCCATACTAGAGCCCTCATCAAATACTCTAGTTGGGTCAACATTACATACATCAAGCTTGGCTCAACATATATCATCATTAAAACATTTCATAAAGATCATGTACCAAAAGGGATTATGACGCGGAACCCTATGGCACAAGCCTCAAACCCATACGCACAAGTAGATACGGAATCCAAAGATTTGATAAACCCACCTCCTATGGCACCCCAAACTTAGAGAAGCTGAAACACCAATGATCGAAGGATTTAGATGAGAATCCGACAAACGCGACAACGAATAGTTGATAAGTTAGCCAAGATTCCTAGTGCAATTGATGAAAGCAAATCCTCACTCTCACTCAAAGCAATACACGCCAAAGGCATGAGAAGAATTCTGAAATTTTGATTAAAAGCTGTCTCTTACAATTGTTTCTTATCCTTATATAGTAAGGAGAAAAATAAATAAAACCCTAAGACACTCTTCTTGGACCTGACTTAAACACATAAGGCCCAAGCCCAATCACACACTAAAATAACACATAAGTATTAAAACATAAGCCCAAACATGGCCCAACACTCTAAAACTTAAAAGATAAAGTATGGCCAGAATACAAGCCCAAACAAATCTAAAATAAAACAAGTGTTAAATAATAAAAATATAGCAAGCCCATCATAACAAAGCTGAATCTTCACAAAAACCTTACTTGATCTTCACTTTAGGCTTCCCTTTGTGTAGTTTTAGCCAATAGGTTTGATTAGGCTCCCTAAGCCTATAATTGCAAGTGTTGCACCAAATCTGTCCCATATGAGTTAAAGAACGCCCCAAATATATATGGATCATATGAATATGATTTTGAACTCCTTTTAGATCCATTTGAATGACATAAGTTTGCTCCACACTATTGTTAGAAATTAGCCCTATTGGATCCGTATCATTCTCACCTTCTTTAGAAAAGATTCGTCCTCAAATCTTGATGATATTTATGTCAAAAAGGGAAGCTTTAGGAACCCATGTATCTTCAAAGACCTCCTTTTGAATAGGTGGAAATAGGATAAAACTTTCGTCATGAATGTTTTCATCAACAACCTGCACATCAAGAACAAATGAACTAGGCATAAAAATATTAGTCATAGAAAGATCCTATGGATGTGACCCATTCTCCTCTACAACTTTCAAAACAGTCTCATTCCCCTCCTCTACCTCATCAATCACGTGCTCCCCATGTCCCTCATCATTCACAACCTCTTCTATAAGTTTATTGATGGAATTATCAACAACAACTACATTAGATTCATGCATTACAACTTCCTCTTCAATCTCAATCTCTATGGAAGTTGAGATTGGAACTTTAGCCTCTTCTTTCTCATTTTCTTTCTCCACCTTCCCTCCTTGAACTAGTCTTGATTCTTTCCCAGCTTCTTTACCCTTAAACTCACTCTTTTTTCTCATCTTTTCCGCAGAATTCAAGCTCTTACTCCCCTTTGTGGCCAAGGCCGAAGCCTCCCTCTCCCTCTCCAGCATCTTTATTTGATCAACATATACCTCTTGAGGTGATAAAGGAGCGAGTATAACCTTCTGTCCTTCATGAGTGAAGGAGTACTTGTTATTGAACCCATAATGTTGCACCTTTCTATGATGTTGCCACGGCCTACCCAACAACATATGGCTTGCCTGCATAGGTATCACATCACACAATATCTCATCCTTGTACCTACCAATAGAAAATGGTATAACCACCTGGCGTGTAACCCTAACCTCACCACAATCATTCAACCATTGCAATCTGTATGGCTTAGGGTGTTCAATAGAAGCCAAGCCCAATTTCTCCACCATATATACACTAGCCACATTTGTGCAACTACCTCCATCAATAATGAGAGTACACACTTTTCCATTAACCAAACACCTAGTGTGAAATATGTTTTTCCGTTGTTCTAGGCTTTCTTCCTTAACCTGCATATTCAGAGCACGCCTAGCAATAAGCATCTCACAATGTGTAGCAAGCAACACATTATTAACCAACACATCCGAATCATCACAGTCATTATTGCAATTACGAGTTCTTTGAGGTATTCTTGTAGAAGTGGAAGCTTGTGAGACATTCAAACTCTCCATAGTTTCAGTTAACCTCTCAAGAGTCTTATTGAGCCTTTGTAACTCACCACTGACTAACTTCTTAAAGAGCTTATAATCGTTACCCATATTCGATTCACTTCCATCAGTACGATCCACCACATTCTTGTCCTTACTCATCCTACCTTAAATCAACAAAGAACAAAAAGAACTAGCAAATATTGTGTTAAAAAAGTACTCAAGTGTTTGCACTCTTACCATTCTTTTGCTGATTCTTCAATTGCACTTCAGAAATTAAGGTCAACCAACCAACCACAAGGTGCGTTTAATGAAACAAAGAAGAAAACCTAAAGAAAGAAGGAAAAGCGCAAAAAACTAGAAAGAAGACATTGGCAATTTGGAAAGTAACACACGAACTAGGCTTTGTGCTAATTGAAAAATATCACCTAGAGTATAGACACAAGCAAACAATACTCCAGCAATGTCAAGGAAGCAAAAGCAAGCTTAAACCAAAAAAAGAAACTTAGAAATCAAATAAAAACGAACCTGGACAAAAAAATTTGCATTTAATTCACTTCAACGCAAATTAAATATGGATCTACTTAAATCTACCCAAAAATGAAAGTATCAAAACCCCACAAATAGAATCAAAAAAGAAAAATTTAAATTTCACTCAGATCAGAAACATGGACGAAAATTCTAGTGTTAAAAGAAGGATTTGACATCAAATCAATTTAGATGCAATTGCCCTAAATGTGTACTTTAGGAAATAGGCAGAATTTCTTTTATCTCCTAATCTGGATTCGACCCGATTCAAAATCCAAAATTCAAATTGATTCCCATAAATTACAGCAATCAATTGAGATAGGTAAGGAAATATAGATGAAAAAGGAAGCATATCACAATTTCGGCCATATCAAGATAAATATGGCAAAGGCGATTTTTTTTTTGGATTTCAAATTTTTCTTCCAAAAGAGATTATGTGATAATTTATGAAGAAGGTACAGCCTTGAATACGCAAGCTTTCACTGAAATCAACAAGAAAGAAAAGGAAAAACTCAAAAAAAAAAAAACTCTAGATCCTGAGATAAATAAGAATTTACCTCACTTTGGCTCTGATACCAACTGATGCGGAACCCTATGGCACAAGCCTCAAACCCACACGCATAAGTAGATACAGAATTCAAAGATTTGATAAACCCACCTCCTATGGCACCCCAAACTTAGAGAAGCTGAAACACCAATGATCGAAGGATTTAGATGAGAATCCAACAAACGCCACAACGAATAGTTGATAAGTTAGCCAAGATTCCTGGTGCAATTGATGAAAGCAAATCCTCACTCTCACTCAAAGCAATACACGCTAAAGGCATGAGAAGAATTCTGAAATTTTGATTAAAAGCTGCCTCTTACAATTGTTTCTTATCCTTATATAGTAAGGAGAAAAACAAATAAAACCCTAAGACACTCTTCTTGGACTTGACTTAAACACATAAGGCCCAAGCCCAATCACACACTAAAATAACACATAAGTATTAAAACATAAGCCCAAACATGGCCCAACACTCTAAAACTTAAAAGATAAAGTATGGCCAGAATACAAGCCCAAACAAAGCTAAAATAAAACAAGTGTTAAATAATAAAAATATAGCAAGCCCATCATAACAAAGTTGAATCTTCACAAAAACCTTACTTGATCTTCACTTTAGGCTTCCCTTTGTGTAGTTTTAGCCAATAGGTTTGATTAGGCTCCCTAAGCCTATGATTGCAAGTGTTGCACCAAATCTATCCTATATGAGTTGAAGCACGCCCCAAATATATATGGATCATATGAATATGATTTTGAACTCTTTTTAGATCCATTTGAATGACATAAGTTTGCTCCACACCATTATTAGAAATTAGCCCTATTGGATCCGTATCAGATTAACCATACCAACATTAGGGCCAAGCACAATACTAATCCTCAGTACAATACAATACATCATAATACATGTCCACTACTAGACTATTACATAGCAACGCCTTTACCCTTGCTGACTTCTTATGCTATCTCTCACCCTGCAACCTGGGGATTAGGGGAAAGGGGTGAGCTACTAAAGCCCAGTGAGCAGAACGGTAAAACAATTTTAATAACATATGCTTTCATGAAATGCATCACATCACAAACAATTCACATCAAGGATGGACTTGTCACCAATATCCCTCTACTTATCTAATTGTGCCAGGGGCGTAGAATGGGCCTCACTGGACTTTCTCTTAAACATGACGTAACATAACATATCCAATGTGCCAAGGGCGTAGAATGGGCCTTATTGGTCTTTCTCTCACATCGTGCCAGGGGCGTAGAATGGGCCTCACTGGACTTTCATACCATATCATGACATATCATATCGAGGGCTAGTGGGTCATCCAATATCCATCCACATCAACATCATATTATGCAATTCATCATATTCGTGAATTCTAATGCAAAACAACCTAGTACATATCATGGCATTCATGATGCATGAACGTGCTAAAAAATTTCATTTACTTTAAAACATAGTTCAGTTCTACTCACCTCTGGCTGACTCTAAAACAGCTAACACTGCTGGCCTCCTCAGTTTCTCGGGTCCGATCCTACACAGGTGGACTCAAATGAGGGACCAAACAAACTCTAACATGACTCTAAACAACTCCCCAAAAACCCCCTAAAACATCATAAAACATGCATAGAAAACTAACAAAGGAAGGCTGGACAGGGGACTTTCGGCGGCAGGTTCGGCGGCCGAAGGTCCCTACAAATTCGAAAGTCAGGCACTTTCAGGGGTAGGGTTCGGCGGCCGAAAGCCTTTAGAGATCCGAAAGTCACTAACCTTCAGGGGCAGGTTCGGCGGCGGAAACTCCCCTCTAGAGCTGAAAGTCCAACTTTCGGGGGCGAGTTTAGGCGGCCAAAACTGCCTCCTCTGGCAGGTTCGGCGGCCGAACCTTGCTTTGGCAGCCGAACCTGGATCCTCCTGGGTGGCAGAACCCGATTCTGCCATCCCACATTTAGTCATCCAAACTTCCCAACACACATCCATTTATTCTAAAACATGCATAAACACATTTTCAAGCATATAGTGGCATAAAACTAGCCTATACCCCAACAAACATCACATTTAACATACATTTATCATTAAACTAACATAAACCCTAACATTCTAGATCTACTCTAGACATGCATTAACCACCCTTAAAACCCCCTCAAAACTTACTTAAAACATAAAAAAAGGTGAGAATCTACGCTTACCTCTTGAAGATCGAGAGGAGAGGTGATCCAAACTTGGAGATTAGTAGAAATCGAGCTCCGGGGGTCTCCAAGCTTCAAAACTTTGATCTTAGCTTAAAATCTTCAAAACAAAGGTAAAAACTCATCAAAACTTGAAGGAAGTGAAGGAAAACACAAAATCAACCAAAGGAGGGTGAAATCGTACTTATGCCCGAAAATAAAGAGAGAAAACTTGCCCATTTTCAGACAAGGGGCCTTTTATAGGTGGTTGGCCAGACCACGTTCGGGGGCCAAATGTGCTTCCGCAAGAGCCCAATGTTCGGCGGCCGAACCTGACTTTTCCCTCCTTGGTTTTTTCTTTCAAAACTTAATTTCTTTCTTCATTAAAACCATAAAAACATATAAAAACATTTTAGAAAACCTTTATTTTACTCTTCTAGAAGGCTCCGACATCCGAGAAATTCCGGATTCCAATGGAGATTCCACTAGAAGGTAGAAATTTCGATGCCGGGGTCTAGCCGGGTATTACAAAATTATTCTTAATTATTTTTTAAATGTCACGTCAATATTTATTAATAATGCTAGTAAAAAAAGTATCATTTCGCTAAAGAAATAAAATCACATAACTATTTTTATCATAAATTTAATTATATAACTCTACTGGAAAAATATAAACTTAAGAATATTTTTTTATAACCCTAATCTTTACATATATTTTAGTTTTTTGAAAAATCCTGTGGAAAATGGTAAGTGGATTTTTAGATATGTCTTTCTTTGCCTTTTTTCTATACTTTGTCAGCAAATCTAAGAAAGAAAGGGAAGTAAATTTTTATTTTTATTGATTCAAAAGTTTTTATTTTTATTGCTTTTTTTTTTGTTTCCTTAAATGTGTTTTTTCCCTTCTTTTACATATGAAAAACTTCAATGGTAGTTATTATTTAAGCAAATGAAAGTTGAGGTAGTAATAGAGTATAAACTCGGAAGACACAATTGAGATGCTAAAGAGTGTGCCTCCTTTATCATTGCTAATACTTCACTCTTTTAATTTGAAACCTTCCTCAAACTGAATCAATTTTTATACTTTTTCTGAATATAAATTCAATGATTTTGACATTCATTTATCTTACCTCCTTTTTATTTGGCTGCTTTAGGGCTACTTTTGTTTGGTTATACTCTTTTGTGTTTCAGTGTTTTCTCTTTTAACTATTTGATTTCAATAGTAGTGGATTCTTTGTGAGTGGCCAAAGAGTAGTTAGATTGTAGATAATATTGAAATAAAACTTATGAGTTTTAGATGCTGTTTACCAATCTATATTTGGTCAACTCTAATCACTTAAGTTGGGGCTTTTTGCCAAATTAGGGGGGAGAAATTTTATTTGTGGATTTGGGTAGAATTATTTGCAAATTTGAGGTTGGACTGTCAGGTGGCAGTCGAAAAGGGCGTCTGGTGCCTGTCAAACAGGCGCCAGGTCTGAGTCATGACGCCTCTTTGAGAGGCGCCAAGCATGATGTTGAGGCCTAAGAGGCGCCAGGCCTCAACACCGAGAGGCGTCAAGCCTCACCTAGCGCCTCTTCAATAGGCAAAGAGGATGGCGCCAGGACCTGGTCCTCTTTGCCTATTTAAAGCCCTCCCATATCCCACTAATTTTCACATTTCTCTTTTCTTTCTTCTCTTCCTCCTCTTAAAAAAAATTAATTCAAAATTTTAGGTGACTTATGACATTTATGTTGTTCCAAAAGTTTTACGAGGTAAGTTAGCTAAAGATAGAGTGAAAAAAATATTGGAAGAAATATATGAATTAAGAATGGATTGTCGGAGTAATTTTTTTCGACATGTTTTATGGCTCAACTATTGTTTGTAAGAAATAATTTATTCTAGCTATAATATGCAGAATATAGAAATGGTTGATGTTTTGATTGAAACAGTTCCATTGTGTTCTTTTAATATTTTAAGTACTATTGGTCAAAACCCGAAATAGAAAGTTATTCTGATTTAGTAAATTATTATTTTCGTATTTATGAAAAATTGAATTATGCACTTTGGATGCGCTTGCAATACGGTCTTTCTATTTCGCAAAAAGAATACTGTAAAAGAAAGAATAGAAGATTAATAGGTACGTATATAGTTAAACTTAATATTTAATTTAATGTATATTTTTAACAGTATGCTGAATGACATATTGATTTCAGGAGGAGGTGAACGTACAAGTTATGAAGCGAATATGTATGATTATTGGAACAAAGAAGGAGAAGAACATTTAAATCCACTAAACGTTCAAGCGAAGGGCACAGATTCGGGAAATGTAAAAAAAATAATAGATAATTTATAATCTATGTAATTAGTTGTTAGTATTTTAAATTTGTAATTTTTTTTTATTTTAAAATGTGTATTATGTTGTCTTACATAGATTAAATATTAATATTTTTCATGAAATTTTATTATTATAAATTGTATTTAATAATTATTTATAATTTAATAATATATTTAAAAATGTATGAAATGTAACATGTAAATAATTGATCTTAATTAGAAAGTGTAAAATTAAAATATATATTTAAATTAATTGTAATTAATAATGAAAGTATAAAATATTAAAATTATATTAAAAATTAAATTTTAATTTACATATATATATATATATATAAAATAAGATAATTAAATATTTAATATATATATTATAAAAATTAAAATATTAAAAAATTAATATATATTTTCATGCAGAGAATTCTACTATTTCTCTGCCATGAAGAGAAGTGAGTCACGAGACCTGGCGCCACTTAAAATGGCGTCGGGTTCTCTTCATGGCAAAGAATCTGTGGAGTCTTGAGTCCTAGCACTACTTTAAGTGGCGCCAGGACTCAGGTTCTTTTTTATGTCCCGATGCGTCTTTTGGCAGACCCGAGGCCTGGTACCACTTCAAGTGGCGCGACGCCTCAAGACTGCCAGAAGACCCATCCTTGCGCCACTTAAAGTGGCGCTAGGATGCGGTCTTCAAGCGACAGCATGGCGCCACTTTAAGTGGTGCCAGGTTGCCATTATATAAGCTCTCCAACCCCTCTTCCCCACCCCTGCACTCAATCTCCCTCATTACAACCTAATTTCTCTAAATTCCCAAAATTTTTCATTCCCAATTTCATTACACCCTCCCTTTTAATCTCCCAATATTTTCCAACCTAAATCTTATTACATCGTCTCCTTTAATCTCACAATATTTTTCTAACCCCAATCTCATTGCATTCTCCTCTCCAATTTCTCAATATTTTCCAATCCTATTTCTCATCTCAGTTTAATTTTGCTAAAAAACTATACGAATTTGTGAAGGTTAATTACATTATTCAATATATTTTATAAATTCTTTAATTTGAAAAAATTAATATGTTGTGATTTATTTAAAAAAGTCGGGTCTAGTTATAACATTATTTTATTCAAAAATATTGATGTAACAATTTAGGATTTAGGACTAATGGCCATCGTGATTATTTTATATTTTTTATTAAATTATTAATGAGATAATGTATTTGGTGGTTAATATAAAATTTAATTTTATATTGCAGTTTGGCAGACAATTTTCGTTTCAAGGCTATTAGATCACATTAATCAGAATAAAAAGGTACGAGTAATTATATTGCAGTAAATAATTAATGTCAACGAAATACTTATATTATCTTTGTTATGTTTGAAATGTGGACTAGATTTGACAAATATGAGTAGTCCGACTTATGACATTGTACACTGGGATGATCATGTTATTAGAATCGAATTAGGTTACGACTATGTTGGTGGTCAATACAATTTCTTCCGTATGAAATGAAGATTGACGTATGAGGATCTTTTTTTGAAAATAGTTCGTTGTACTAATCTGTTAGACCATAATCAATTCATATGCAATATTCAATATAGGAAACCAATTATTATTGGTAACGAATACAAATTTGACCTAGTTAAGCTGATCAATGATGACGATGTAGAGATGATATTTAATTACGTATGTATAATAGGATCTGAAAGCATAATTTTTTTATGTGGATGTCGTTAGAGATATTAACAGAAATGAGAAAGATGATTGTGCTGGACCGTCTAATACTAATGATTTAGAGAATCCATACTCTCTTTCGCGTCCCATTAATGAAGAGCAAGATGAAATAATAGTTTGTCCAACTAATCTATTTGGTGCGGAAGACTATATTATGAATAGTGTTGATAATATATTTAATGACGTTGTGGATGAAGTTGATGAATATGTGAATTCAGATAGATTATTTGATTTGGATTTTGATGAGTATGAAAGTGGTTGGATTGAGGATGAAGATATATTATCAGGTGATGATAATGCAATTGCTCAGTATCCTAATCCCATTTTGCCACTTATACATCCTCCCCCATTTTCAGATATAGATTTTGACTTAATGCGTGTAGACCCCTATGCAAAGCCTCCTATTGATATTTTTTGAAATCCGAATAAAGAGTTTTCTGTTGGGATGATTTTTCCGTCCAGAGATGTTGTCATGGCAACAACAAAAGAATATTATTTACAAAGACAACATTAGTTTTGTTCTGATGAGACAAAGAAAAAAACATATAGCATTAAATGCAAATATAAAAAAAATAATTGCAAATGACATCTGCGTGCTTCGATGAAGGAGGGATTTGAGGTGTGGAGAATTGTATCGTATGTTGGACCGCATACATGTTCTAACCCAACAGTTGAAAGAGACCATCCACAATTGAATAATAAATTTATATTCCAATTTATTTTGCCGATGATAGAAGAATAACCACACATTAAAATAAAAACCCTACAGGCAGAAGTTAGAGATGAAGTTGGATATGAACCATCATATTCAAAGACATGGAAGGCAAAACAATTTGCAATTAGGAAAATTTTTGGTGGATAGGATGAATCATATGGTAGGCTCTGTAAATACATGAATACAGTGTGCCACTTCAATTCTGGTTCAATCTTCGTAATTGAAGATGATCCTCGTTATATAAACGATCGTATCGATCGTACTTGTCGTGTATTTGATCGCATGTTTTGGGCTTATCGTCAATCGATTAAAGGTTTCAAGCATTGTCGGCCAATGATTTTTGTTGACGGTATATTCCTATACGACAAATATAGTGGGTGTATATTGTGTGCAATAGCACTTGATGGAAATAATTAGATATTTCCATTGGCCTTTGCAATCGTTGAGGAGGATTTGGATAATTGGAGATGGTTCATGTCTTATTTGAGAGCATATGTGACTGAACGCGAAGATTTATATATTATTTCTGATTGTCACATTGGGATTAAGAAAGCAATGCAACAAGATTGGTGGCAACCGCCAAGTGGACATCATCGATACTGCATTCGTCATATTTTGAGCAATTACAACACAAAATTCAAGAATGCAGTAACGAAGGAATGTCTGCAGAAGGCTGGTAAAACCTCAATTGTAATTATTTATTTTAAATTAAAAAATTCATTGTATATAATCTATTCATAATCAATATTATATTTTCACCGTAACAACCAATCATAACTAAAGAATGAAATTCTATGAGGCGATGAATGAAATAAAGGAAGTAAATCTTGAGACCTTTGAATGGACTGTGAAGATTCTTTTGGACAAATGGACTCATTCTCACGATAGTGGAAAGCGATATGGATCAATGACGACTAACACCATTGAGTCTGTCAATGGAATGTTAAAAGGCTTTCAAGCATTACCCATTACAACAATGGTTGAAAAAATATTTTATTAATTTGCGCATTACTTCGACACTAGAAGAAGTCAATTTCTTCGACAGCAACAAGATGGCTATAGATTCACCCAGTCATGTGGTGAAATCATTCAGAAGAATGCACCGTTAACATCGTGTTATAACATTTAATCGTGATGAATTGGTTGTCGAAGTCCGAAGTGCAAAATCAAGTAAGCTTATAGAAGGGATTTGTAGTTGCAGTAAATTTCATGAGATGTGTATCCCATGTTCACATGCCATAGCAGCATGCATGTCGAGGTCTGTGGATTATGAGCAATTCATTAATAGCTACTATACTCTAGAAAGGACACTCAAATGTTACGAAGACATGTTCACTCCAGTGGCTAATTCAGACTATTGGCCTGCAGACTATGAAGTACCACTAATTCCTAACAAGAATTGAATTAGGAAAAAAGGGCGACCGAAGTCATCGAGGGTCCAAAATGAAATGGATTGGAGGGTTGCCAAAGTTAATATTTTCGGATAAAATCATTGTTCAATATGTGGCCAATGGGGTCACAATAAAAAGACATATAGTGTGAATACAAATTTATGATTTTCACATGTCTTATTTTGTGCAAATATCTATAATTTGTTACGAATCCTTGTTTGTATATTACATTTAACCATTTTATCATACGCATGTTACATCCAGAAAATGTAATCCTCTAAAAATCTTCATGAGCCATCAGCTTGCCAATCAAGCAGAGGAAAGAGAAAATATAATAGTCATAACACTCTAATAGACAAATATATTGATCCAAACGGTTGTTTATGGTATGGTCACAAGCGATGTTTTTCCAATCAACCAATTTATGCTTGTTTGGAATAAGACTTTGCTAACCATATATTTATCGGATATCATTCCAAAAAACTTTCTGATTTTGGACATGTGACAATTGCTCCTCAACATGATTGTTAATGTTTGTGGGAGATTCGATGCGAATTGGAAGCTTACTGTGGATATCATGAGTTGCCAATTCCAAAAGCTACATTGGCAGACATGGCTCGCAATACATATAATGAAGTTAAGAAGCTTAAGGATCAACTTCTTAAGGAGATTAGGCTTATGGAAATGAGGCTGGATAAATATCATGCTGAAAAAAGTGGATTTCCAAGTGTATATGACGACAGCCAGTTATCTTGTTCCAACAATTTCAACTTACACGATAATGACCTGTCTGACTATAGTGATAATGATTGTGGTGATTTTATAAAATATTTGCCATATTGTCTACCGAAATGCTGTTGAAATTTATACATGCATTGATCATGTTATATAATATGTTAACATATTGATAATGATCTGACTATTTGTCCGCATCGTAAAGCTATTACAATGTCAACGACGAATATTGAACAATTGTGTTGTGCACTTTATCGTATTCGTGAGGAGAACAACATATTAGCTATTAGATTAAATAGAGAATTTTTCAAGACCAAAGCAAATGAATTTTTGGAGGATGGAAATTTAAATCAGTATCAAATGTACAACAATATAATATTATCAAACGATTGTACATCAGATATTGATATGTCTGATGAGGATTAGCCACGGTAATTCATGTCACTTTAAATATTTGTTCCAGAATTACTACTTTTACGAAATAGTTATGTTTAGTGGCATTACAACATTACTATTACGAATAACTGCTTATTTCGATTGAAAAGTGGTTAATCTTACAGAACATGACATTACTCCTCATCGGACATATCAATATCTAATGCATACATAAGAGATGACATTACATTAAGTATCTCCACTTCCGACAGCGAGCGACCATTAGCATGTGCTTGTTCATTAGCAAGACGTAGCATATAATACCTACTTCTGCGTATCATCAGCCGATTATTCTCTTCACGGATCCTCCTTAAAGCAATCTCATGCGGATGTTGTTCCTTGACATTGTTATAAAATGACGCTCGACAATTGGGGCATTAAGCTGACGGCAATTAATGACAAGGTTGTTCGACTCCTCAACGCGATAAGCCCATTCACGACGTAGCCCGACGTCATACTCTCACTATCAGTTTGTCTTACCCTAACATAGTCATCATTAAATGTAGGCAGTATCCATAGACGATTATTCCTACGATATAAATGATCAAGCATAATTTAGCCACATTTTTATTATCTTTATTACTGTTTAATTACACAGTTTCTAGTTTAATTCATTTTTTATGATGTTTTTACAGAAAAGGAGAAAACTGGAAACTTGGAGAAAAATTGCAGAAAAAGCTGAAAAATTGATTTGGCCGAAGTGATTTGGCCAAATCGCCCGCAGAAAACTGAAGCAGAAACCTGGAAGTGACTCACAGAAATGATTTGGGCAAGTGATTTGCCCAAATCAACTGCCCAAATCAAACTGACGCAGACAAGGACAGCAGCGCGGGAAGAAGGAAAAATTAGAATTTCAAAAATGTTGGAGTCTTATCCTACTTCAAACACCACAAGACCAACCCTATGACATCTCCAATAGTCACTCCCAAGAAAGACTTTCTCCAAGAAGAAGATTTATTTATGATTAAATACAAAAGCAAAGAAGAAATAAAAGACTACAAAAGACCAAGTCAAATTAGGATTCTAAATCCTAATTGGACTAGTACTCTTCACCTATAAAAAGAGACAGCCACAAACCAGCAAAGTGGCATCAAAATTTCTTCAGAACTTCAGTAGCAACACATCAGCCTCCTTTCTACTTTTCTTATTTCTCTTTTTGTGTATTTTTGTCCACCATGAGTGGCTAAACACCTTCTTTTCTAGTTGAAGTTGGGGAATTTCAGTTTTGTGATGAATTGGGAGATTTAAAACTCCATTATTAAACTTCTATTTTTTTCAATATTTATGCAACTTGTTCTTCATGCTATTATTGCTTTGCTATTAGAATCAATTAAGGCCTGTTGCTTTTAATTGCATAAGTGATAAATTGTTAGTTTAAATAATTTAGGTCTGTAATTGCTTAGATTGTTTGAACACAAGCACACTTGGTTGCATAATCTAAATTTGACCACGCGGTTGGCAAGGTTAGGATTAGGTTTCTCTAAGTCTTAATGCAGTCAACAGTTGAAAAGTAAAAAACCCCAAGGACGTTCCTTGGCAACTTGTTGACTAGTGTTTGATCAGCGAACGTTTCCTAGTCAAACTAAAACTAAGGAGGAATTTGGTTGTGAGGAGCGTCTTCTACAACCTAAACTAATTTATTGAAATAAATAGGAGTATCAAAGAATTAATGATCAATTCTAAACAACTGAAATAGTTTCATACTTCAACTAGAGCTTTTCTCCCGTTGGTTTACTCATCTTTTCAAATTATTGCTTTCTTCTACTACTTAATCTTTAAATTTCAGTTCTCTATCATTAAAAACAAACCCCCCTTTATTTTTACTTTTATTATTTAATTGTCTAAGTCATTATTAGGAAGATTCTTAGTGTCAAATCCCTGTGGTTCAACCCTATTGCCACTATCTATAAATTATTTTGTTGATTGATAATAGGTTTATTTTTGACGGTTTCGACAACCGTCATCAAAAATTGGCGCCATTGCCGGGGATTTGATTTAAACTAACGTATTTTCCCTTTATGACTAGGATTGGCCATAAAGAAACTCTTCTTTACGATCCAGAGATTGAACGCACTACTAAGAGCTTGAGAAAGCAATCAAACTTGAGAAAGCATACTGAAGGCTTGTATGAGTATTGGGAGAGGTTCAAAAGGTTGTGCACAAGCTGCCCTCAGTATGATATTTCTGACAAATCACTCATCGAATATTTCTATGGAGGTTTGCTACCTTCAGAAAGAAAATTTATTAATGGAGCATGTGGAGGATCGATTGAAGACAAATCACCTCAAGAAATAAGGAATTTAATTTCCACTATGGCAGCAGCCTCTCAGCAATTTGGAGACCAAGAACAGCCACCAAAAAGGGTGAATGAGGTGAGTACATCCACTTTAGCATCCCAAATTTTTGATCTCACCAATGCTGTCCGTAGCCTTATTGTGGGTCAAGCCCAACAAGTCCAGCAAATTCAGCAACCCAAGCCATGTGGAATATGTGCAAACATAAACCACCCAACTGACCTATGTCCTTCCCTCTAAGAAGAGGACCAGCAAGTCAATGCAGTTGGCAGATTTAATGGGCAAAGAAGGTATGATCCCTATTCTAACACCTACAACCCAGGTTGGAGGGACCATCCAAATTTTAGTTATGCAAGGGCCAATCAATATCCAAGCTACCAGCAAAGAAATCCAGCCCAAGCTGCACCTCAAAAGTCCAATACACCCCTTGAAGAGATTGTGAAGTCCCTAGCAAATACTGTGCAAAACCTTGAGCAGCAAATGAGTCAAATGGCCACTTCAATGAGTAAGCTTGAATCACAAGGAAAGCTACCTTCCCAAACTAAGATAAATCCAAGGCAAAATGCTAGTGCCATCACATTGAGAAGTGGAAAAGAGCTGCAAGACAGAAGGGCTGAGCAAATGCAGAAACAGGTCACGAAAGAGAATCTGCCAGAAAATGATCAGGGTCATCAATCTGCCCAAATCACAGACCCAATCGATAGGCAGACTGAACTGCCCATCAGAGACGATCTGCCCAAATCTGCAGATAAGGTAGAAGTTGATTTACCCACATCAACGACCCAGGTAGAATCCAACTCCAAGCAGACCAAGGCAGACCAGCAACCAGTGGAGAAATTTAAGGTACCTCCCCCCTTCCCAAGAAGATTTGCAAGATCTCAAAAAGAAAAAGAGGAAAAAGAAATACTTGAGACACTCCGCAAGGTGAAAATCAACATACCTCTACTAGATGCTGTCAAACAAATACCAAGGTATGGCAAATTTCTCAAAGAGCTATGCACCAAACGAAGGAAACTTGCTCAACGTGAAAAGGTAAGTGTGGGGGAGTGTGTCTCAGCTGTCATTCAAAGGGAGCTCCTAACCAAATGCAAGGATAGAGGAATGTTTGTTGTTTCATGCAAAATAGGCAACGTAGGGATAAAGAAGGCCATGTGTGATATTGGGGCCTCAATTAATATCATGCCCCTTTCCATCTTTAACTTATTAAATGCAAGTACACTCAAAGGCACCAACATAGTGATCCAATTGGCCGACCGATCTGTTGTCTACGGAGTCCTAGAAGATGTATTGGTACAAGTTGACCAACTAGTCTTCCCAGCAGATTTTTATGTAATTGACATGGAGGAAGACAAGAGCAACACAACCTCTGACATCCTACTTGGAAGACCATTCTTGAGCATAGCCAGAACCAAAATTGATGTGCATGATGGCACATTGACTATGGAGTTTGAAGGGAAAGTTATCAAGTTTAATGTTTATGATGCCATGAAATTTTCCAATGATGTGTCTCCTGTTTATGGCCTTGATATTATTGATGATTTAAGTCAAGAAATTTTTTATTTTGAGTAAGATAATTTACTTAATGCTGGTTTATGCAGGCAAGAAGACATGGACAGCAGCAGCACCAAGACAGATGCAGGGGAGACAGCATGCTGTACCTTACTGGTTGCAGATGATTTGACCAAATCCAAGGAACAGGCAGATCCTGACTTGCCCATATCACTGGGATAGACAGACATGACTAAGGGTGATTTGACCAGATCACCAGAACAAGCATCAAATAACCTACCCAAATCAATGAGCAGACAGCAAGCACTAGACCAGACAGCAACTGCACCCAATCTGAAACCCTTACCAGGGCACCTCAAATATGCCTACTTGGGAGCTGAAAAAACACTACCAGTCATAGTGTCTAATAAGCTAAGCCAACAAGAAGAATAAAGTCTCCTAGAGGTATTGAGAAAGCACAAAAAAAGCCATAGGGTGGACCTTGGAAGACATAAAGGGCATCTCCCCATCAACATGCATGCACCGAATACTCATGGAGGAGTGCAAACCTGTCCGTGAAGCTCAAAGAAGGTTGAATCCCCCAATGATGGAGGTTGTGAATAAAGAAATAGTGAAGCTCTTAGACACTGGGTTCATCTACCCCATCTCTGACAGCAAATGGGTGAGTCCTATCCACGTAGTTCCAAAGAAGACTGGGATCACCATTGTCCCCAATTCTAAAGGAGAGCTTGTACCCACTCGTGTGCACAATGGCTGGAGAGTGTGCATGGATTATAGAAAGCTCAATGCAGCCACAAGGAAGGACCACTTTCCCTTGCCCTTCATGGACCAAATGCTTGAAAGACTTACAGGAAAAAGCCACTACTGCTGTCTAGATAGATATTTGAGATTTTATCAAATCCCTGTTGCACCTGAAGATCAAGAAAAGACCACTTTCACCTGTCCATTTGGCACCTTCGCATTTAGGAGGATGCCCTTCGGCCTTTGCAATGCACCAGCCACCTTTCAACGGTGCATGATGAGTATTTTTTCTGACTATGTGGAGAAGATCATTGAAGTCTTCATGGATGATTTCATGGTGTATGGCAACTCTTTTAATGAATGCCTAGCCAACTTGGAGAAGATACTCCAAAGATGCTTGGAGACAAATTTGGTCTTGAACTACGAGAAGTGTCACTTCATAGTCAACCACGGTCTAATCCTAGGCCACATTGTTTCAGCAAAAGGGATAGAGGTAGATAAAGCCAAAGTAGACACCATCAAGGGCCTGCCCTATCCAACCAGCATTCGGGAGATTCGCTCATTCCTTGGCCATGCTGGTTTCTACCGGAGGTTCATCAAAGATTTTTCCAAGATAACTCAGCCATTGTGCAGGCTGCTTCAACAGGACGTGCCATTTGACTTTGATGAAAGCTGCAGAACAGCCTTTGATTTTATCAAATCACTGCTGGTCATTGTCCCAGTCATCCAGCCTCCTGACTGGACCCTTCCATTTGAGATCATGTGTGACGCCAGCAACTTTGCTGTAGGTGCAGTATTGGGACAATGCATAGGTAACTCTCCTCACATTATTCACTATGCCTCACGCATTTTAGATGCAGCACAATGTAATTACTCCACAATAGAAAAAGAGTTGCTGGCTGTAGTGTTTGTATTGGAAAAATTTTGGTCCTATCTACTTGGGACAAAGGTGATTGTCTATTCAGATCATGCTGCATTGAGGTATTTGGTTAAGAAAAAAGAGTCAAAACCAAGGCTGGTATGATGGATACTGCTGTTACAAGAATTTGATCTAGAAATTTGTGACAAAAAGGGGAAGGAGAACCTTGTAGCTGATCACCTCAGACGAATACCTTCAGAAATGGAGACATGCCCCATCAACGAAACCTTCCCTGATGGGTACCTGTTTGCTGTCCAAGAAGAGGAATCGTGGTATGCTGATATAGTAAATTACCTAGCTACAGGTGATTTACCTTCTGATTTGCCCAAATACATAAGAGTCAAGATCAAGAAAGATGCAAGATATTATGTGTGGGATGATCCTTACCTATGGAAGCATTATGCAGACCATGTGATACGAAGATGCATCCCTGATCAAGAGATTTCTTCAGTCCTAGCCTTCTGCCACTCATACGGCTGTGGAGGACATTTTGGTCGACGCAAAACAGCCCTAAAGATCCTTGAATGTGGGTTATATTGGCCTAACATATTTCGAGATACTTATCTATTTTGTAGGCCATGTGCAAGATGCCAACAAACGGAAAACCTCAGCAACCGAAGTGAAATGCCATAAGCACCCATCATGGTTTGTGAAATCTTTGACATATGGGGTATTGACTTTATGGGACCATTCCCACCTTCCTTTGGCAACACCTACATACTGCTGGCTGTGGACTAAGTGTCCAAATGGATTGAGGCCAAAGTAACAAGGGCTGATGATGTAAAAGTGGTTGTTGACTTTGTGAAAACCCACATCTTCTCCAGATTCGGTTTGCCCAAAGCCATAATCAGTGATCGAGGCACTCATTTCTGCAACAAGATAGTGGAAACCCTCCTTAAAAAGCACCATGTTGTCCATAGAACATCCACTGCCTATCACCCTCAAACAAATGGGCTGGCCGAAGTCTCGAATAGAGAAATCAAGTCCATCCTTGAGAAGACAGTTTGCCCAAATTACAAGGATTGGAGTGTGCGCCTCAATGATACATTATGGGCATATAGAACAGCCTACAAAACACCAATTGGAATGTCCCCATATAGGCTGGTCTATGGGAAAGCTTGCCATCTGCCCGTGGAACTTGAACACAAAGCCTATTGAGCTGTTAAAAGATGTAATCTTGATGAGAAAGAAGCTGGAGCCCACAGAAAATTGAAACTTCAAGAGCTAGAGGAAATCCGGCGTGATGCATATGAAGCCTCATGGGACTATAAAGCCAAGACTAAAGCCTTCCATGATAAACATATCTCCAGAAAACAATTTCAGGTTGGTGATAAGGTCTTGCTGTTTGACTTAAGGTTCAAATTATTTCCTGGGAAGCTTCGGTCTAGGTGGATTGGGCCATTCTCGGTTGAGCACATCTATCCACATAGGGCTGTGGACATACGCAGTCCACAAACAAGCAAGGTTTTCAAGGTTAATGGGCACCGTTTGAAGCACTTCTATGAAGGATTTACTGTGTAACTTGTTGAGGAAGTCCCCTTGGACAACCCTCCCCCAATCTGTTGATCAAGAGAAGACAGTCCAGCCCAAGACAAAAAACAAAGGCGCTACTGGGAGGCAGCCCAGCTGAAGTGATTGGGGCAGATGATTTGCCCAAATCGGTAGGCCAAATCACCAGGACTCAAACATCATAGAAACGACGTGACTAGGGCCAATCAAGCAATTGCAACGAGGAAGTGATTTGGCTAGGTGATTGGCCCAAATCACTGACCAAATCAGCCTGTCAAGAAGTCACAGACCCAACATTAAATGATCAGGGCAGTTCAACTTCCCCAAATCACTTTAAATAGTTTTTTTTTATTTTCTTTTCCCTCACGCTATCTCTTTCTGCTTTATCTCTTTCTTCTTCCCCAAGAATTCCACTACCAGCGACATCAAGAACCATGGCCAGAACCAAGATGATAGCCACCAGCGGCCCCGACATGTGGAGGAAGCGCGGGATGCCCAGGCCCATTCGCGTTCCCACTAACAGTGACGAGGAGGCCATGGACAACCCTTCCCTCATCGCCGACGATGCCAACACAGGGACGGTCGACAATACAAGAAACATCGAAAGACCAGTCTTCCAGACCTATCACCGACGAACTAGGGCATCAATGATTGCCCCACCACCTGCCACACCAGCTGTCGCGATAGATACCCCTGAAGATGAATCGCTTCCTGACGCCACCCCTTCCACCAGCCATGGCCAGAAACGGCAACGAACGCCTTCATCATCACCACCGCCGAGCCCTAAGCGACAGCCAGAAGACCCAATGGATGCATCAGGCACATCCCCCGTGCACCATGACGAAGGCAATCTACCCAGTGATTTGCCTAAACCAGCAAACCCAGACCATGTGACAAAGGCGTTGACCTTCAACAAGCCATTCAAACTCTCCAGGCTGGACAGGGTCTCTTCTCTGCCATACCACCCAGGTAAGTTCATCCACCACAGCACACTTGAAACACTAGGACTTCAAGAATAGGTATGCTCTTTTGTTAATGCAATTGGATGGAACACTTTTTTCTACCTACACATGCCTGCCTTCACTGAGCTCACTCATGAGTTCTTCACTACATTCTATTTTGACAAGACAGCCATGACCACACTGCACACACCAGATACTGTTGGATTTAGGCTATTAGGACAATGATTTCGCTTGTCCCTTCAGTATTGCCATGGGCTGTGAATGCCTTGATTCCACCTAGGATTTCCCCACTGAGTTCAATCCTGGAACTGCCTATGAGGAATTGTGTGACAACCCACCTGACACATACTCTCCCATAAAATCCAAAGACCTGTACATCAGAAATCCCTGCCTTAAGTATTTACACAGGTTCTTAGCATATACATTTTCTAGGAGGAAGGATGCACCCAACATCCTGACCAGAACAGAGTTATACATTCTGTGGAGTATGTCCGCAAACCAGAAACTTCACTTGGGCTACTAGGTTGCCACACAGCTCTTCAGCACCATCAAATATCACCGCCCCTTGATCGTTGGCCATTTGATCACTTCCATTGCAGTGAATCTAAAACTACTGCATCCTGCTGACACTGACCTTACCCCCACCAACAAACCAACCACTCTGGACCTTCGCACTTTGGATGATATGGGGTTGCTTTTCAAAATGGGGGAAGTTTTTTCTATTGCACCTGCAGGACCCATCACACCACGCCATGAGCGTGTATTCAGGAAGAAGACAGCCAACTAGCCAACAACCTCTCAGCACCCTGCTCCAGCAGAAGAACCAGCAGAGGAGACAACAGAGGTGGCAGTAGAGGAACTAGCAGAAGAGGCACCTCCAAAGGCACCACAGCAAGAAGCAGATGAGGTACCACCAGAAGCACCTCAAGACTAGACAGTAGAGGCTCATCTCAGCAGAGTTGAAGACAGAATGCAACACATGGAGCACCTACTGCAACTGCTGGTGGACAATTTTCTGCCCACAAACCATGATAGCCAGTGATTTGGCCGAGTGATTTTGTAATACCCGGCTAGACTCCGGCGTCAGAATTCTAACTTTCCGATGAATCTCCGTTGGAATCCGAAATCTCGGATACCAGAACCTCTAAAGGGGTAAAAATATGTTTTTACAAAATGATTTTCATGATTTTATTGATTGGTTTTAAGTTAAGGTTTTAAATTGAAAGAAAAAATGTTTTAAGAGATAAGCCCAGGTTCGGCCGCTGAACCTCATGTTCGGCCGCCGAACATGGTGTTGCTGTGGGAGCTCTTTCGGCCCCTGAAGGTGGTCTGGCCAGCCACCTATAAGAGGCCTCCAGTCCAAAAATGGGAGAGTTTTCTCTCTCCATTTTCAAGCAAAGGTGAGTTGTTGCCCTCCCTTTGATGATTTTATGTTTTCCCTTTAAATTTTCATGAGTTTTCGCTTGTTTTTGAAGTTTTAAGCTTGAATCCAAATTTTTAAAGCTTGGAGACCTCCGGAGACTGTTTTCCTCCTCATCTCCAAGTTTGGGTCACATCTACCTTCGATCTTCAAGAGATAAGTGTAGATCCTTGCTTTTGATTGTGTTTTAAGTAAGTTTTAAAAATGGTTAAGGGTAATAAATGTATGATATGGCTAGATCTAAGATTATAGGCTTTGAGTTTGGGTTTTGATGAATGTATGCTCCCTTATATGTTTTGTTGTTGTTTGTTGGGGTTTAGGCTAGTTTTATACCCCTTATGCATGTTGGAGTGAGTATGCATGATGTAGGAAGCTGGGTGTGAGGATTTGAGAGTTTTGGGGCTGAAATGCTTAGGGCAGAATCGGGTTCTGCCATTCTGGAGAACTTAGGTTCGGCAGCCGAAGCAAGGTTCGGCCGCCGAACCTGCCTGTGGAGACAGTCTTTGGCCGCTTAACCTGCCTTCGAAAGAATGGAATTTCGGATCTGGAAGGGAGTTTCGGCCGCCGAACCTGCCCCCGAAGGTTGGTGACTTTTGGATCTGTGAAGACTTTCAGCCGCCGAACCTGCCCCTGAAAGTGCCTGACTTTCGGATCTGTAGGGACCTTCGGCCGCCGAACCTGCCGCTGAAAGTCCCCTGCCCAGCCTTCCTTTGCTTATTTTGTGTGCATGTTTTATGATGTTTTAGGGGGGGTTTTTAGGGAGTTGTTTAGAGTCTTGATAGAGTTATGTTTGGTCCCTCATTTGAGTCCACCTGTGTAGGTTTGGACCCGAGAGACCGTAAAAGCCAGTAGTGAGTCAGCTGCTCCATAGTAAGTAAAGCATCAGCCAGAGGTGAGTAGAACTAAACTAATCTATTGTTTTTAAAAGTAATCAAACTTTTAAGCATGTTCATGCATCATGAATGCCATGTTATGTAATAGGTTGTTTGCATTAGAATTCACGAATATGACGCATTGCATAATTTACTGTTGATGTGGATGGATATTTGATGACCCACTAGCCCTCGATATGATATGATATGATATGATATGATATGATACGGAAGTCCAGGTTGAGGCCCATTCTACACCCCTGGCACAGTTGGATATGTTATGTTATGTTTAAGCGAAAGTCTTGAGGAGCACCGTCGAGGGCCGGGCACATTGGATATGTAGAGGGTTACTGGTGACAAGTCCATCCTTGATGTGAATTATTTGTGTTGTGATGCATTTCATGAGAGCATATGTTTATTAAATTGTTTTTATGGTTCTACTCACTAGGCTCTTGTAGCTTATCCCTTTCCCCTAACCCCAGGTTTGCAGGGTTAAAAATAGCTCGGGAGGTCAGCTAGAGGTTGGTATATGTTAATGTAATAGAATAGTAGTGGACATGTACTATGTAATGGTTTAGATTTGTGCCTTGCCCTAGTTTATGTTTTGTAAATCCCAATGAACATGTTGTTATGTAAAAGTTTTTTTATAATGAGTTATGTTGATCCAAGCTTGATGTATATGATGTTAACCATACTAGAGCATTTGATGAGGGCTCTAGTGTGGGTTTTATGTTTACAGTTTATGAAAAATGTACAGGTCGAGCTTGGAATATGAAAAGTTTGAAATTTTTATGAAAATGTATGTTCATGTATGGGATTTTATCAAGTACACAGGATGCATAGTAGGCTTGTGACTCGCGGTTGTCAAAGACGGTAAAAAATAACCTTTCCGGTTATCAACAATATTACTACTGCAGATAGTGGTAAAGGATCGAATCCACAGAGAATTGTAAACTTACCAACCTTCCTTATCAGGACCAAGAGAACGCACTGAGAACGAATAAACTGAAAGCAAATAAAATAAAAGTGCATGTAAAGTAAAATGGGGGATTTTGAGATTGATTTGATTAGCAACTACTGAAAACAATTAAATGAGCAGAATATGAAAAATAGAAGAGAAATTCAATATGAGAAAGGTCTAGTTGAAGAGATGGATCCACTTTGGTTGTTTGGACTGATAATTGAAACTTATGTTCTTTTGATTGATTCAATAGATTAGTTATGGAGATGGAAAACGTTTCTCACCACCACGTCTCTCCTTATGATTAAACCAATTAGGGAACGTTCTCTAATTAATTACTAATTAACAAATTGGCAAGGAACATCCTTGGGCCTTAGGCATCAAACAATTGTTAATTGCATGAAGAAAGAGAGAGATCCAATCCTAACTACTCAAACGCATGAGATGTTGCTAGATCATACAATTCGTTAGTTGTTACACCAAGTGTTCTTATGTTTGAACAATTCAAGCGATTACGGACTTAAAATTATCCAAACTAACAATTAACTACCTTGCAATCAAGAATCAAGTGGCCAATTTGATCAAAACAACAAAGTAATAATAGAATTCAAGCATGAACTGTATGAATATTGAACAAACCAAAGGCAAACACTTTATGTTCAGATCTCACAATCCTTTAAACAACCTTAGTTTCAACCAATCTTCAACTAGAATAAAAGGTTTCAGCCACTCATGGCTGAACAAAAACCAAAAATAAAGAAAGGTAGAAGAAGAAGGGAGCCGAAGCTTGAAGAGGTGTGGTGGCCGAAGGTCCTTGTGTTCGGATGAGAAGAAAAGCTGTCCAGAACTGTCTCACGGCTGGATATGTGTTTCTTAAATAGGATTAGAGGATGACCTTGCTGCCCTAGAGGTGCTTACTGCCCAAGTTGTGTCTGAAAAGGAAAGATTCGCGTTGCAAACTCTCCGGAAGGAAGGAGGCGCGCGGCATGCACTGAAGAGGGAAGGTGTGCCTGCGGCTTGGATTCAGAAGAGGAAGGAGAGGCGTGGCTTGAGCTCAGAAGGAAATAGGCATGTACCAAGGGATTCAGAAGAGGAAGGAGAGGTGCCTTGGTCTTCAAAAGGCAGGTGGCGTGCGCATGGACTACAGAAGAGGAAGTGGAGTGCAGTCATTAATGTGCAGAAGTGGAAAGATATCTGTCCTGTCTTTCCTTTTTAGGTGGAGCCTTCGTTTGAATTTTGAATGCTGAACGCAGAAGAGGCAAGTGCGTCTTCATGAAATTTTGCTGCCTAAATAGGAAGATATGACTGCTGCAGTGTGTGCACATCTTTAAACATGGAAAGAAATATCTGCATTTTGAATTTCAAATAATCTTCTGACTGAGCTTTCCTTATTTGCTTTTGCTTCTGCACTTTCCTTATTTAAAAACTTTCCTTTTCTGAAAACTTTCCTTATTTGAAAACTTTCCTTTTTTGGCACTTTTCATATTTAGCACTTTTTGGCAGTTTTAAGAGTATTTTCTCCAGAATGTCTCTTTACACCTATTATCTGCAAAACATGATTAAAACTACAAAATTAGGCAGAAAAGATGTAAATAAACATTAAGAACATAATGATAAAGTGGACTAAAATATGCTCTATCAGCTTGCTACGGGTTCCGGCGACCTTAAGTCGATCTGAATCCTAACGCCGGTAGTGGTCCGGTTTACGAGTCATTACAGAGTGGTATCAGAGGCCTAGGTTCATATGGTTGGACCTAGAGTGTCGGGCTCATAGATGTTATGGAAGGGCAAGCACAATAGGAAAAAAAAATCATGTCCACTAGGATAGGATGTAGAGTCCTGTTTTGATGATGATGCGAAATGCCATGATGTTATACATGTGCATTAATGGTATGTATGATTGTGTTGTGGGTTCATGTGTGTCCACATGAACCATATAATGCTAATGTTTATGTGATGTATGTTGTCTTTTCAGAGATCAGAATGCGAGGCACTCGTCGATCTGCGAGATTGACTGGAGTTCCGCTTGAGAATGAGGGCATAGATGCCCTACCCCCTACTCTTCCAAGAGCAAGGTCTAGTAGAACAAGCAGAGGGGAAACATCAAGGGACCCTAGAAGGTCTTTTGATGTAAACAGGAGGAGAACCGATCCGGGAAGGATGTCGGCGGATGTGAGGGAAACAGAAGAAGATGATCAGAAGAGGGATGACAGTTTAGGTGTGAGTATGTCAGAGGAAGGTATGGGAGAATCTCAAGGAGGCGCTCAGGCCTCGGGTTTTGCTTATCCACCCCAATACCCACCCTATCCACATGGATCGGGATATCCGATGGGAGGCACATCAGACTTCTCAAGTTATAACTCATATCCTTCATTCATGCCTTATCCTCCCTTCTACCCCCCATATCCACCTTATCCCATGTTTTCACCCCCACCTTTCTATCAGAACCCAACAAACCCTAACCCAGGGAATGTTGCACCACCTCCTCCTCCCCTAGTAGAACCAGTAGCTCCTGAAACCCAATCATCTAGACCCAACCCATCAGATGGGAGCAAAGTGAAAATGACCGACTATCTGAAGTTGGATGCTCCAAAGTTTAAAATAGGTGACGATCCGTTTGAGTATCTCAAAACGGTGAAGATGATAATGGATGAGTGGCGGGGTTCACTTTCAAATGTAAGAAGGCTAAGGAGTGGTTTAAAAACTATGTGGACCCGAGACTGGATAGCTTATCCTGGGAGCAGTTTGCTAATGAATTTGCAGGATGGGCTTTTCCAGACAGTTTTAGGGATCTGAAGGTAATTGAGTTCGAGCAGCTGAGACAAACTAAAGACATGAGTGTAGAGGAATACACAGACAAATTCCTGGAGTTGCTTCAGTTTGTGGGACAAGCATATGATACGGATTAGAAGAAAGCCAGGAGGTATACCATGAGACTCCACTCAAGGTATTCCTCCCTAATCCTAGCGGCAGAGAGGGAGAGCTTCCACACCATAGTGGATGCAGCCAGAAAAATGGAGGCTAGTGCCATTATTCAGGGGACAGTAAAGCAGCAAGTGGCACAATCCTCGGGTTCCAAAACTCCGAGTTCAGGAAATCTTGATCTCTCCTCTCTGGGTGAAGCTGCCACGAAGGGTAAGAAGTGGAAGAAATCCAAGCCTAAGAAGAACAAGTTCTGGAACAGGTTAAAGTCTGGTCTGGGAATGGGTGGTGGTTCGAGCTCTAGTTCGGATAGCTCTGGGTGTATGAGGTGCGGTAAGCCGCACAAAAGGGTTTGTCGGTTTGGGACTACAGCATGTTTCAGATGCGGACAGGAGGGGCATATGGCACGTGAGTGTCCCAATGCAGTTATGATGGCTCAGTCCCAGCGGATAGCTTCTGGTAGCATGGCCCAGCCAGCAGCTCCAACCGTGTCGCAGGGCAGAGGTCAAGGTAGAGGGAGAGGGACAGCCTCTTCTTTAGAAGGTTCCCGAGGGGAAGGTCCATCAGCTCCAGCACGGATCTTCACCATGACTCAGCAAGAGACTAACACGTCAAACACCGTGGTGTCAGGTAATCTCATCATTGGATGTTCTGATGTGTATGCTCTTATGGACCCTGGTGCTTCTCATTCTTTTATTGCTCTGAGAGCCGTTGAGAGGTTGGGTTTGATAGCTTCTGGGCTAGAGTGTCCTCTATGGGTCAGTGGGCCCAAGTGTGATCCATCTGTGGCAGAGTCAGTTTGTCGGTTCAGTTCAGTTTTTATTGAGGGTAGATGCCTTCCAGCTGACTTTGTGGTTCTAGATTTGACCGATTTTGACGTCATTCTAGGGATGGATTGGCTTTCTACTCATGGTGCTACCTTGGACTGCAGAGACAAGGTAGTCAGGTTCAGAGATCAGGATGGGTTAGAGGTAGTCTTCAGAGGGGATAGAGTAGGGATGCCTAAAGGTTTGATATCAGCCCTTCAGGCTCGTAGGTTGCTTAGGAGGGGTTGTCAGGGGTTTCTTGCTCATGTCAGAGAGCTTGACAGTCAGGTTGGGGAACCAGCTTCAGTGCCCATAGTTAGAGAGTTCCTAGATGTTTTCCCAGACGAGCTGCCAGGTTTACCACCTGCTAGGGAGATAGAGTTTGAAATTGAAGTAATGCCAGGAACCAGACCCATCTCTATTCCTCCCTACAGGATGGCACCTGCAGAGTTAAAGGAGTTGAAGGAGCAGTTGCAAGAGTTGGTAGATAAGGGTTTCATCCGACCTAGTACCTCACCTTGGGGTGCTCCAGTGTTGTTTGTGAAGAAGAAGGATGGATCCTTAAGACTTTGTATCGACTACAGACAGCTGAACAAGGTCACTACCAAGAATAGGTATCCGCTACCCAGGATTGATGATCTATTTGACCAGCTAGCAGGAGTCGGTTGTTTTTCCAAGATAGATTTGAGATCCAGGTACTACCAGCTGAGGGTCAGAGAAGAGGATGTGTCAAAGACAGCTTTCAGGATCAGATATGGGCATTATGAGTTCCTAGTGATGTCGTTTGAGCTGACCAATGCCCCTGCAGCATTCATGGACCTCATGAACAGAGTTTTTAGTCAGTTTCTGGATCACTTCGTTATTGTCTTCATTGACGATATCTTAGTGTATTCCAAGAATGCAGAGGAGCATGCCCATCATCTGAGGACAGTGTTGCAGACCTTGAGAGAACATGGCTTGTATGCCAAGTTCTCCAAATGTGAATTCTGGTTAAGGAGTATTTCTTTCTTGGGGCATGTGGTGTTGGAAAAGGGAATCGAGGTAGATCCCAAGAAAGTTGAAGCTGTAGCTAACTGGCTTAGACCCACTACGGTGATAGAGATTAAAAGCTTTTTGGGTTTGGCAGGCTACTACAGGAGGTTCGTCCAGGACTTCTAAAAAATTGTAGCCCCTATGACCAGGCTGACAAAAAAGAATCAGAGGTTTGTTTGGTCAGAATAGTGCGAGGAAAGCTTTGAAGAGCTGAAGAGAAGGTTGACGTCAACACCGGTGTTAGCTCTGCCTACGAGTAATGAAGATTTCACGGTGTTTTGCGATGCATCTCGAGTGGGACTAGATTGTGTGTTGATGCAGAATGAAAGGGTAATTGCTTATGCTTCTAGGCAGCTGAAGAAGCACGAGTTGAATTATCCTACACATGATCTAGAGATGGCACCCGTGATCTTTGCACTCAAGATGTGGAGGCATTACCTATATGGGGTAAAATGTGAGATCTTTACAGACCATAAAAGTTTGCAGTATATCTTGAGTCAGAAGAAATTAAACCTGAGGCAGAGAAGATGGGTAGAACTGCTTAGTGACTATGATTGCAAGATCTAGTATCATCCGGGGAAGGCAAATGTTGTAGCAGATGCTCTTAGCCGGAAATCACTTGGCAGTCTGTTCCAAATTACAGCAGAGAGAAGACCGGTGGTGAGGGAATTCTACAAGCTCATCAATGAGGGTTTACAGCTAGAGTTGTATGGTACAGGTGCACTAGTGGCTCAAATGAGAGTGACACCCGTGTTTCTGGAGCAAGTGGCACAGAAATAGCATGAGGACCCTGAGTTAGTGAAAATTGCCAGGACTGTTCAGTCAGGCAAGAACGAGGAGTTTCGTTTTGACAATAAAGGGATCCTCCGTTATGGGAACAGGTTATGTGTACCAGATGACGTGAGTTTGAAGGGGGACATTATGAGAGAGGCTCATAATGCTAGGTATAGCGTTCACCCTGGAGCCACCATGATGCATCAGGATCTGAAGAGGGTTTATTGGTGGCCAGCTAAGAAGAGGGAAGTGGCGCAATTTGTGTCTACTTGTGAAATCTGTCAAAGGGTGAAGGTAGAGCATCAGAAGCCAGCTGGGGTACTCAACCCACTACCGATTCTAGAGTGGAAATGGGAAAATATAGCGATGGACTTCGTAGTGGGGTTACCAGCCACGTCCAACAGGCTAGACTCGATATGGGTAATAGTGGACAGATTAACCAAATCTGCTCACTTCATTCCTATCAGGAGTGGTTACTCGATGGACAAGCTGGCACAGGTCCATGTGGAGGAAATTGTCAGGCTTCATGGGGCTCCAGTTTCAATTGTATCAGATAGGGGACCCTAGTTCACCTCCAGATTTTGGCGGAGTCTGTAGAATGCTATGGGCACAAGGCTAGACTTTAGCACTGCCTTTCATCCACAGACTAACGGACAGTCAGAGAGGACCATCCAAACCATAGAAGACATGTTGAGAATGCGTGTGCTAGATTTGGCGGTTCTTGGAGACAACATCTACCGTTGGTGGAGTTTGCCTATAATAACAACTATCATGCTAGCATAGGGATGGCTCCTTATGAAGCTCTATACGGGAGGAAGTGCATGTCACTTGTCTGCTGGGAAGAAGTAGGAGAAAGGGCTCTAGCAGGGCCAGAGTTAGTTGAGATCACTAGCAGGGTAGTGTCTATTATTAGAGAAAGAATCAGGACAGCGGTGAGCAGGTAAAAGAATTATACAGACATCCGCAGGAAGCATGTTGTGTTCCAGGAGGGGGATAGGGTATTGCTTAAGGTGTCTCCTATGAAGGGGGTGATTCGTTTTGGGAAGAAGGGTAAAGTAGCTCCAAGATACATCGGACCCTTTGAAATCCTACAAAGGATTGGGAATGTATCCTACAAGTTAGATTTACCTACTTCAATGAAGAGAATCCATCCGGTTTTCCATGTTTCCATGTTACGAAAATTCGTGTCAGATCCGAGTAAGGTTCTTAATGAACCAGAGTGGAGATCCTAGGAGATCTCACCTATGTTGAGTAGCCAGTGCAGATCGTAGAAACACAAATCAGAAAGCTGAGGAACAAGAAAATCGCGATGGTGAAAGTCCTTTGGAATCACCACAACATGGAAGAGTGCACCTGGAAGACCCGGGAATCCATGCTTAGGTAGTACCCTTATCTCTTTTGAAGTAAGTGTTTTATGTTTTATGTGCTTTCTTGTTATTATGGTTACTTGTGTGTTGCTTGAACATTCGGGGACGAATGTTCTTAAGGGGGAAAGAATGTAATATCCGGCTAGACTTCGGCGTCGGAATTTCAACTTTTCGATGGAATCTCTGTTGGAATCCGGAATCTCGGATACCTGAACCTCTAGAGGGGTAAAAATATGTTTTTACAAAATGATTTTCATGATTTTATTTATTGGTTTTGAGTTAAGGTTTTAAATTGAAAGAAAAAATGTTTTAAGGGATAAGTCCAAGTTCGGCCGCCGAACATGGTGCTGCTGCGGGACCTCTTTCGGTCCCCGAAGGTGGTCTAGCCAGCCACCTATAAGAGGCCTCCAGTTCGAAAATGGGAGAGTTTTCTCTCTCCATTTTCGGGCAAATGTGAGTTCTTGCCCTCCCTTTGATGATTTTATGTTTTCCCTTCAAATTTTCATGAGTTTTCGCTTGTTTTTGAAGTTTTAAGCTTGAATCCAAAGTTTTAAAGCTTGGAGACCTCCGGAGACCGTTTTCCTCCTCATCTCCAAGTTTGGGTCACATCTACCTTCGATCTTCAAGAGATAAGTGTAGATCCTTGCTTTTGATTGTGTTTTAAGTAAGTTTTAAAAATGGTTAAGGGTAATAAATGCATGATATGGCTAGATCTAAGATTATAGGCTTTGAGTTTGGGTTTTGATGAATGTATGCTCCCTTATATGTTTTGTTGTTGTTTGTTGGAGTTTAGGCTAGTTTTATACCCCTTATGCATGTTGGAGTGAGTATGCATGATGTAGGAAGCTGGGTGTGAGGATTTGAGAGTTTTAGGGCTGAAATGCTTAGGGCGGAATTGGGTTCTGCCATTCTGGAGAACTTAGGTTCGGCAGCCGAAGCAAGGTTCAACCGCTGAACCTGCCTGTGGAGGCAGTCTTTGGCCGCCTAACCTGCCTCCGAAAGAATGGACTTTCGGATCTGGAAGGGAGTTTCGGCCGCCGAACCTGCCCTTGAAGGTTGGTGACTTTCGGATCTGTGGAGACTTTTAGCCGCAGAACCTGCCCCCGAAAGTGCCTGACTTTCGGATCTGTAGGGACCTTTGGCTGCCGAACCTGCCGCCGAAAGTCCCCTGCCCAGCCTTCCTTTGCTTGTTTTGTGTGCATATTTTATGATGTTTTAGAGGGGGTTTTTGGGGAGTTATTTAGTGTAATATCATGCTAGACCCCAGCATCAGAATTTCTACCTTCCGGCGGAATCTCCGTTGGAATCCAGAATTCTCAGATGTCGGAGCCTTCTTGAAGGGTAAAATAAGGTTTTTATATAATGTTTTAATGTTTTTAAAGTTTTAACAAAGAAAGAAAATTGAGTTTTGAAAGAAAAAGCCATTAAGGAAAAACCCAGGTTCGGCCGCCAAATCTCAAGTTCGGCCGTCGAACATGGGGAGTTTACGGAAGCACCTTTGGCCTACGAAGGTGGTTTGGCCAGCCACCTATAAATGGTCCCTTGTCCGAAAATGGGCGAGTTTTCTCTCTCTATTTTCGGGCATAGGTGAGATTTCGCCCTCCTATGGTTGATTTTATGTTTTCCTTCAAATCTTTCAAGTTTTTGACAAGCTTTTATCTTGTTTTGAAGTTTTTAAGCTCAAAATCAAAGTCTTTAAGCTTGGAGACCCCCGGAGCTCGTTCCTCCACATCTCTAAGTTTGGGGTCGCATCTCCTCTCGATCTTCAAGAGGTAAGTGTAGATCCTCCTCTTCTTTTAGGTTTTAAGTGAGTTTTAAGGGGTTTTAAGGGTGTTTAATGCATGTCTAGAGTAGATCTAGAATGTTAGGGTTTATGTTAGTTTAATGATAAATGTGATGCTATGTTGATGTTTGTTGGGGTTTAGGCTAGTTTTATGCCCCTATGTGCTTGAAAATGTGTTTATGCATGTTTTAGAATAGTTGAATGCATGTTGTGAGATTTTGGGTGGCTAGATGAGAGAGGCAGAATCGGGTTCTGCCATTCTGGAGAACCCAGGTTCGACCGCTGAAGCAATGTTCGGCCGCCGAACCTGCCTGTGGAGGCAGCCTTTGGCCACCTAAACTCGCCCCCGAAAGATGGACTTTTAGCTCTGGAGGGGAGTTTCGGCCACCCTTTCTACCCCCGAAGGTTGGTGACTTTCGGATCTGTGAAGGCTTTCGGCCGCTGAACCTTGCCCCCGAAAGTGCCTGACTTTCGGATCTGTAGGGGCTTTCGACCGCCGAACCTGCTGCCGAAAGTCCCCTGTCCAACCTTCCTTTGTTAGTTTTCTATGCATGTTTCATGATGTTTTAGGGGGTTTTTGAGGAGATGTTTAGAGTCTTTATAGAGTATGTTTGTTCCCTCATTTGAGTCCACCTGTGTAGGATCGGACCTGAGGAACCGAGGTTGTAACGACCCGGAAACCGGACCGCTACTGGCGCTAGGATCCAGATCGGCATAAGGCCGCCGGGACCCGTAGCAAGCCTAACATACATCCTGTATACCTGTTAAATCCCATACATGATCAAATATATACATAAAATTCAAACTTTTTCTTTCATTTACCAAGCTCAACCTGTGCATGCATAACTCATAACCACAAAACCCCACACTGGAGCCCTCATCAAATGCTCCAATGGGGTAACATATCATACATTAAGCTTGGTTTACATAAACATCATTAAAACCTTTCATTAAAAGATCATGTATCTAAAAGGGATTAACATACACTAGGGCCAAGTACAATTCTATCCTCAATACAATTCTTTACATTACATCACATTACTATACTTTACATTACAATGTCTTTTCATGTCCACAACTAGCTATTACATAAAACATGACTTTACTCTTGTTGACTTCCTGATTTATCCGGTACCTGCAGACCTGGGGGATTAAGGGAATGGGGTGAGCTACTAGAGCCCAGTGAGCAGAATAGTAAAAACATTATATTAAAATTCATGCTTTCATGGAATGCATCACATCACAAACAAATCACATCAAGGATGGACTTGTCACCAATAGCCCTCAACACATTCCAATAATGCCAGGGGCGTAGCATGGGCCTCACTGGTCTTTCTCTTACATAGGATAACACAACATTCCAATAGTGCCAGAGGCGTAGCATGAGCCTCACTAGTCTTTCTCTTACATAGTACCAGGGGCGTAGAATGGGCCTCACTGGTCATACATACCATACCATATCATGTCATATCATATCATCATACGAGGGCTAATGGATCATTCAACACCCATCCACATCAACATTAAATTATGCAATGCAACATATTCGTGAGTTCTAATGCAAACAACCTAATATATCTCATGAAAACTTGAAGGACTTGAGGAAAAAGTATGAAAACGACCAAAGGAGGACATGAACTCACCTTAGCTCGAGAATGGGGAGAAAACTCGCCCATTTTCGATCTGAGGGTCTTTTTATAGGTGGCCGGTCACCCACCTTCGGCGGCCTAAGTTGCTTCCACAACTTCACCATCTTCGGCAGCCTAACGTGCCCCCTAAACTATCCCATGTTTGGCGGTCGAACTTGAGGTTCGGTGGCCGAACCTGGTTTCTTCCCTCAAAGCCTTCGGAGGCCTAAAGTACTCCCGAAATAGCCCTGTTTTCGGCGGCCGAACTTGAGGTTCGGCGGCCAAACTTAAGGTTCGACGGCCGAACCTGGGTCTTTCCTCCTTGGCCTATTCTTTTCAAAACTCATTTCTTTTCCATTTAAAAAAACCATAAAATCATGTGAAAACATTTTAGAAACACATTTTACCCTTCTAGAAGACTCTGGCATCTTCATAATTCCATATTCCAACGGAGATTCCGCCGGAAGGTAGGGATTCCGATGCCGGAATCTAGCTAGGTATTACATTCTCCCCCCCTTAAGAACATTCGTCCTCGAATGTGCCTCAAACTAGTACATGCATAACATAGCATAAAACATAAACATACATACAAAACACAAAGTACTCACCTTAAAAGAGATGAGGATATTGCTGGAGCATGGACTCCCGTGTCTCCCAGGTACACTCTTCAATGTTGTAGTGATTCCAAAGGACTTTCACCATCGGGATTTCCTTGTTCCTTAGCTTTTTGATCTGCGTGTCTAAGTGTAACGACCCGGAAACCGGACCGCTACCGGCGCTAGGATCCTGATCGGCATAAGGCCGCCGGGACCCATAGCAAGCCTACTAAGCATCCTGTACAGCTGGTATAATCCCACACATATATCAACATAACGTAAAACTCATATATAAAGGGATTATCCAACTCGGGCCAAGCACAATACTATAACTCTGAACACATTACATAATATCGTTTTACAATACAACTCTTTTACATCATTACATAACCTTACATTACATCATGTCCACTTCTATTCTATTACATATCATAACCATAGCCATATCCTGTTGACTTCCTGAACTATCTCTGACCCTGCAAACCTGGGGTTAGGGGAGAGGGGTGAGCTATAAAGCCCAGTGAGCAGAACGATAATAAAAATCATTTGAACATGTGCTTTCATGAAATGCATCACATCACAAACATATCACATCAAGGATGAACTTGTCACCAATAGCCCTCCACAAATCGTAACATGTCCAACTGTGCCAGGGGCGATAAGGCCACGCCTGGTCTTTTCTCACATAACTCATATCATAACATGTCCAACTATGCCAGGGGCGATTAGGCCACACCTGGTCTTCTCTGTCATATAATATATTGCCAGGGGCGATTAGGCCACACCTGGTCTTTCCATCTCATGTCATACCATGTCTTATCATATCATATCATATCGTACTGAGGGCTAGAGGATCATTCAATATTCATCCACATCATCATCATCATCGTATTATGCAATGCATCATATTCGTGAATTCTAATGCAAACAACCTATTACATAACATGGTATTCGTGATGCATGAACGTGCTTAAATCATTTGGTTTAAATTTAACAAAAACATAAGGTTCAGTTCTACTAACCTCTGGCTAGCTTTGGACTAACTCTGAAGCAGCTAACTCACTGCTGAACACCTCGGTTCCTCGGGTCCGATCCTACACAGGTGGACTCAAATGAGGGACCAAACTCACTCTAAACAACTCATAAACAACTCCCCAAAAACCTCCTAAAACATCACCAAAGTATGCATAGAAAACACCCAAGAAAAGGCTGGACAGGGCACTTTCGGCGGCAAGTTCGGCGGCCTAAAGTCCCTCCAGAGCCGAAACTCAGCCACTTTTGGCGGCACCTTCGGCGGCCGAAAGTCCTTCCCAGAGACGAAAGTCATGCATGTTCGGCGGCACCTTCGGAGGCCGAATCTCCCCTCTAGAGCCGAAAGTCCAACTTTCGGGGGCAAGGTTCGGCAGCCAAAAGCTGCCTCCACAGGCAGGTTCGGCGGCCGAAAGTTCCTTCGGCTGCCGAACCTGAGTTCATCCAGAACTCAGCCTCATGCACAAACAAGCCTCCAAACATCCTAAACATGCATTCAACCCCTCAAAAACATGCATAACTCCTTAACCATTCATAGAGGAGCTTAACAACTAGATTAAACTCCAAAAACAACATCAAAAAGCATACATAAATAGCTTATGACCCATATAGGCCAAAACCATTAAAACAACCCATAATCTCACTTGCCCTCTCCCAATCATGCATATACTCTCCCACATGCATATAGGGCATAAACACTAGTCCAAGCCCCCAACAATCATCACATAAACACACATCGGGCACAAAACCCACATAAGCCTAAACATGCATATCTACCCATACTCAAACATCAAAACCTCTTTAAACTTACTTAAAACTTCATTAAAACACAAGGAAAGCAAGGATCTACACTTACCTCTTGAAGATCGAGGGGTGGTGCGATCCCTAACTCGGAGGTGTGGAGGATCCAAGCTCCAAAAGCCTCCAAGCTCCAAAACTTCTATTTAAGCTTCAAAACTTCAAAACAAGGGTAGAACTCATGAAAACTTGAGGGATGGGTAGAGAAAGCATGAAAACGACCAAGGGAGGACAAAAACTCAACTGAGCTCGAGAATGGGGAGAAAAGTCGCCCATTTCCGATCTGAGGGCTCTTTATAGGTGGCCTGGTCAACCACCTTCGGCAGCCTAACGTGCCCCCTAAACTCATGCATGTTCGGCGGCCGAACTTGAGGTTCGGCGGCCGAACTTGAGGTTCGGCGGCCGAACCTTGGTTCGTTCAAACAAAGCTTTCGGAGGCCAAAAGCGCTCCCGAAACCTTCCCATGTTCGGCGGTCGAACTTCACTTTCTGCGGCCGAACCTGGCAAATGCCTCCCTGGCCTAAACCTTTAAAAACTCATTTCTTTTCCATTAAAAACCATAAAATTATGTGAAAACATTTTAAAAACACACTTTACCCTTCTAGAAGACTCTGGCATCTTCAAAATTCCAGATTCCAACGGAGATTCCGCCGGAAAGTAGGGATTCCGATGCCGGAATCTAGCCGGGTATTACACTAAGATCCACACCGGCTGCTCAACATAGGTGAGATCTCCAAGGATCTCCACATCAGGCTCACTAAGAACCTTGTCCGGATCTGACACGAACTTCTGTAACATGGAAACATGGAAAACCGGATGGATTCTCTCCATTGAGGCAGGTAAGTCCAACTTGTACGATACATTCCCAACCTTTTGCAAGATTTCAAAGGGTCCGATGTACCGTGGAGTTAACTTACCTTTCTTCTCGAACCGAATCACCCCTTTCATAGGAGACACCTTGAGCAATACCAAATCCCCCTCCTGAAACTCTACATGTCTTCTGCAGAAATCTGCATAACTCTTTTGCCTGCTCACAGCAGTCTTGATCCTTTCTCTGATAATTGGTACTACTCTGCTGGTGATCTCTACAAGCTCAGGCCCTGCCAAGGCCCTTTCCCCAACTTCTTCCCAGGAGACATGTGACCTGCACTTCCTCCCATATAAAGCTTCATATGGAGCCATCCCTATGCTACCATGATAGCTGTTATTGTAGGCAAATTCCACCAAGGGTAGATGCTGCCTCCAAGAACCGCCAAAATCTAGCACACATATTCTGAGTATATCCTCTATCGTCTAGATGGTCCTCTCTGATTGTCCGTCCGTCTGAGGATGGAAAGCAGTGCTGAAGTCTAGCCTGGTACCCATAGCACTCTGCAGACTCTGCCAAAACCTGGAGGTGAACTGGGGTCCTCTATCAGACACTATTGAAACAGGAGCCCCATGCAACCTAACCACTCTATCAACAAACACCTGCGCTAATTTGTCCACAGAATAGCCACTCCTGACAGGGATGAAGTGAGCAGATTTGGTCAGTCTGTCCACAATCACCCATATGGAGTCCAATCTGTTGGACGTTGCCGGTAACCCCACCATGAAGTCCATAGTAATATTCTCCTATTTCCACTCTGGAATCGGCAGTGGGTTAAGCATTCCAGCCGGCTTCTGATGTTCCAGCTTTACCCTCTGACATACTTCACAGGCTGACACGAACTGTGCCACTTCTCTCTTCATAGCTGGCCACTAATAAACTCTTTTCAAATTCTGGTACATTTTAGTGGCTCCAGGGTGAACACTGTATCTGGCATTATGAGCTTCCCTCATAATGTCTCCCTTCAGACCTACGTCATCTGGTACACACAATCTATTCCCATAGCGGAGGATCCCCTCGCTGTCAAATCTGAACTCATTATTCTTGCCTGACTGAACAGTCCTGGCAATCTTTACTAATTATGGGTCCTCATGCTGTTTCTGAGCCACCTGCTCTAGAAACACGGGTGTCACTCTCATCTGGGCTATCAAAGCACCTGTACCAGACAACTCTAACTGCAAACCTTCATTAATGAGCTTGTGAAACTCTTTCACCACCGGTCTCCTCTCTGTTGTGATATGGGATAGACTGCCAAGTGATTTCCGGCTTAAAGCGTCTGCCACAACATTCGCCCTACCCGGATGGTACTGAATCTTGCAATCATAGTCACTAAGCAGTTCTACCCATCTTCTCTGTCTCAAGTTCAACTCTCTCTGACTCAGGATGTACTGCAGGCTTTTATGATTTGTGAAGATCTCACATTTAACCCCATAAAGGTAGTGCCTCCACATCTTGAGTGCAAAGATCACAGCTGCCATCTCTAGGTCATGTGTAGGATAATTCAACTCATGCTCCTTCAGCTGTCTAGAAGCATAAGCAATTACCCTTTCATTTTGCATCAACACACAACCTAGTCCCACACGGGACGCATCACAATAAAATGTGAAGTCTTCATTACTGGTAGGCAGAGCTAACACCGGTGCCGACGTCAACCTTTTCTTCAGCTCTTCGAAGCTCTCTTCACACTGGTCAGTCCACACAAACCTCTGATTCTTCTTAGTCAGTCTGGTCATAGGAGCTGCAATTTTTGAGAAGTCCTGAATGAACCTCCTGTAGTAACCTGCCAAACCCAAGAAGCTCTTGATCTCTGTCACTGTAGTGGGTCTAGACTAGTTAGCTACAGCTTCCACCTTCTTGGGGTCCACTTCTATTCCATTTTCTGATACAACATGACCCAAGAAGGAAATGCTCCTCAACCAGGACTCACACTTGGAGAACTTGGCGTACAAGCCGTGTTCCCTCAAGGTTTGCAGAACTATCCTCAGATGATGGGCATGCTCCTCTGCATTCCTGGAATACACTAAGATATCATCTATGAAGACAATAACAAAGTGATCCAGATACTGACTAAAAACTCTGTTCATGAGGTCCATGAATGCTGCAGGGGCATTGGTTAACCCGAACGGCATCACAAGGAACTCATAGTGCCCATATCTGGTTCTGAACGCCGTCTTCGGCATATCATCTTCTCTTATCCTAAGCTGATGGTACCCAGATCTCAGATCTATCTCTAAGAAACAACCTGCTCCTGCTAACTGATCAAATAGATCGTCGATCCTCGGCAATGGGTACTTATTCTTGGTAGTGACCTTGTTCAACTGCCTGTAGTCAATACAAAGTCTGAGGGATCCATCCTTCTCTTTCACGAACAGTATTGGAGCACCCCAAGGCAAGGTACTCGGTCGGATGAAGCCCTTATCTACTAGCTCTTGCAACTGCTCCTTAAGCTCCTTCAATTCAGCTGGTGCCATCCTGTAGGGAGGAATAGAGATGAACCTGAGGCTTGGCATCACTTCTATATCCAAACTCTATCTCCCTAGCAGGTGGTAAACCTGACAGCTCGCCTGGGAAAACATCTAAGAACTCGCTCACAACAACAGACACGGAGGCTGATTCCATGACCTGACTGCTAAACTCTTAACAAGAGCTCGAACCCTCTGACAACCCCTCCGACGCACCCTAGGAGCCTGACAGGCCGACATCAAACCCCTAGGCATCTCTACACTGTTCCCTTTGCAGACTACCTCTAACGCATCCTGCTCTCTGAACCTGACTACCTTGTCTCTGCAGACTCAGGTAGCTCCATGAGTAGCTAGCCAATCCATCCCTAGAATGACATCAAACAGTCAAATCTAGAACTACAAGGTCGGCTGGAAGGCATCTACCCTTAACTGACACTGAACTGAACTGGCAGACTGACTCTACCACAGATGGATCATACTTGGGTCCACTGACCCAAAGAGGACACTCTAGCCCAGAAGTTACCAACTCAACCTCTCAACGGCTCCTAGAGCAACTAAAGAAAGAGAAATACCAGGGTTCACAAAAACATACACATCATAACATTCAAAAGTGAGCGTACCTGACACCACCATGTTCGATGTGTTTGCCTCCTGCTGAGCTTAGGTGAAGATTCGAGCTGGAGCTAACGGACCCTCTTCGCGGGAACCTTCAGAAAGAAAGGCTGACCCTCTCCCTCTGCCTCGACCACTGACCTGTAACATGGCTGGAGCTGCTGGCCGAGCCGCTCTACCTGAAGTTGCCCTCTGGGACTGTGCCATCTAGGGCACAGTAGGACACTCACGTGCTATGTGCCCCTCCTGCCCACATCTGAAACATGCTGTTGTCCCAATCCGACAGACTCCCTTGTGCGGCCTTCCACATCTCAAGCACCTTGAACTGTTTGAGCCAGAGCTTGAGCCACTACCAAAACCCAGACTGGACTTCAACCGATTCCAAAACTTGCTCTTCTTCGATCTTCTGAGACCTCTATCCCCCTTCTTAGTGGTGTTCCCCCCACTTTTTACTCCTCGTGGCAGCTGTACTCAGAGTGGAGGGATCAATTCCTCCTGAACCTGAGATTCTGGAATCCTGAGTCTTAGCGTCTTCTTGAGACTCTCCCATGCCTTCTTCAAATATGCTCACATCCATACCTCCATCCCTCCTCTAAACATTCCTCTCTACTTCCCTTGCATCTGCAGACATTCTCCTTAGATCCATTCCTTCTCTGCTCACATCAAAAGACCTTACAGGGTCCCTTGATGTTCCCATCTGCCGACTCTACACGACTGCGCTCTTGGCAGAGCAGGGGGGAAGGTATCCATACCTTCCTTCTCAGACGAAACTCCAGTCGATTCCACAGATCGACTGGTTCCTCTCATCTTGCTTACTGAAAAACATCACACATCACATAAAACATTAGCATCATATGGTTCATGTGGAAACACATGAACCCGCATCATATACATCACATACATAGCATATCATCAATGCACATGCATAAAATCATGGCATTTCACATCATTATTCAAGACAGGACTCTACATCCTATCCTAGTGGACATGATTTTCCTATTATGCTTGCCCTTCTATAACCTCTTTGAGCCCGACACACTCTAGGTTTGACCATATGAACCTAGGGCTCTAATACCAATCTGTAATGACCCGAAAACCGGACCGCTACCGGCTCTAGGATCCAGATCGGCATAAGGCCGCCGGGACCCGTAGCAAGCCTAACATACATCCTGTATACCTGTTAAATCCCATACATGATCAAACATATACATAAAATTCAAACTTTTTCTTTCATTTACCAAGCTCAACCTGTGCATGCATAACTCATAACCATAAAACCCCACACTGGAGCCCTCATCAAATGCTCCAATGGGGTAACATATCATATATTAAGCTTGGTTTACATAAACATCATTAAAACCTTTCATTAAAAGATCATGTATCTAAAAGGGATTAACATACACTAGGGCCAAGCACAATTCTATCCTCAATACAATTCTTTACATTACATCACATTACTATACTTTACATTACAATGTCTTTTCATGTCCACAACTAGCTATTACATAAAACATGACTTTACTCTTGTTGACTTCCTGATTTATCCCATACCTGCAGACCTGGGGGATTAAGGGAATGGGGTGAGCTACTAGAGCCCAGTGAGCAGAATAGTAAAAACATTATATTAAAATTCATGCTTTCATGGAATGCATCACATCACAAACAAATCACATCAATGATGGACTTGTCACCAATAGCCCTCAACACATTCCAATAGTGCCAGGGGCGTAGCATGGGCCTCACTGGTCTTTCTCTTACATAGGATAACACAACATTCCAATAGTGCCAAGGGCGTAACATGGGCCTCACTAGTCTTTCTCTTACATAGTACCAGGGGCGTAGTGATGTAAGCACGACCAACAACACCAAAAATGATGAGCTAGCATTGCCTCAAGGACCAATTACAAGGCTGAGATCCAAGAGGTTGAAGGAAGCACTTCAAGGATTCATGAAGGAATATGTTGAAGCTTTGCAAGTTCATTTTGAAGTTGAAGAACAATCTGGCCATTCCAAGTCAATTAGGCCAAATGTGTCCTTATTGACAATTCAAATTTTGTATTTATAGTGGGTAGTTATTTAGTAGTTGGTAGTTAACCAGTAATGGGTAGTTATTTGGTAGTGGGTAGTTAAACAGTAGTGGGTAGTTATCTAGTAGTGGATAGTGGCATAGATCATGGGTCCATGCATAGTTGTGGGAAGTGGCAAAGATCATGGGTCCATGTATAGTAGTGGGAAGTGGCAAAGATCATGGGTCTTAATTTAGGCTATATAAAGCATCTCTTTTTCTATATTGTACACACAGATTATCAATTCTTCAATACAATTGCTTTATGCGATTCTTCTCTGAGAGCTTAAGAGAGATCTTGGTTCTTGACATTGCATCACGAATAAGGTTTGATACTAACTTGTATGTTTCTTATTCTTGCTGCTCTTAAAATCAATCCATTATAAGTGTTCTTAATTGCATGTTAATTAAGGGTGCTTTAGATTGGGGAATTATTTTCTGAATTAAGTTCTTTTTACTAGGGTATGTGTCGTTTCAGTCTCTAATAGGCTGGGGTTCCGCACACGTAGAATGGGCCTCACTGGTCATACATACCATACCATATCATGTCATATCATATCATCATACGAGGGCTAATGGATCATTCAACACCCATCGACATCAACATTAAATTATGCAATGCAACATATTCATGAGTTCTAATGCAAACAACCTAATATATCTCATGAAAACTTGAAAGACTTGAGGAAAAAGCATGAAAACGACCAAAGGAGGACATGAACTCACCTTAGCTCGAGAATGGGGAGAAAACTCGCCCATTTTTTATCTGAGGGTCTTTTTATAGGTGGCCGGTCACCCACCTTCGGCGGCCTAAGTTGCTTCCACAACTTCACCACCTTTGGCAGCCTAACGTGCCCCCTAAACTATCCCATGTTCGGCGGCCGAACCTGGTTTCTTCCCTCAAAGCCTTCGGAGGCCTAAAGCACTCCCGAAACAGCCCTGTTTTCGACGGCCGAACTTGAGGTTCGGCGGCCGAACTTGAGGTTCGGCGGCCGAACTTGAGGTTCGGCGGCCGAACCTAGGTCCTTCCTCTTTGGCCTATTCTTTTCAAAACTCATTTCTTTTCCATTTAAAAAAACCATAAAATCATGTGAAAACATTTTAGAAACACATTTTACCCTTCTAAAAGACTCTAGCATCTTCATAATTCCATATTCTAACGGAGATTCTGCCGGAAGGTAGGGATTCCGATGCCAGAATCTAGCCGGGTATTGCAGAGGTGATCAGCAGTGAGTTAGCTGTTCTAGAGTCAGCCAGAGGTGAGTAGAACATAACTCTTTCATTTTTAAAGCAATCAAACTTTTAAGCATGCTCATGCATCATAGATACCATGTTTATGTATTAGGTTGTTGCATTAGAATTCATGAATATGATGCATTACATAATTTATTGTTGATGTGGATGGATATTGGATGACCCATTAGCCCTCGAGATGATACGATATGTTATGACGGATAAGGAAGTCCAGGGATGCCCATTCCACGCGTCCTGGCATTATGTAAGGAAGTCCAGCCTGGCATTATGTTATGTTTAAGAGGAAGTCCTGAGGAGCTCCGTCGAGGGCCGGGCACATTGGATTATGTAGAGGTTATTGGTGACAAGTCCATCCATGATGTGAATTGTTTGTGTTGTGACGCATTTCATGAAAGCATATGTTTAATTAAATTGTTTTTATTGTTCTGCTCACTGGGCTTTAGTAGCTCACCCCTTTCCCCTAACCCCCAAGTTTGCAGGTCAGAGATAGTACGGGAAGTCGCCAAGGTTGATGGTATAGTTCATGTAATAGATTAGTAGTGGACATGTTGTATTAATGGATAGCCTATCTTGGGAAGAGTTTGCTGAATGGGCTTTTCCAGATAGTTCGAGAGAGCTAAAAGTTGTAGAGTTCGACCAGTTGAGGCAGACAAAGGATATGAGTGTCGATGAGTACACCGATAAGTTCCTGGAGTTGCTGCAGTATGTGGGTCAGGCATATGATACTGACCAGAAGAAAGCTAGGAGGTATACCTCCCCACCATAGTGGATGCAACCAGAAAGATGGAGGCTAGTGCCATCATCCAAGGAACAGTGAAACAGCAGGTGGCACAGCCCTCGGGTTCTAAGACCCCAGGTTCAGGAAAGTTTGATCTCTCTTCTCTGAGTGCAGCAGCCTCAGGTAGCAAAAAGTGGGGTAGATCCAAGCCCAAGATGAACAAGTTCTGGAACCGGTTGAAGTCTGGTCTGGGTTTGGGTGGTGGTTTGAGCTTTGGCTCGGATGGCTCTGAATGTATGAGGTGCAGTAAGCCGCACAAGGGAGTCTGTCGGTTTGGGACAACAGCATGTTTCAGATGCGGACAGGAGGGGCACATAGCACGGGAGTGTCCTAATGCAGCCATGATGGCTCAGTCCCAGCGGACGGCTTCAGGCAGTATGGCTCAGCCAATAGCTCCAGCCATGACACAGGGCAGTGGTAGAGGCAGAGGGAGAGGGACAGCCTCTTCTTCAGCAGGTTCCCGGGGTGAAGGTCTATCAGCTCCAGCTCGGATCTTCACTATGACTCAGCAGGAGGCTAACACGTCAAACACTGTGGTATCAGGTAATCTCACTATTGGTTGTTCTAATGTGTATGCTCTTATGGACCCTGGTGCTTCTCATTCTTTTGTTGCTCCGAGAGCCGTAGACAGAGTGGGTTTGATAGCTTCTGGGTTAGAGTGTCCCCTTTGGGTCAGTGGACCCAAGTGCGATCCATCAGTGGTAGAGTCAGTCTGCCGGTTCAGTCCAGTCTTTGTTGAGGGTAGATGCCTTTCAGCCGACCTTGTGGTTCTAGATTTGACTGATTTTGGTGTCATTCTAGAGATGGATTGGCTTTCTACTCATGGTGCTATCTTGGATTGCAGAGATAAGGTAGTCAGGTTCAGAGATCAGGATGGGTTAGAGGTAGTCTTCAGAGGGGACAGAGTAGGGATGCCTAGAGGTTTGATATCAGCCCTACAGGCTCATAGGTTGCTCAGGAGGGGTTGTCAAGGGTTTCTAGCTCATTTCAGAGAGCTTGATAGTTAGGTCAGGGAGCCCGCCTCAGTGCCCGTAGTCAGAGAGTTTCCAGATGTTTTCCCAGACGAGCTGCCAGGTTTACCACCTGCTAGGGAGATAGAGTTTGAAATAGAAGTGATGCCTGGAACCAAACCGATCTCTATCCCTCCCTACAGGATGGCACCTGCAGAGTTGAAAGAGTTGAAAGATCAGTTGCAAAAGTTGGTAGATAAGGGTTTCATACGACCGAGTACCTCACCTTGGGGTGCCCCAGTGCTGTTTGTAAAGAAGAAGGATGGATCCTTGAGACTTTGCATCGACTATAGGCAGTTGAACAAAGTCACTACCAAGAACAAGTATCCTCTACCCAAGATCGATGATCTATTTGACCAGCTAGCAGGAGCGGGTTATTTTTCCAAGATAGATTTGAGATCCAGGTATCACCAGTTAAGAATCAGAGAGGAAGATGTGCCGAAGACGACATTCAGGACCAGATATGGGCACTATGAGTTCCTAGTAAGCCATTAGGCTAACCAATGCCCCTGCAGCATTCATGGATCTCATGAACAGAGTTTTTAACCAGTATCTGGATCACTTTGTTATCGTTTTCATTGACGATATCTTAGTGTATTCCAGAAACGCAGAGGAGCATGCCCACCATCTGAGGATAGTTTTACAAACCCTGAGGGAGCACGGCCTGTATGCTAAGTTCTCCAAGTGTGAATTCTGATTGAGGAGCATCTCATTCTTGGGGCATGTTGTGTCAGAAAAAAGAATTGAGGTGGATCCCAAGAAGGTAGAAGCCATAGCTAACTAGCCCAGACCCACTACAGTTACAGAGATTAAGAGCTTTTTGGTTTGGTAGGTTACTTGATAGAGCATATTTTAGTCCATATTATCATGATCTTATTGATGTTTATTTACACCTTTTCTACCTAATTTTGTGGTTTTAATAAAGTTTTGCAAATATTAGGTGTAAAGAGACAATCAAGAGGGAATGCTCTCAAAATTGCCAAAAAGTGCCAAATCTGGAAAAACCACCTTCGGAAGCACCTTAGGCAGCCGAAAGTCTCGTTTAGAGCCGAAAGTCACCCATCTTCGGCGGCACCTTCGGTGGCCGAAAGCCTCGTCCAGAGCTGAAACTCAACCACCTTCGGAAGCACCTTCGGCAGCCGAAAGTCTTCTCCAGAGCCAAAAGTCCAGCCTCCGAAAACAAGTTTAGGCGGCCGAAAGTCCCCCCGAACTGCCTCTTCCTTATTCAAGAAGCCAAATCTTGAAGATCACATGTTTCCCACTTCATGCCATGCACATTCAAAATTCAAAAAAGAGGCTCCACCTTCCTCTTTAGTGCATGAGTGGCAAAAATAATGTGAAGGAAACTTCTTGGACACACTTGGGCAGCAATTAAAAGACCAAAAAGTCCTTGCAACTTCACATATGCACCTAGAAGGCACATATAAGACCAAGGGCACTTTGGGCAACCTCTAAAAGATGCATGGACACCCAAGAAACCCTAGGCAACCTCTCAAGACATATAAAAAGGCCTTATGAAGACAAGAAGGGCAGAATTGAAGATTTCAAGAACTCAATCACCACCACTCCTCCAAGGTTCGGCCGCCGCTCCTCCTTCCACCTTCGGCCGCCGGTTCTCCTTCCTTCTTCTCTTCTTCTACTTTTTGTTTTGGTTCAGCCATGAGTAGCTGAAACCCCTAATTCTAGTTGAAGTTTGGTTGAAACTAAGGTTGTTTAAAGGGTTGTGAGATCTGAACATAAAGTGTTTGCTTTTGTTTTGTTCAATGTTCATGCAATTGTGTGCTTAAATCTAAGATTGCTTTGTTGTTTTGATCAAATTGGCCACTTGATTCTTGATTGCAAAGTTCATTGATTGTTAGTTGGGATATTTGTTAGTCCGTAATTGCTGAAAATATTCTGACCTAAGAACACTTGGTGTAAAAACTAAGGAATTGTATGATCTAGCACCATCTTCATGCTTTTGGAGTAGCTAGGATTGGATCTCTCTAATTCTTTATGCAATTGACAATTGTTTTGATGCCTAAGGCCTAAGAACGTTTCTTGGCAATTTGTTAATTAGTAATTGATTAGAGGACGTTCCCTAATTGATTTAATCATAAGGAGAGACATGGTGGTGAGAAGCATTTTCCACCCCCATAACTAATCTATTGAACCAATCAAGAGAACATAAGTTTCAATGATCAACCCATACAACCAAGGTGGATCCATATCTTCAACTAGACCTTTCTCATATTGATTTCCTCTTTTATTTTGATTACTTGCTGTTTTAATTGCTTTCAATAGTTGTTAGTCAAATCAACCTCAAAACCCCCCTTTTTACTTTATTGCACTTTACTTTTGATCTGCCTTCAGTTACTTGCTTTCCATTGTGCTTTCAATTGATTCTCTTGATCTTGTTTGGGAAAAATAGATAAGTATTCAATTCTCTGTGGATTCGATCCTTTACCACTATCTGCAGTTATAAGATTGTTGATAACCGTAGAGGTTATTTTTGACCGGCTTCGACAACCGCGAGTCATTACTACAGGAGGTTCGTTCAGGACTTCTCCAAAATTGCCGCTCCTATGACCAGGTTGACCAAGAAAAATCAGATGTAATACCCGGCTAGACTCCGGTATCGGAATTCCTACCGTCCGGTGGAATCTCGAATGTCGGAACCCTCTAGAAGGGTAAAATCATGTTTTTATAAAATGTTTTCATGTATTTTATGGTTTTTATGAAGAAAGAAATTGAGTAAAAGTTTTATAGAAAAGAAAGAAAGAGAATGAAGGAAGGGCCCAGGTTCAGTCGCCGAACCTCATGTTCGGCCGCCGAACATGGGATGCATGCGGAGGCACGTTAGGCCCCCGAAAGTGGCCTGGCCAGCCACCTATAAAGGGGTCCCCTGTCCGAAATGGGTGAGTTTTCTCTCCCCATTTCCGGCCAAGGTGAGTTTCCATCCTCCCTTGTCGATCTTGTATTCTTCCTTCAAGTCTCTTATGTTTTTATGAGTTATTTAACTTGGTTTTGAAGATTTTTGGAGCTAAGATCAAGATTTGAAGCTTGGAGACCCCGGAGCTTTCTTCCTCCATTTCTCCAAGTTTAGGTCGCCTCCCCTCTCGATCTTCAAGAGGTAAGGGTAGATCTTTAGCTTATCCCATGTTTTAAACAAGTTTTATGAGGGGTCATGGGGTAGAAATGCATGTTTAGGTTAGTTGTTTGTTGTTAGGGTTAATGTTGAGTTTATGGATAATGTATGTTGTATGTGTATATGCTTTGTATTGATTGTTGGGGTTTAGGGTAGTTTGAGACCTCTAGATGCTTGTTTGCTTGTGTATGCATGTTGTAGAATAGCTAAATGCATGTTTGAAGGTTTTGGGAGGCAAAATGTGCATGAAGAGGCTGAGTTCTGCCACTTGGGAAGAACTCAGGTTCGGCAGCCGAAGGCACTTTCGGCCGCCGAACCTGCCTGTGGTGGCATGTTTTGGCTGCTGAACCCTGCCCCCGAAAGTTGGACTTTCGGCTCTGGATGGGAGTTTCGGCCGCCGAACCTACCGCCAAACACGCATGAGTTTCGGATCTGGAAGGCACTTTCGGCCGCCGAAGGTGCCGCCGAAGGTGCCGCCGAAGGTGCATGACTTTCGGCTCTGGAGGGACTTTCGGCCGTCGAACCCGCCGCCGAAAGTGCCCTATTCAGCCTTCCTTTGCATGTTTTCTATGATTGTTTTAAGGTGTTTTAGGGGGTTTTTGGGGAGATGTCTAGAGTCAAGTTCATGTATGTTTGGTCCCTCATTTGAGTCCACCTGTGTAGGATCGGACCAGAGGAACCGAGGACCCCAGCAATAAGGTAACTGCTTCAGAGTCTTTTCAGAGCTAGCCTAAGGTGAGTAGAATAACTCTTTAAGTTGCAAAGTAAATAAAGAAATTTTGAGCATGTTCATGCATCACGAATGCCATGAGTTATATTAGGTTGTTTGCATTAAAATTCACAAATATGTTGCATTGCATAATGTGATGTTGATGTGGATGAGCATTGGATGATCCATTAAGCCCTCGTATGGAATGATATGATATGATGATGACACGGTATGGAAGTCTACGAAGACCCATTCTACGTCCCTGGTACAATGTAAGAGAAAGTCCAGGAAGACCCATTCTACATTCCTGGCACATTGGAATGTTATGATATGTTATGTAAGGGATAGACCAGAGACCCATTCTACATCCTGGCACTATTGGATATGTAGAGGGCTATTGGTGACAAGTTCATCCTTAAGGTGATTTGTTTGTGATGTGATGCATTTCATGAAAGCATGAATTTTAATATAATGTTTTACTATTCTGCTCACTGGGCTCTAGTAGCTCACCTCTTTCCCTTAACCCCTACGTTTGCAGGTGCGGGCTAGACCAGGAAGTCACCAGGAATAGAAGTTTATGTATGTAATAGATTAGTTGTGGACATGAACGACAATGTATTGTAAAGTGTTGTGTAATGATGTATATTGAGGTTTAGTATTGTGCTTGACCCTAGTATGTATAGTTAATCCCTTTGCACATGATCTATGAAATGTTTTTATGATGTTTTACGTAAACCAAGCTTAGTATATGTTATGTTATCCCATTGGAGCATTTGATGAGGGCTCCAGTGTGGGGTTTATGTTCATAAGTATGAGTATGCTCAGGTTAAGCTTAGTGATTGAAGGAAAAAGTTTAAAGTTTTTATGTATATGTATGATCATGTATGGGACTTAACAGGTATACAGGATGTATGTTAGGCTTGCTACGGGTCCCGGCAACCTTAAGTCGATCTGGATCCTAGCGCCGGTAGCGGTCCGGTTTTCGGGTCGTTACATCAGAGGTTTGTGTGGTCTGAACAGTGTGAGGAAAGCTTCGAAGAGCTGACGAAAAGATTAACGTCAGCACCGGTGTTAACTCTGCCTACTAGTAATGAAGACTTCACAGTGTTTTGTGATGCATCCCGTGTGGGACTAGGTTGCGTGTTGATGCAGAATGAGAGGGTAATTGCTTATGCTTCTAGGTAGCTGAAGAAGCATGAGTTGAATTATCCTACACATGACCTAGAGATGACAGCTGTGATTTTGCACTCAAGATGTGGAGGCATTACCTTTATGGGGTTAAATGTGAGATCTTTACAGATCATAAGAGTTTGCAGTACATTTTGAGTCAAAGAGAGTTGAACCTAAGGCAGAGAAGATGGGTAGAACTGCTTAGTGACTATGATTGCAAGATTCAGTACCATCCGGGTAAGGCAAATGTTGTGGCAAATGCCCTAAGCCGAAAATCACTTGGCAGTTTATCCCATGTTATAGCAGAGAGAAGACCGATGGTGAGGGAATTCTATAAACTCATTGATGAAGGGCTACAGTTGGAGTTGTCTGGTACAGGTGCTTTGATAGCTCAGATGAGAGTGACACCCGTGTTTCTAGAGCAAGTGGCGCAGAAACAGCATGAGGACCCAGAGTTGGTGAAAATTGTCAGGACGGTTCAGTCAGGCAAGAATGATGAGTTCCGATTTGACAACAAAGGGATTCTCCGTTACAGAAACAGGTTATGTGTACCAGATGATGTGAGTCTGAAGGGAGACATTATGAGGAAAGCTTATAATACCAAGTACAACGTTCACCCTGGAGCCACCAAAATGTACTAAGATCTGAAAAGAGTCTATTGGTGGCCTGCTATGAAAAGAAAAGTGGCACAGTTCGTGTCCGCCTGTGAGGTATGTCAGAGGGTGAAGCTGAAACACCAGAAGCCAGCTGGTATGCTCAACCCACTACCGATTCCAGAGTGGAAATGGGAGAATGTCGCAATGGATTTCGTGGTGGGGTTACTGGCAACGTCCAACAGACTAGACTCCATATGGGTGATTGTGGACAGACTGACCAAATCTACTCACTTCATCCCTGTCAGGAGTGGCTATTTTGTGGACAAATTGGCACAAGTGTATGTGGAAGAGGTTGTGAGGTTGCATGGGGCTCCGGTTTCAATAGTGTCAGATAGGGGACCCCAGTTCACCTCCAGGTTTTGTCGGAGTCTGCAGAATACTATGGGCACCAGGCTAGACTTTAGCACTGCTTTCTATCCTCAGACTGATAGACAGTTAGAGAGGACCATCCAAACTATAGAAGATATGCTCAGAATGTGTGTGCTAGATTTTGGCGATTCTTGGAGGCAGCATCTACCCTTGGTAGAGTTTGCCTACAATAACAACTATCATGCTAGCATAGGGATGGCTCCTTATGAAGCTCTTTATGGGAGGAAATGCAGGTCACTTGTCTACTGGGAAGAAGTGGGAGAAAGGGCTCTTGCAGGGCCAGAGTTAGTTGAGATCACCAGCAGGGTAGTGCCCATTATCAAAGAAAGTGTAACGACCCGAAAACCGGACAGCTACCGGCGCTAGGATTCAGATCGACTTAAGGTCACCGGAACCCATAGCAAGCCTAACATACATCCTGTCATACCTGATAATATCCCATACATGATCATACATTTTCATAAAAACTTTAAACTTTCCATATACCAAGCTTGACCTGTGCATGCACCATAACTGTAAACATACAAACCCCTTACTAGAGCCCTCATCAAATGCTCTAATGAGTCAACATAACATACATCAAGCTTGATTCAACATATCTCATCATTAAAACATTTCATAAAGATCATGTACCAAAAGGGATTAACCATACATTAGGGCCAAGCACAATACTAATCCTCATTACATTACTTTACATTACATCATTTTACATATCATGTCCACTACTAAACTATTACATAACATAGCCATAGCCATTACCCTTGCTGACTCCCTGAGCTATCTCTGATCCTACAAACCTGGGGGTTAGGGGAAAAGGGTGAGCTACTAAAGCCCAGTGAGTAGAATAGTAAAAATGATTCATTAAACATATGCCATCATGAAATGCATCACATCACAAACAATTCACATCACAGATGGACTTGTCACCAATAACCCTCTACATATCCAACCGTGCCAGGGGCGTAGCATGGGCCTCAACCTAGACTTTCTCTTAACATAACATAGCATAACATAACCAATCGTGGCAGGGGCGTAGCATGGGCCTCAACCTGGACTTTCTCTTACATGGTGCCAGGAGCGTAGCATGGGCCTCGACCTAGACTTATATATCATATCACATCACATCATATTGAGGGCTAGTGGGTCATCCAATATCCATCGACATCAACATCAAATTATGCAATGCATCATATTCGTGAATTCTGATGCAAAACAACCTAATACATATCATGGCATTCGTGATGCATGGATCATGCTAAAAAGATTTCATTGCTTTGAAAATAAAAGAAGTTATGTTCTACTCACCTCTGGCTGACGCTTTACTGACTCTGAAGCAGCTATATCATTGCTGGTCACCTCGGTTCCTCAGGTCCGATCCTACACAGGTGGACTCAAATGAGGGATCAAACATGCTCTAACAAGACTCTAAACATCTCCTAAAAAAACCCCTAAAACATCACAAAACATGCATTGAAAACAGGCAAAGGAAGGCTGAACAGGGGACTTTCGGCGGCAGGTTCGGCGGCCGAAAGCCCCTACAGATCCGAAAGTCAGACACTTTCAGGGGCAGGTTCGGCAGTCGAAGGTCCTTCTAGAGCCAAAAGTCACAACATTCGGGGGCAGGTTCGGCGGCTGAAACTCCCCTCCAGAGCCAAAAGTCCAAACTTTCGAGGGCGAGTTTAGGCGGCCAAAACTGCCTCCACAGGCAGGTTCGGTAGCCGAAACTGGCTTCGGCGGCCAAACCTGGGCTCTTCTGGGTGGCAGAACTCGATTCTGCCATTCCACATCTAGCCTCCCAAAACCCTCCAAACTCATACTCAACACTCAAAAGCATGCATAAACACATTTTTAAGCATATAGGGGCTTAAAACTAGCCTAAACCTCAACAAACATCAACGTGGCATCACATCTAGCATAAAGGGTACATAAACCCTAACATTTTACAACTAGCCTAAACATGCATCAAAACCCTTAACCCTTTCTTAAAACTTACTTAAAACATCATAATAGACGTGGATCTACACTTACCTCTTGAAGATCGAGAGGAGATGTGATCCAAACTTGGAGATTAGGAGGAAATGAGCTCCGGGGGTCTCTAAATTTCAAAACTTGATCTTGGCTTAAAAAATCTTCAAAAACAAGATAAAACTCATAAAAACTCTGGGAGATTTGAAGGAAAACATAAAATCAACCATGGAGGGTCAAGAACTCACCTTTGCCCGAAAATGGAGAGAAAAACTCACAACTTTCGGATAGGGGGGCCTTTTATAGGTGGCTGGCCAGACCACCTTTGGGGGTCAAAGGTTCTTCCACAACTCCACCATGTTCGGTGGCCGAACTTGAGATTCGGCGGCAGCAAAAGGGAGCCACCTTCGGCGGACGAACATGAGGTTCGGCGGCCGAACCTGGCATTTCCCTTCAAAACTTTCTTTTCTTTTCAAAACCCAATTTTTTTCTTCATTAAAACCATAAAAACATATAAAAATATTTTATAAAAACATATTTTATCCTTCTAGAGGGTTTCGATATCCGAGAATTCCGGATTCCAACGGAGATTCCGCCGGAAGGTAGGAATTCAGATGCCAGGGTCTAGCCGGGTATTACATTTTTCCCCCTTAAAAACATTCGTCCCCGAATGTTCAACAAGCAAGCATTGCATGGCATAACACACATGAGCACATATAAACACTAACCTTAAAAGAGATAAGGGTACTGCTGGAACATAGACTCCCGTGTCTCCCAGGTACACTCTTCCATATTGTGGTCATTCCAAAGGACTTTCACCACCGGGATTTCTTTGTTCCTCAACTTTCTTGTAACGACTTGAAAATCGGACCGCTACCGGCGCTAAGATTCAGGTCGGCTTAAGGCCGCCGGGACCCGTAGCAAGCCTAACAAGCATCCTGTGAACCTGTTTAATCCCATACATGATCAACAACATACATAAAAAAAATTAAAAATTTTCTTTCATTCATATACCAAACTCAACCTGTGCATGCATTGAACATAATCATAACTATACACATTGACCCCTCTTTGGGATCTCATCAATGCCCCCAATGGGTGGCATAACATGTGTTGAGTTGGTTTACATAAACATCATAGATCATGTATTAAAAGGGATACCATACACATAGGGTCAAGCACAATCTCTAATCCTCAATGTCATTACATTACATAACTATTCACAACTCTACATCATTATACAATTTGTCATGTCCACATTCTAGCTATTACATACACAAGACTTCATTACTCTTACTGACCTCCTGGTCTACCCTGTACCTGCAAGCCTGGGGGTTAGGGGAGAGGGGTGAGCTACAAGAGCCCAGTGAGCAGAATAATAAAACATTTAAAATATATGATAACATGAAATGCATCACATCACAGCTAATCACATCAAGGATGAATTTGTCACCAATAGTCCCCTACATGGTCCAACTATGCCAGGGGCGTAGAATGGGCCTCGCTGGTCTTTCTCTTACATAACATAACATAACATGGTCCAACTGTGCTAGGGGCGTAGAATAGGCCTCACTGGTCTTTCTCTTACATGGCGCCAGGGGCGTAGAATGGGCCTCACTGGTCTTCCATACCGTATCATCATCATCATAACATATGGGGACTAAAGGATCATTCAACATTCATCCACATCATCAACATATTATGCAATGCAACATATTCGTGAGTCTAATGCAAACACCCTATTATATCTCATGGCATTCATGATGCGTGAATCATGCTAAAACTGATTTATTTATTTAAAAGCATAAGGGTTATTCCACTCACCTCTGGGTAGCTCTGACTAGACACTGGAGCAGCTGACTCACTGCTGGGGTCCTCGGTTCCTCGGGTCCGAACCTACACAGGTAGACTCAAATGAGGGACCAAACAACTAGAACATGACTCTAAAAACATCCCCCAAAAACCCCCTAGAACATCATGAAACAACCATAGAAAAACATGCAAAAGAGGGCTGGACAGGGCACTTTCGGCGGCAGGTTCGGCAGCCGAAAGTCCCTCCAGAGCCGAAAGTCAGGCAGGTTCGGCGGCACCTTCGGCGGCCGAAACTCCCAGACAGAGGCGAAACTTATGCATGTTCGGCGGCACTTTCGGCGGCCGAAACTCCCAGATAGAGACGAAAGTCTCCTTTCGGGGGCATGCTTCGGCAGCCGAAGGCTGCCTCCACAAGCATGTTCGGCGGCCGAAAGTTCCTTCGGCTGCCGAACCTGGTTTCTCCTTTAGTGGCAGAAACTCAGCTCTTCTATGCATATACGCCTCCCAAACCAACCAAACATGCAAAAACCTATTCTACAACACACATACCCAAGCATACAAGCTCCTAGGGGCTTCAAACCATCTAAAACCCCATCTACAACACATCAAACATGCACATTGTTCAAAAACACAACATAAACTCATAAACCTAACCATAAGCTAAACATGCATTCTACCTCATGGATCTACATAAAACTTACTTAAAACATGCAATGAGCTTAAGATCGGCTCTTACCTCTTGAAGATCGAGAGAGAGACGACCTAATCTTGGAGATGGGAGATTTTGAACTTCCTTGGGTCTCCAAGCTTAAAACTTGCTCAAAAATTGAAAATCTTCAAAACAAGATGAAAACTTGTGAAAATCGTGAAAGATTTGAAGGAAGAACTCAAAGATTGGTGAGGAACGGCGGAGAGCTCACCTTGGCCGAAAATGGGGAGAAAAGCTCGCCCATTTCGGCTAAGGGACCCTTTTATAGTGGCTGGCCAGGCCACGTTCGGGGGCCGAACGTGCCTCCGCATGCATGCCATGTTCGGCGGCCGAACTTGAGGTTCGGCGGCCGAACCTGGACTTCCCTCACTTATGCCTTCGGGGGCCTAAGGCACACCCGAAATGCCTGCATGTTCGGCGGCCGAACCTGGGTTTTCCTCCAAGGTTATTTTCATGCAAAAACTCATTTCCATCTTGCTTAAAATCATAAAACACATTAAAACATTTTATGAAAACATGGTTTTACCCTTCTAGAGGTCTACGACATCCGAGATTCCAGCGGACGGTAGGAATTTCGATACCGGAGTCTAGCCGGGTATTACATTCTCCCCCTCTTAAGAACATTCGTCCCCGAATGTTCCTCAACTAGCACATAGCATGGCATACACATGTCATACATACAAAGCACATAAAACACATAAGAGACTAACCTTAGAAAAGATGAGGGTATTGCTGGAGCATGGACTCCCGTGTCTCCCAAGTGCATTTTTCCATATTGTGGTGGTTCCACAGGACTTTCTCCATCGGGATTTCCTTGTTTCTCAGCTTTCTAATCTGGGTGTCTAAGATCCGTATCGGCTGCTCAACATAGGTGAGATCTTCTTGGATCTCCATATCAGGCTCACTAAGAACCTTGCCCGGATCTGACACGAACTTTCTCAACATGGAAATATGGAAAACCGGATGGATTCTTTCCATTGAAGCAGGTAAATCCAGCTTGTACGACACATTCCCAATCTTTTGCAAGATTTCAAAGGGTCCGATGTACCGTGGAGCCAGTTTACCTTTCTTTCCAAACCGAACCACTCCTTTCATTGGAGACACCTTGAGCAATACCAGATCCCCCTCCTAAAAATCTACTGGCCGTCTGCGAATGTCTGCATAACTCTTCTGTCTGCTTGCAGCACTCTTGATCCTTTCTCTGATTATGGGTACCACCCTGCTGGTGACCTCTACTAGCTCAGGCCCTGCCAAGGCCTTTTCTCCAACTTCCTCCCAGCAAACAGGTGACCTGCACTTCCTTCCGTACAAAGCTTCATATGGAGCCATCCCGATGCTAGCATGATGGCTGTTATTGTAGGCAAACTCCACCAAGGGTAGATGCTGCCTCCAAGAACCGCCAAAGTCTAGCACACACATTCTAAGCATATCCTCTATTGTCTGGATGGTCCTCTTCGACTGTCTATCCGTCTGTGGATGGAAAGCAATGCTAAAATTCAACCTGGTACCCATGGCATTCTGCAGACTCCGCCAAAACCTGGAGGTGAACTGGGGTCCTCTATCGGACACTATTGAAACAGGAACCCCATGCAGCCTGACGATCTCATCTACATACACCTGCGCCAACTTGTCCACAGAATAGCCACTCCTGACAGGGATGAAGTGAGCAGATTTGGTGAGTCTGTCCACAATCACCCATATGGAGTCCAATATGTTGGACGTCGCCGGTAACCCCACTACGAAGTCCATAGCTATATTTTCCCATTTCCACTCTGGAATAGGTAGCGGGTTAAGCATTCCAGCCGGCTTCTGATGTTCCAGCTTCACCCTCTGACACACTTCGCAGGCTGACACAAACTGTGCCACTTCTCTCTTCATAGCTGGCCACCAATAAACCTTCTTCAAATCTTGATACATCTTGGTGGCTCCGGGGTGAACACTGTATCTTGCATTATGAGCCTCTCTCATAATGTCTCCTTTTAGCCCTATGTCATCTGGTACACATAGTCTGCTCCCATAGCGGAGGATCCCTTTGCTGTCGAATCTGAACTCACTATCTTTGCCTGACTGAACAGTCCTGGCAATCTTCACTAACTCTGGATCCTCATGCTGTTTCTGAGCCACCTGCTCCAGAAACACGGGTGTCACTCTCATCTGGGCTACCAAAGCACCTGTACCAGACAACTCCATCTGTAGACCTTCCTCAATGAGCTTGTAAAACTCCTTCACCACTGGTCTCCTCTCAGTCGTGATGTGGGATAGACTGCCTAGTGACTTCCGGCTTAGGGCGTCCGCCATGACATTCGCCTTACCCGGATGATACTGAATCTTGCAATCATAATCACTCAGCAACTCAACCCATCTTCTCTGTCTCAAGTTCAAATCTCTTTGACTCAGGATGTACTGCAGGCTCTTATGATCTGTAAAGATCTTACATTTTACCCCATAGAGGTAGTGCCTCCACATCTTGAGTGCAAAGATTACTGCTGCCATCTCTAGGTCATGCGTGGGGTAATTTAACTCGTGCTTCTTCAGCTGTCTAGAAGCATAAGCAATCACCCTCTCATTCTGCATTAGTACACAACCTAGTCCCACACAGGACGCATCACAAAAGACTGTAAAGTCTTCATCACTAGATGGCAGAGCTAACACTGGTGCTGAAGTCAACCTCTTCTTAAGCTCTTCAAAACTCTCTTCGCACTGGTCGGTCCACACAAACTTTTGATTCTTCTTGGTTAGTTTGGTCAGAGGAGCTGCTATTTTCGAGAAGTCCTGAACGAACCTCCTGTAGTAACCTGCCAAACCCAAGAAACTTCTGATCTCTGTCACTGAAGTGGGTCTAGGCCAGTTAGCCACAGCTTCTACCTTCTTGGGGTCCTCCTCTATCCCATTTTCTGACACCACATGCCCTAAGAATGAGATGCTCCTCAGCCAGAACTCACACTTGGAGAACTTGGCAAACAAGCCGTGTTCCTTCAAGGTCTACAGAACCAACCTCAGATGATGGGCATGCTCCTCTGCATTCCTGGAATACACTAAGATATCATCTATAAAGACAATAACAAAGTGATCCAGGTACTGGCTAAACACTCTGTTCATGAGATTCATGAATGCAGCAGGGGCGTTGGTTAACCTGAACGGCATTACAAGGAACTCAAAGTGCCCATATCTGGTCCTGAAAGCTGTCTTTGGCACGTCTTCTTCTCTGATCCTCAGCTGATGGTACCCCGATCTCAGATCTATTTTGGAGAAACAACCCGCTCCTGCTAGCTGGTCGAATAGATCGTCGATCCTTGGCAATGGATACTTATTCTTGGTAGTGACCTTGTTCAACTGCCTGTAGTCGATACAAAGTCTAAGGGATCCATCCTTCTTTCTCACAAACAAGACTGGTGCACCCCAAGGTGAGGTGCTCGATCAGATGAAGCCCTTTTCTACCAGCTCTTGCAACTGTTCTTTCAATTCTTTCAACTCGGCTGGAACCATCCTGTAGGGAGGAATAGAGATCGGTCGGGTTCCAGGCATCAATTCTATCTCGAACTCTATCTCCCTAGCAGGTGGTAAACCTGGCAGCTCGTCTGGGAAGACGTCTAGAAACTCTCTAACCACTGGCACCGAGGCGGGCTCTCTAACCTGACTGCTAAGCTCTCTCACATGAGCCAAATACCCCTGACATCCCTTCCTAAGCAACCTACGAGCCTGAAGAGCTGATATCAGACCTCTAGGTGTACCCCTCCTGTTTCCCCTAAAGACAACCTCTGACCCATCCTGACCTCTGAACCTGACTACCTTGTCCCTGCAGTCCAAGGTAGCACCATGGGTAGATAACCAGTCCATCCCTAGAATGACGTCAAAATCTATCAAGTCTAGAACCACAAGGTCGGCGGAAAGGCATCTTCCCTCAACAAAGACTGGACTGCACTGGCAGAATGACTCTGCCACTGATGGATCACACTTGGGTCCACTGACCCAGAGAGGACACTCTAACCCAGTGAGCATCAGACCCAACCTCTCGACGGCTCTCGGAGCAATAAAAGAATGAGATGCACCAGGGTCCATCAAGGCATACACATCTGAACAACCAATGACTAAGTTACCTGCCACCACGATGTTAGATGCATCTGCCTCCTGTTGAGTCATGGTGAAGATCCGTGCTGGAGCTGATGGACCTTCACCTCTGAAACCCGTTGAAGAAGAGGCTGCCCCTCTTCCTCTGCCTCTGCCACTAGCCTGAGTCACGGCTGGTGCTGCTGGCTGAGCCACACTACTAGAAGCTGTCTGCTGAGATTGTGCTCCAAAAGCTGACCTAGGACACTCCCGAGCCATGTGTCCTTCTTGCCCGCATCTGAAGCAGGCTGCTGTCCCAGCCTGGCAAACTCCCCTGTGTGGCCTACTACACTTTGCACAAACTGCATTATCCGCACTAGAGCTTGAGCCACTTCCTAGTCCCAGACTAGACTTGACCTTGTTCCAAAACTTGTTCTTCTTTGGCTTCTTGGTGGTACTGCTCCACCTCTTGCTACCTGAAGCTGCTGCACTAAAAGAAGAAGAGCCTGGGGTCTTAGAACCAGAAGGTTGTGCCACTGACTGCTTAACCGTCCCCTGAACGATGGCACTGGCCTCCATTTTTCGGGCCATATCCACTATGGCATGGAAGCTCTCCCTATCTGCTGACTGGATCAAGGAGGAATATCTGGAGTGGAGTTTCATGATATACCTCCTTGACCTTTTCTGGTCCGAGTCAAGATTTTGCCCTGCAAATGGCAACAGCTCCAAGAATCTGTCTGTGAACTCCTCTACACTCATCTCATCAGTCTGCCTCAACTGCTCAAACTCTATCATCTTCAGCTCCCTTGAACTATCTGGGAAAGCCCATCCTACAAACTCGTTTGCAAACTCCTCGCAAGACATGCTGTCCACTCTCGGGTTCACATAATTCTTGAACCACTCTCGTGCCTTCTTGCACTTAAGTGTGAACCCAGCTATCTGAATGGCTCTACTGTCATCAGCCCCAATCTCATCTGTGATCACCTTGACCCTCTCAAGATACACAAATGGATCATTCCCTTTTTGATACTGAGGAGCACCCAATTTCATGTAGTCGGTCATCTTGACCTTGCTCCCACTGGCTGAGCTAGGTCTAGAAGGTTGAGTAACTGGGGCTGCTGGTTCTGTAGGTGGTGGAGGTGGGGGTGCAGCATTCCCCGAGGTGGGGTTTGCAGGGTGAGGATAAAAGGGTGAGGGTGGATAAGCTGGGTACTGGGGGTGAGGTGGATAGAAAGGTGGATAAGGCATGTAGGTAGGGTAGGGGTTAAAGTTGGAGTAATCCGATGTGCCTCCCATCGGATACCCTGAACCCTGTGGGAAGGGTGGATAATGGGGTGGAAAACCATACCCCGAGGCCTGAATGCCTCCCTGTGACTCCCCTGTCCCTTCCTCCGTCATGTTGACATTTAGATTCCCATCCCTCCTCTGGTCCTCTTCCATAACCTCCCTCACATCTGAAGAACTTCCTCCTCTATCTGTCCCCCTTCTGCTAGCATCAAAAGACCTTCTAAGGTCCCTTGACACTCTTTTTCTGCTTGATCTACATGACATTGCCCTAGGCAATACAGGAGGACGGGCGCTCGTGCCCTCATCCTCAGGTGGCACTCCAGTCAATCGTGCAGATCGACGAGTTCCTCTCATCCTGTTTTCTGAAAAACAGCACATAACACTAAAACATCAGCATCATATGGTTCATGTGGAAACACATGAACCTGCATCACATACATATCATATCATTAATGCGCATGTATATAATCATGGCATTTCACATCATCAAACAAGACAGGACTCTACATCCTATCCTAGTGGACATGATCTTCCTATTGTGCTTGACCTTCTATAACATCTATGAGCCCAACACTCTAGGTCCGACCATATGAACCTAGGGCTCTGATACCATTCTGTAATAACGCGAAAATCGGACCGCTACCGGTGCTAGGATCCAGGTTGGCTTAAGCCCGCAGGGACCCGTAGCAAGCCTAACAATCATCCTGTGAACCTGTTTAATCCCATACATGATCAACAACATACATAAAAAAAATTAAAACTTTTCTTTCATTCATACACCAAACTCAACCTGTGTATGCACTGAACATAATCATAACTATACACATTGACCCCTCTTTGGGATCTCATCAATGCCCCCAATGGGTGGCATAACATGTGTTGAGTTGGTTTACATAAACATCATAGATGATGTATTAAAAGGGATACCATACACATAGGGTCAAGCACAATCTCTAATCCTCAATGTCATTACATTACATAACTATTCACAACTCTACATCATTATACAATTTGTCATGTCCACATTCTAGCTATTACATACACAAGACTTCATTACTCTTGCTGACCTCCTGGTCTACCCTGTACCTGCAAGCCTGGGGGTTAGGGGAGAGGGGTGAGCTACAAGAGCCCAGTGAGCAGAATAATAAAACATTTAAAACATATGATAACATGAAATGCATCACATCACAGCTAATCACATCAAGGATGAATTTGTCACCAATAGTCCCCTACATGGTCCAACTGTGCCAGGGGCGTAGAATGGGCCTCGCTGGTCTTTCTCTTACATAACATAACATAATATGGTCAAACTGTGCCAGGGGCGTAGAATGGGCCTCACTGGTCTTTCTCTTACATGGTGCCAGGGGCGTAGAATGGGCCTCACTGGTCTTCCGTGCCGTATCATCATCATCATAACATATGGGGACTAAAGGATCATTCAACATTCATCCACATCATCAACATATTATGCAATGCAACATATTCGTGAGTCTAATGCAAACACCCTATTATATCTCATGGCATTCATGATGCGTGAATCATGCTAAAACTGATTTATTTATTTAAAAGCATAAGGGTTATTCCACTCACCTCTGGGTAGCTCTGACTAGACACTGGAGCAGCTGACTCACTGCTGGGGTCCTCGGTTCCTCGGGTCCGAACCTGCACAGGTGGACTCAAATGAGGGACCAAACAACTAGAACATGACTCTAAAAACATCCCCTAAAAACCCCCTAGAACATCATGAAACAACCATAGAAAAACATGCAAAAGAGGGCTGGACAGGGCACTTTCGGCGGCAGGTTCGGCGGCCGAAAGTCCCTCCAGAGCCGAAAGTCAGGCAAGTTCGGCGGCACCTTCGGCGGCCGAAACTCCCAGACAGAGGCGAAACTTATGCATGTTCGGCGGCACTTTCGGCGGCCGAAACTCCCAGATAGAGACGAAAGTCTCCTTTCGGGGGCATGCTTTGGCAGCCGAAGGCTGCCTCCACAAGCATGTTCGGCGGCCGAAAGTTCCTTCGGCTGCCGAACCTGGTTTCTCCTTTAGTGGCAGAAACTCAGCTCTTCTATGCATATACGCCTCCCAAACCAACCAAACATGCAAAAACCTATTCTACAACACACATACCCAAGCATACAAGCTCCTAGGGGCTTCAAACCATCTAAAACCCCATCTACAACACATCAAACATGCACATTGTTCAAAAACACAACATAAACTCATAAAGCTAACCATAAGCTAAACATGCATTCTACCCCATGGATCTACATAAAACTTACTTAAAACATGCAATGAGCTTAAGATCGGCTCTTACCTCTTGAAGATCGAGAGAGAGACGACCTAATCTTGGAGATGGGAGATTTTCAACTTCCTTGGGTCTCCAAGCTCAAAACTTGCTCAAAACTTGAAAATCTTCAAAACAAGATGAAAACTTGTGAAAATCGTGAATGATTTGAAGGAAGAACTCAAAGATTGGTGAGGAACGGCGGAGAGCTCACCTTGGCCAAAAATGGGGAGAAAAGCTCGCCCATTTCGGCTAAGGGACCCTTTTATAGTGGCTGGCCAGGCCACGTTCGGGGGCCGAACGTGCCTCCGCATGCATGCCATGTTCGGCGGCCGAACTTGAGGTTCGGCGGCCGAACCTGGACTTCCCTCACTTATGCCTTCGGGGGCCTAAGGCACACCCGAAATGCCTGCATGTTCGGCGGCCGAACTTGAGGTTCGGCGGCCGAACCTGGGTTTTCCTCCAAGGTTATTTTCATGCAAAAACTCATTTCCATCTTGCTTAAAATCATAAAACACATTAAAATATTTTATGAAAACATGGTTTTACCCTTCTAGAGGTCTCCGACATCCGAGATGCCACCGGACGGTAGGAATTCCGATACCGGAGTCTAGCCGGGTAGTACATTCTCCCCCCCTTAAGAACATTCGTCCCCAAATGTTCCTCAACTAGCACATAGCATGGCATACACATGTCATACATACAAAGCACATAAAACACATAAGAGACTAACCTTAGAAAAGATAAGGGTATTGCTGGAGCATGGACTCCTGTGTCTCCCAAGTGCATTCTTCCATATTGTGGTGGTTCCACAGGACTTTCTCCATCGGGATTTCCTTGTTTCTCAGCTTTCTGATCTGGGTGTCTAGGATCCGTATCGGCTGCTCAACATAAGTGAGATCTTCTTGGATCTCCACATCAGGCTCACTAAGAACCTTGCCCGGATCTGACACGAACTTTCTCAACATGGAAACATGGAAAACCGGATGGATTCTTTCCATTGAAGCAGGTAAATCCAGCTTGTACGACACATTCCCAATCTTTTGCAAGATTTCAAAGGGTCCGATGTACCGTGGAGCCAGTTTACCTTTCTTTCCAAACCGAACCACTCCTTTCATTGGAGACACCTTGAGCAATACCAGATCCCCCTCCTGAAACTCTACTGGCCGTCTGCGGATGTCTGCATAACTCTTCTGTCTGCTTGCAGCAGTCTTGATCCTTTCTCTGATTATGGGTACCACCCTGCTGGTGACCTCTACTAGCTCAGGCCCTGCCAAGGCCTTTTCTCCAACTTCCTCCTAGCAAACAGGTGACCTGCACTTCCTTCCGTACAAAGCTTCATATGGAGCCATCCCGATGCTAGCATGATGGCTGTTATTGTAGGCAAACTCCACCAAGGGTAGATGCTGCCTCCAAGAACCGCCAAAGTCCAGCACACACATTCTAAGCATATCCTCTATTGTCTGGATGGTCTTCTCCGACTGTCCGTCCGTCTGTGGATGGAAAGCAGTGCTAAAATCCAACCTGGTACCCATGGCATTCTGCAGACTCCGCCAAAACCTGGAGGTGAACTGGGGTCCTCTATCGGACACTATTGAAACAGGAACCCCATGCAGCCTGACGATCTCATCTACATACACCTGCGCCAACTTGTCCACAGAATAGCCACACCTGACAGGGATGAAGTGAGCAGATTTGGTGAGTCTGTCCACTATCACCCATATGGAGTCCAATCTGTTGGACGTCGTCGGTAACCCCACTACGAAGTCCATAGCTATATTTTCCCATTTCCACTCTGGAATAGGTAGCGGGTTAAGCATTCCAGCCGGCTTCTGATGTTCCAGCTTCACCCTCTAACACACTTCGCAGGCTGACACAAACTGTGCCACTTCTCTCTTCATAGCTGGCCACCAATAAACCTTCTTGAAATCTTGATACATCTTGGTGGCTCCGGGGTGAACGCTGTATCTTGCATTATGAGCCTCTCTCATAATGTCTCCTTTTAGCCCTATGTCATCTGGTACACATAGTCTACTCCCATAGCGGAGGATCCCTTTGCTGTCAAATCTGAACTCACTATCTTTGCCTGACTGAACAGTCCTGGCAATCTTCACTAACTCTGGATCCTCATGCTGTTTCTGAGCCACCTGCTCCAGAAACACGGGTGTCACTCTCATCTGGGCTACCAAAGCACCTGCACCAGACAACTCCATCTGTAGACCTACCTCAATGAGCTTGTAAAACTCCTTCACCACTGGTCTCCTCTCAGCCGTGATGTGGGATAGACTGCCTAGTGACTTCCGGCTTAGGGCGTCCGCCACGACATTCGCCTTACCCGGATGATACTGAATCTTGCAATCATAATCACTCAGCAGCTCTACCCATCTTCTCTGTCTCAAGTTCAAATCTCTTTGACTCAGGATGTACTGCAGGCTCTTATGATCTGTAAAGATCTCACATTTTACCCCATAGAGGTAGTGCCTCCACATCTTGAGTGCAAAGATTACTGCTGCCATCTCTAGGTCATGCGTGGGGTAATTTAACTCGTGCTTCTTCAGCTGTCTAGAAGCATAAGCAATCACCCTCTCATTCTGCATTAGTACACAACCTAGTCCCACACAGGACGCATCACAAAAGACTGTAAAGTCTTCATCACTAGATGGCAGAGCTAACACTGGTGCTGAAGTCAACCTCTTCTTAAGCTCTTCAAAACTCTCTTCGCACTGGTCGGTCCACACAAACTTTTGATTCTTCCTGGTTAGTCTGGTCAGAGGAGCTGCTATTTTCGAGAAGTCCTGAACGAACCTCCTGTAGTAACCTGCCAAACCCAAGAAACTTCTAATCTCTGTCACTGATGTGGGTCTAGGCCAGTTAGCCACAGCTTCTACCTTCTTGGGGTCCACCTCTATCCCATTTTCTGACACCACATGCCCCAAGAATGAGATGCTCCTCAGCCAGAACTCACACTTGGAGAACTTAGCATACAAGCCGTGTTCCCTCAAGGTCTGCAGAACCAACCTCAGATGATGGGCATGCTCCTCTGCATTCCTGGAATACACTAAGATATCATCTATAAAGACAATAACAAAGTTATCCAGGTACTGGCTAAACACTCTGTTCATGAGATCCATGAATGCAGCAAGGGCGTTGGTTAACCCGAACGGCATTACAAGGAACTCAAAGTGCCCATATCTGGTCCTGAAAGCTGTCTTTGGCACATCTTCTTCTCTGATCCTCAGCTGATGGTACCCCGATCTCATATCTATTTTGGAGAAACAACCCGCTCCTGCTAGCTGGTCGAATAGATCGTCGATCCTTAGCAATGGGTACTTATTCTTGGTAGTGACCTTGTTCAACTGCCTGTAGTCGATACAAAGTCTAAGGTATCCATCCTTCTTTCTCACAAACAAGACTGGTGCACCCCAAGTTGAGGTGCTCGGTCGGATGAAGCCCTTTTCTACCAGCTCTTGCAACTGTTCTTTCAATTCTTTCAACTCGGCTGGAGCCATCCTGTAGGGAGGAATAGAGATCGGTCGGGTTCCAGGCATCAATTCTATCTCGAACTCTATCTCCCTAGCAGGTGGTAAACCTGGCAGCTCGTCTGGAAAGACGTCTAGAAACTCTCTAACCACTGGCACCGAGGCGGGCTCTCTAACCTGACTGCTAAGCTCTCTCACATGAGCCAAATACCCCTGACATCCCTTCCTAAGCAACCTACGAGACTGAAGAGCTGATATCAGACCTTTAGGTGTACCCCTCCTGTCTCCCCTGAAGACAACCTCTGACCCATCCTGACCTCTGAACCTGACTACCTTGTCCCTGCAGTCCAAGGTAGCACCATGGGTAGATAACCAGTCCATCCCTAGAATGACGTCAAAATCTGTCAAGTCTAGAACCACAAGGTTGGCGGAAAGGCATCTTCCCTCAACAAAGACTGGACTGCACTGGCAGACTGACTCTGCCACTGATGGATCACACTTGGGTCCACTAACCCAGAGAGGACACTCTAACCCAGAGATCATCAGACCCAACCTCTTGACGGCTCTCGGAGCAATAAAAGAATGAGATGCACCAGGGTCCATCAAGGCATACACATCTGAACAACCAATGACTAAGTTACCTGCCACCACGGTGTTAGATGCATCTGCCTCCTGTTGATTCATGGTGAAGATCCGTGCTGGAGCTGATGGACCTTCCCCTCTGAAACCCGCTAAAGAAGAGGCTGCCCCTCTTCCTCTGCCTCTGCCACTAGCCTGAGTCACGGCTGGAGCTGCTGGCTGAGCCACACTACCAGAAGCTGTCTGCTGAGACTGTGCTCCAAAAGCTGCCCTAGGACACTCCCGAGCCATATTTCCTTCTTGCCCGCATCTGAAGCAGGCTGCTGTCCCAGCCCGGCAAACTCCCCTGTGTGGCCTACTACACTTTGCACAAACTGCATTATCCGCACCAGAGCTTGAGCCACTTCCTAGTCCCAGACTAGACTTGACCTTGTTCCAAAACTTGTTCTTCTTTGGCTTCTTGGTGGTACTGCTCCACCTCTTGCTACCTGAAGCTGCTGCACTAAAAGAAGAAGAGCCTGGGGTCTTAGAACCAGAAGGCTGTGCCACTGACTGCTTAACCGTCCCCTGAACGATGGCACTGGCCTCCATTTTCCGGGCCATATCCACTATGGCATGGAAGCTCTCCCTATCTGCTGACTGGATCAAGGAGGAATATCTGGAGTGGAGTTTCATGATATACCTCCTTGACCTTTTCTGGTCCGAGTCAAGATTTTGCCCTGCAAATGGCAACAGCTCCAAGAATCTGTCTGTGAACTCCTCTACACTCATCTCATCAGTCTGCCTTAACTGCTCAAACTCTATCATCTTCAGCTCCCTTGAACTATCTGGGAAAGCCCATCCTGCAAACTCGTTTGCAAACTCCTCCCAAGACATGCTGTCCACTCTCGGGTTCACATAATTCTTGAACCACTCTCGTGCCTTCTTGCACTTAAGCGTGAACCCAGCCATCTGAATGGCTCTACTGTCATCAGCCCCAATCTCATCTGTGATCACCTTGACCCTCTCAAGATACACAAATGGGTCATCCCCTTTTTCATACTGAGGAGCACCCAATTTCATGTAGTCGGTCATCTTGACCTTGCTCCCACGGGCTGAGCTAGGTCTAGAAGGTTGAGTAACTGGGGCTGCTGGTTCTGTAGGTGGTGGAGGTGGGGGTGCAGCATTCCCCGAGGTGGGGTTTGCAGGGTGAGGATAAAAGGGTGAGGGTGGATAAGCTGGGTACTGGGGGTGAGGTGGATAGAAAGGTGGATAAGGCATGTAGGTAGGGTAGGGGTTAAAGCTGGAGTAATCCGATGTGCCTCCCATCGGATACCCTGAACCCTGTGGGAAGGGTGGATAATGGGGTGGAAAACCATACCCCGAGGCCTGATCGCCTCCCTGTGACTCCCCTGTCCTTTCCTCCGTCATGTTGACATCCAGATTCCCATCCCTCCTCTGGTCCTCTTCCATAACCTCCCTCACATCTGAAGAACTTCCTCCTCTATCTGTCCCCCTTCTGCTAGCATCAAAAGACCTTCTAGGGTCCCTTGACACTCTTTCTCTGCTTGATCTACATGACATTGCCCTAGGCAATGCAGGAGGACGGGCGCTCGTGCCCTCATCCTCAGGTGGCACTCCAGTCAATCGTGCAGATCGACGAGTTCCTCTCATCCTGTTTTTTGAAAAACAGCACATAACACTAAAACATCAGCATCATATGGTTCATGTGGAAACACATGAACCTGCATCACATACATATCATATCATTAATGTGCATGTATATAATCATGGCATTTCACATCATCAAACAAGACAGGACTCTACATTCTATCCTAGTGGACATGATCTTCCTATTGTGCTTGACCTTCTATAACATCTATGAGCCCGACACTCTAGGTCCGACCATATGAACCTAGGGCTCTGATAACATTCTGTAATGACCTAAAAATCGGACCGCTACCTGCGCTAGAATCCAGGTCGGCTTAAGGCCGCCGGGACCCGTAGCAAGCCTAACAAGCATCCTGTGAACCTGTTTAATCCCATACATGATCAACAACATACATAAAAAAAATTAAAACTTTTCTTTCATTCATACACCAAACTCAACCTGTGTATGCACTGAACATAATTATAACTATACACATTGACCCCTCTTTGGGATCTCATCAATGCCCCCAATGGGTGGCATAACATGTGTTGAGTTGGTTTACATAAACATCATAGATCATGTATTAAAAGGGATACCATACACATAGGGTCAAGCACAATCTCTAATCCTCAATGTCATTACATTACATAACTATTCACAACTCTATATCATTATACAATTTGTCATGTCCACATTCTAGCTATTACATACACAAGACTTCATTACTCTTGCTGACCTCCTGGTCTACCCTGTACCTGCAAGCCTGGGGGTTAAGGGAGAGGGGTGAGCTACAAGAGCCCAGTGAGCATAATAATAAAACATTTAAAACATATGATAACATGAAATGCATCACATCACAGCTAATCACATCAAGGATGAATTTGTCACCAATAGTCCCCTACATGGTCCAACTGTGCCAGGGGCGTAGAATGGGCCTCGCTGGTCTTTCTCTTACATAACATAACATAACATGGTCCAACTGTGCCAGGGGCATAGAATGGGCCTCACTGGTCTTTCTCTTACATGGTGCCAGGGGAGTAGAATGGGCCTCACTGGTCTTCCGTACCGTATCATCATCATCATAACATATGGGGACTAAAGGATCATTCAACATTCATCCACATCATCAACATATTATGCAATGCAACATATTCATGAGTCTAATGCAAACACCCTATTATATCTCATGGCATTCATGATGCGTGAATCATGCTAAAACTGATTTATTTATTTAAAAGCATAAGGGTTATTCCACTCACCTCTGGGTAGCTCTGACTAGACACTGGAGCAGCTGACTCACTGCTGGGGTCCTCGGTTCCTCGGGTCCGAACCTACACAAGTGGACTCAAATGAGGGACCAAACAACTAGAACATGACTCTAAAATCATCCCCCAAAAACCCCCTAGAACATCATGAAACAACCATAGAAAAACATGCAAAAGAGGGCTGGACAGGGCACTTTTGGCGGCAAGTTCAGCGGCCGAAAGTCCCTCCATAGCCGAAAGTCCCTCCATAGCCGAAAGTCCCTCCAGAGCCAAAAGTCAG